>NW_019392782.1:0-600000 GCF_000648675.2 Cimex lectularius
ATTTTTACTAGTTTTTGTGGTCCGCTTGACCAATATATCTTTCAATCTTTATCTCAACTAAAAACCTTAATTAATTAAAAATTATTTTTTTGTTATTTATTTATTTTTAATTTTTTTATATATTTTTTTTAATGAGGGTATTTGAACTGCGGAGTTATATAAACCCTCAGGGGTACCGGTGTTTTGAAAAAAAATTATGCTCCTTCAAACAATACAAGTTAATACAATTAACTACTATCACTGTGGGATTTTAACATAATTTATGTCTACTAATCAATTCTTAACCGACTATCATATTTATTACGGAGATTTATATCTTTATAGTGAAGCAAATATGACTAAAAATACAAAAAAGTTATAAAATCATAAAGGATTGTAATAGAATGTACAATCATTCATGGCTTTTAAAAAAAAATCATAAAGATATCGTATTAGTCACATCGGAATTTAAAATAGGAATGGAAAACTTTTAAAGATAAAACAAATAATAAATTGCTTATTTTTTAAATAAAAATTTTGGTTTTAACAAACTTATTTTTATAAGTTATCAGATTTTATTATTTTTTTAATTTTTAAGAAAGAAGATTGTGTAGAAAAGAAGAAAAAATGTTAAAACAAGAAACACCAACTTTCAATAAATTAAATTAAAAATAAATAAACTTTTATTTTTAGTAAAGTAAATTTTAACAAGAACAGTTCTATTGAATGGTCTTGTTTTGATATATAAAGGTCATATAAATACTAACCATAATACAAATTTCACAATTTTTGGGAATAAACTATTGTGACTTGCAGTCTTTACGAGAAAGGAAGATAATTTAAGATAACAATTAAAATCACTTTAATAAATGTTTTTGCAAATTACTTCATTTTATATTATGTACAAAAATACAAATATTATGTAGCAAATATTAAAAAAGTTAATATTTACAAACGGTTTTGTGTTACGTTTCTTACTTATGATTTACACTCTTCATGGAATGGCTCCAGAGATCTGAAATCCCTCCAAGTCGGCGGTAATGCGCAGTGTAAATGATTTCCACATCTTTTGCAAGTATCGCTAAAAAGAGTTATGTGGCTGTGGAACCAAGTCTGCAAAAAAAGTCATAATGTCACCATCATAATTAAATAATTTTCATTAAACTCATGAATTTTTGATCTTGTTTAATTTGGTTTACATTAAAATAAGTATACTGTAATTAATACAAAAAAAAAATGTATAGTTTGAGATAAACAACAAAATACGAGTAGCCTTTGAGTGCATTTAATTAAATGCTCACCATAAAAGATCTAACGGCAATTTCGGGTAGGGTGGGTGACGAGAAATGTAACATGGCAGCGTGACAGTTTTCCGTTATCTTTCTGAACACTTTATGCCTCGATTCGGTCCACAAGTCGATCGTTTCGCCAGTTGCTTTTACGACGACCCACTCTATCATAAGCCCTTTGAAAGCAACCGCTGCCTGCAGAACTCTTCCCAATTGAATCTAAAATAAAAGCCAACCACAATTACAATAATGGCCACTATTGAATATATATATTCAAACATTACCTGGACGACAGCGTTAGAAGCAAAAGGCCTTGAAATTGAAAAATTCATGTCTGAATATTGCCTGTCGATTGCCGAAAGCAAAGAGTCAACATTTCTGTAACAATAACATTATGATATTAAATATTATGATGTAAAATTGAATTTAGATAGTATAGGTGGCTTATCATGGTAATAAAATATTGGTACTATAATCAAATGGGAACGAGGTCAGCATTGAAATATAAAATAAGGGTAGTATTTACTTATTTATTTTTTCATATAAACGTTTAACTGATGAACTTGACGAATATAAAGCATAACTTCCATCTTATTCATACAAGGAGGATAAAACACCATGCTTACAACATTTGTCCGAATAGAGCTTGGAAATGCCATTATAGAATCAAAATAATTGTGGATATTTATCCCTTGTTCCAATATTTTAGTATAAGGCCAACAATAAATTCATTCTTTTCATAAATCAAAATTACATTTTAATGTAAGGTATTAGTTGAGATAAAAAAGTCAGTGCCACGAGCGGGATTTGAACTCACAACCTTTGGCTATCCGCTGCTCAAGTGGTAGAGCAACAGCATATTTAGCCAATGGTTGTGGGTTCGAATCCCACTCGTGGCGCTGACTTTTTTTATCTCAACCAATAATTTATATAAAGATTAATTAGTTGAAAGATGTTATTTGGCCAATCAGACCACGAAATCTAATGGAATATAATTTAAGTTTAGCTTGCTGTAAGCTTATGTGGAACATCTCTACATGTCCTTTTCACTTTTTTCTGACTTGTTTAAGGGGCAATCGACACTTTTCTGTATGAGTGCTTTTCGTAGAATCAGATTTGACAGTGTGCACACCGGCTGTTTTCTACAAATAATTGATGATCCTTGCCATAAGTTTATATATCTCTATTTTTGTGTTGTGTATTAATTTTGTCCACAGGTTACTCTGCTCTACCATTTGAGCTACCATGACCAGCACAAAATTCTCGTTTCGATTCCCCATTTATTCCAATTAGCTAAATTTAGTCACGGTAACTTAAGTGGCAGGTCATTGAATTATTTATTTGAAGAATGTGGGTTTGAATCCTGCCTGTGGCACAAATTTTTCATTTCAAAAAAATGTGTATGGTAAATTGAATATATATGGAGGGCATCGCGCAGATCATTGAATTATTNATACTGTTGTCATGTTGAAGCCTCAACATTAAAACATAGTCCATTAAATTCACTATTTTTTGTGGTCCACTTGACCAATTAATATCATTCAATTAATTAAGGGTTTTTTTAAGCTGAGATAAAAAAGTTAGTGTCAAGAGCGGGATTCGAACCCACGAACTTCGGCTTGTTACGCCACTACTCTACCACTTGAGCTATTGTGACTTCACAATAGCTCAAGTGGTAGAGTAGCGGTGTATCAAGCCGAAGGTAGTGTGTTCAAATCCCGCTCGTGACACTGAATTTTTTATCTCAACTTAAAAAACAAACAAAAAAACCTTAATTAATTGCATTAAAATATAGCCAAGCCTTGCGGCCAATATAGCCTATATCTATAACAAATATAAAACTTACTGTGGTGGTACATTGTGCGAGCTCAGAGGCCTTCTTCGCTTCGTGCTTCCAGAATAATAGGTCCTTTTCAGCGAGTTTTGACTCAGAAGCGTCGCTGCTTGAGCACTGTATTCGTGAATCTACAATGAAAAGAATGAGTGAAAAAAAAATACGATTGTTTACGCAAATCGAATTACCTTATCGGTCCACTTATAGCTAAGTACGAGCCGCCCATACAACCCTTGCCTTTCTAAAGTGCATTCTTGACTCAGAAAAGAAGTGTTTCCTAAGGTGAACGGACCTGTCGGCTGCTGGAGATTTGCCACGGCTTGATCTACTTCCCTAATATTTTATTATTATTAGTTTTCGACTGTTTTGTAGTAAAATGAGTTAAATTTGTACCTTAATTGCTGGCTGATGGCGTTGAGCAAATCATCAATCTCTGCTACAAATTTGGCCTCTTTGTTTTCCTCCCCTGAAAAATGATCAGCCCTCACTCCATTCGCCAAAGCACTGAATATCTGACCAACTGTGCATCTTAAAACTTTGATAGAGCTCAAAGCGGTGTAGAGGTTGTCCATCATTTTTGGATGCATATCTCGACCAGCCAAATCCATCTTTCTCATGGAAAAAGTCAATGAATCAACACAAAGACTAGCTACTTCTTTACTCTATTTATATCTCGAACTACGTACAAATTTCGATCGAACGTTGCTGGAATTAGAAGTCAAAGGTACGCAGAACTATCTCATGGGTCATAGTCAAAACTATTTCCAAACCGGAGAACGTTTGGTTGCACTATAACAGTTGTGGGATTGCTGTAGATGTAAGTGTAACAGGGTGGGAGATGGGTAGCAGGCTGTCCTTTCCCTTATTTTAGCAATTATCCCTCCAAAAAATCAATAAACTAAATATTAATAAAAATAAAACAAAATCTTCCTTTTACTACTCATAAAATGTAGGAATAAATATTTTTATAAATATGAAAATGAAGAGGAAGAAAAATCAGATTGAATGAAAGCAGTGTGCCCATTCTTTCTTTCAGTAAGGATAATTTTCAACTTCTATTTACATAAAATATATATTTCTTTATAAAGAAATGTAAATACTGCATACTTAGATAAATAAAAATCCAACTTATGAAATTTATTTTGCACAGAATTTTTCAAAACAGTAGTAATATTCTTTAAAAAGTACTCATACTTTTATAAATATTGCTAGTTTAATTAGGTTAGAAACTATTGCCAATTTGGCTCAAGCTGATGAATTCTACTTCTATGCTACCAAAGTAGATATGATTCTCCATAATTTTAGTTAAAAAGGAGTGTGATTGTACTTATTGGATACTTATTATTATTTAATAAAGCATACATTCCACATTGGACACCAGTATACTCACATCTATACAGCAATTGTAAATTATAATTTATAAATTGTACACATCAAAAATTGATTTATAGGGATGACTTGAACTACTGTCAATACAAACATAAAGCTAGAAGCTGATGGAATATCTGGAAATCTACAGCTCTGGCTGCATAGTTATTTATAGTTGATATCAGTTCTTTTAGATCTTTTCCCTTTTCTGTTTTATCTGGTGTGCCACAAGGATCCCATCTTGGTCCTTTTCTCTTTCTCCTATTCATTAATGATAACAATATATACAACAATTTATTCTGCCTTTGATAGCTTTAATTTAAAAAACGCTCTCAATAATTTTTACAATTGGTGTCAAACTAACCAACTATTCTTAAATAATTCTAAATGTTTACTATCTTTCTTTTTTACAAAAAATCTATTTTCCACTCTTATATCATTAATCACAGCTTGTTAACCAGAGTAACTTTTATTAGAGATCTTGGCATCATGTTTGATAGATAAATTACGTTTAAGCTACATTTACAAGAAGTCAAAAATCGCTCCTTTAAAACGCTTAGCTTCATAATCCAAAGAACCTTTCAGTTCAAATATCTTTCTTGCTACATCCATCTATATAATTCACTTGTTCGAACTATTTTTGAATAAGCCTCAATCATCTTGAATCCGAACTAGTACACTATATAGATATAAAATGATGAAATAAAACTTCTAAAAAAAATAAAATAAATAAATTCCTTCGTACATTATATTTGAAATTAAATTTGTCACAATGATAAATCCTATCATGGAGTCCCATTCAGTCTTACTTCAAGATTTCCGAACTTAGCTGCAGAAGAAAGTATTTTGACATTATTTTTATTTTCAAATTAATTAATAAATGTATAGAATCCCCAGAAATCTTTGGTAAACTCCAATTTTATGTACCACCTTGCCACCTCATAAATAAGAAAATATTTTTTATTGTATATAAAGGAACAGATTTTTCACTACACTCCTCGATGCATTGCATGATGATAGAATGGAACAACATAGCTATACTGTTCATTTTTTTAATACTTCTGTTTACTCATTAAAACCGTAATAATTTTATTTAGCTAAACAAACCTAAAAATGTACTATGTATATAGTTATAATGCTTTGTTATAATATTTGTATTATTCCTAGTCATTATAATTATATAGGCAGGGTGTTTAATTATATCTTTGTTGTTTTATTTATAAGGATTTTATTGTCTTTTTCATTGATGTATAGTATAGTGTTTTAGTTTTTAGTAATGTTGAGCTAGTATAAGCACTGTATTGTATATGTTGTTGTTTTTCTCCTTACTTTTATATACTTTTTTAAGAATTGGGTTTTTGGCCCATAAAAAAATAAAATAAAAGACTTAAACATATATTGTATGAAAAATAATGAAAATGAGTGTCAAAGGAGTGGTCTGACGCTTGCTGAACAGAAGAATCGTCCTGTGGGATAGGAGCAAAGGATTAGATATAATGCATGACCCTGCAGACAAATGCTAATTAGTATAATAGTAATAGTTATGATTAATAGTAGTAATTTATAATCTAACTTTTCATGGTATTTTATCTTATATATTTTATATTATTTTTTATATTTTAATATGGTGTTGTAGGTATACATGGTCAGGCACCTGGTGTTTGGGTAGATTTAGCAATTCTGCTGCTATGTTATTTCTAACTATAGAATGAAACTATTTCTCTACGAAAAATATAGCCTTTTGTTGAAAAGAATACGTTTAATTTATATTGCTAATTAATGTGCGAAAAAATATATTTAAAAAAATAAGTCAATATAAAAGGGAAAATTTGAAAAAACTGTTAACCAAACGAAACCCTTCCAACGTTACCTCAATGTTAACCTATTTCACAGGAGTGGCATAACGTGTTTAAGTAGTTTCTTTACTGTACATTTCGGCGGATGGTAACGAAGTCGTAATCGAAATCGTAAACATGGTAAAAATATTTATCCGTTTTATTTATCCTATATTTAACACATGTAAATACATAAACACTCTTATAATGCAAGCGTTTTAGTTGTAAATATACTGTATGGTGGATTACAATATGCTTAGTCGAACAGGCAAATCTACTTTTATGTCCTCACATCGTGATTTATGCTAAATTAACGTTTAGTTCGTTTAGAATAAATCTGCTATGATAGATTTAAGTTATTAGTAGCATTAATGTAGATACAGTAATCCTAGCTGATAAAGTCGAAAACTTTCGAAGAAATAACAACCTAATAGAGGCTTTTGTGATCAATTTAGCTTGATTGTAAATCTGGATAAATCTGTAGATGGCTCCAGACATTTTTCCGAATGCCGATTGCCGCTGAATATTTGCCAAGTCTCGAGATGCTTGTCTCAGCATCGCCAAATAGCATGCCTACGTACACATGCATCTACAACACCCAGTTCGTGCGGAAACAGTGAATATTCGCTAAGTGCGGTGCGAGTTGTCAACTTACTATCAGTCATGAAGGACAACAGTGAAGCTGCGGTTACTGTTTCAAGTAGTGGCTACAAACTCAGTTGTAGAGTGCTGTTGTCTCATCATCATTTCGATCCAATTCCACGCATCGAAAAACTTTTTCTGGTTTTTGTTATTTGGAAGAGAATCTAAATTATTGGTTCAGCTTGCTTGAGGAACTTCAAGACTGCTTTGTTGGGCTAATCTATTATAAACCTACAGAAACAGTGCTATGTTGTTCTTTCATTAATACATCTATACTAGTTAGGAATTGTTTATTATTAAGAAATAAATAGCGATAAATATAATTAAATAATAACTATTGATTGGTGATTACAGTTGATTTACATACAGTACAGTTGATTCCCGAATGTGTGGATGCTTTGAGTTCGGCTACTTCACGAATATTCATGCACTTTTGACTAGAAAAGCAACGATTAACTGAGCAAGGCGAGCACTATTGTTGATCAGCAAATAATCGACATCCATACCCATTAGTCGGGATTCGGCGAACCTTTGCTCGTCATTCAGAGAATCCTGCATGTGCACCTTTAAATTTTGAATTTTAGAGAAGGTGTTAGGCAACCTGCATCAGAGAGTTGTAATTACAAGGGTAATAAAGTATATGTAATAGGGCGAGTAATAAAAATTGACAGATCTCATTTTATTGGAATTTGTAATCCCCTGCAGGCTTTATTGGTTTTTCAAATGCAATCAGATTTGACACACATTTAATCCATAGTCTATACTAAATTAATGTGTAAAAAACTCATCTTGCTACCTTCAGTTTTGTCTTAGTTTGGTTAAACAACACTTAAAATTTGAAATTTTTGTATATTATGCAAATATTATTATTGATATGTAAGTTTTCTACCTTCCGTTTGGTGCGACAACTTGAAGAAGAGGATGCTATCTCTGAACGGACTGTATGCAGTTGGTTCCAGAAATTTAAAGCCGAGAGGAAATAGGGTTCTAGATGAAAATCGTCACACAACGAGGAAGCTCTGTGGAACTCAGTTGAGGCAGACCCAACAAAAAGTACTCGGGAATTGGCAAGATAGCATTGAGTTTCCCAGTCCACCATAAATGGTTTTAGGACTGCACACCTTGGGGAAAGTGAATCGCTCATTATGTGTGGTTCTTCACAAGTTGACCATTGAGCAGGTATGACGCTGAGTAGAAATTTGTCAACATCTTTTGAAAAATACAAATGACCTTCGGTTCATCAAAAGAATAAAAGAATAATTGTGGTGAAAAGTGGATATATTGGAGAAACCCCACAACAAAAAAATGGCTAGACTTCAATCAGCCTGCTCCACCAGTCACCAAACAAGGGCACTTCAACAAAAAGACAATAGTCTCTGTATTTTGCATTTATGAGGGCATAATTCATTACGAGTTAATTCTAGAAGGACGAACCATTGACACTTTTTGTATTTAAAAAAAAAATGTTTATTGGCTTGTCACTCTGTCTTCAAGATTTCTTCCTGGTCTGTGGTGTGATAAACCTTTAATTTGATAGTTATGATTCATCTTGGTCTGCCTTCCTCAGTGATTTTTGTCAGTCTGACAAAGTTCGGCTTTTCGCTATGTTCAGTGTTGTGCACATTCTTAAATATCTCTTTTCCTATGAGTGTATCAGTTTGAAAAGAATGGTGGTGAAGTACTGGATATTCCTTCTTTACACTGTGTGAAATTTCTTCCTGTGGTATGCATTGATGAACCTTTAATTTGGTCAATACTGGTAATTTTGTTCTTCTTATACCCTTTCACTGACCAACTATGCAAACTATATAACTAATCTAATTGAAAGTTGATGGGGCACACAGTTTTCCCATATCAGCCCTTTCACATTTTACATTCATGCTAATAAATACATTGCATTTTAATGCATACAAAAAAGAAACAGAAAAAAAAATAGTCAAGTACTATTTATAATAGAACGGCCATGTTCAGTAATGAGTTTGGGTGATTTCTGTGGAATGAAGTTTTAGTTATGATGTCATGATGTATTGAAATAATTTTATTTATAGATGTTATTAATAATAATGTCAATTTGTTGTAGAAACCACTTATGCTTCATGGACACGAACGTCCAATCACACAAATCAAATACAACAGAGAGGGAGATCTTCTTTTCTCCGCTGCCAAGGATACAGCCCCGAATGTCTGGTACTCTCTCAACGGAGAGCGTCTTGGTACGTTTCAAGGACATTCTGGTGCAGTGTGGTGCTTAGATGTGGATTGGGACACAGATAAACTTGTTACCGGAGCTGGTGACAATATGTTAAAAATATGGGACTGTTCGAATGGTTAGTAAAAGTTAAAAAAATGTATTTTAGTGATATGGATTTACAATAAAAAATAATAAAAAATTATTCTTTCAGGTAAGGAAATGACAAATGTTGAAGCAAAGTCTACCGTGAGGACATGCGTTTTTAGCTATTGCGGTAATTTGGTCGCATTTTCTACTGATACCCAAAGGAAACAGATATGTGAAATTGTATTAATTGACGTAAGGACAGCCGATTCACAAGGTTTGTTGCTATATCAGTAAATTTTCATTAAGTTTTCTTTTTATTAATTTTTTTGTGCATTCTAAGGTGCAGAACCAATACTTTCCATACCTGTACCTGATTCCAAAGTAACCGCACTTCAATGGGGATCTTTGAATGAAAAAATCGTAACAGGCCATGAGAATGGGAAAATAACACAGTGGGATATCAGGGTGAGATGACTATGCGAATATTATTGCTATTTGCTATTTTTATAGATGTTTGTCAAATGCGAGAGTGGATATTAAGTATAACATAGATAATATGCACAATATATAAAGTGGACTTATTTATTAATAGGACAGTCTTCACCTATTCACAAAAAATGCTACATAACTTTGCCAACTCATATGCCTATATGATTTACTTGTAAGAGTAATTATTACATTTTGCTACCTTTGGTAGGACTACGTTTATTTTATCATATGTGTCCTGGGGGATAATAGAAATTTTTATGAAATTAATTAATTAATTTATTTATTTTGGTATGGCTCTCAGGCCTTGTTGGATATGATTGGGCATATTATCTACAGAAAAAGCACTGTGCATCTGCTGGGCGGATCAACCAGTTTTAGTGTTAAAAGTTTTTTCTTCGCGTTTTTACCACATTTTTTTTTTTTTTACTTGATTTCTACTTGTATTTACACCCCTGTGCATGTGGTGAAAAGGCTCCACAACTGCTGCAGCATTCAAACTTAGCCTAACCTTTTAAAATTATTATTGTTAAACTAGATTTTTTTGCATAGCTAGGATGAAGGATTTGCAATTTTAATTCGGAAAGTGCTAAGAAAAATTTTATAAATTTTTACCAAATTAATTTTTATTAATTTTTACCAAATTATTTCTATTAATTTTTACCAAATTAATTTCTATTAATTTTTACCAAATTAATTTCTATTAATTTTTACCAAATTAATTTCTATTAATTTTTACCAAATTAATTTCTATTAATTTTTATCAAATTAATTTCTATTAATTTTTACCAAATTAATTTCTATCAATTTTTACCAAATTAATTTCTATTAATATTTAAAAAAATTAAACGATGAATTTTTGCTTTGTTCAGTGTAAAAATATATGCATTTATGGACACTGGAATTGCTCAAAACATGTTTGACCAAGTTTTTATTTTTATTCATAATTAATATTTATGAAAGGTCTTTGTTGAGATAAAAAAATCAGTATCACGAGCAGGATTCGAACCAACGATCTTTGGCTAAATATGCCGCTGCTCTACCCCTTGAGCCATCATGACTTCGATCCACTCGGACACTAACTTCCCATCTCAACCTCACTTCTCGAATTTTCCCTCCTTTTTGCCATTTTTCAAAATTCAAAAAGGTGGGGTTGATATGGGAAGTTAGTGTCTGAGCGGATCGAAGTCACAATAGCTCAAGTGGTAGAGCAGCGGCATATTTAGCCAAAGATGGTGGGTTCGAATCCCGCTCATGACACTGAATTTTTTATCTCAACCAATACTTTCCACAAATATTAATTAATTGAAAAAAGTTAATTGGTCAATCGGACCACGAAATGTAATGGGTTTTATTCAAAATTTTATTTTCAAATTAAACTAGATTTTTGGCCTCGTTTTGTGCAAAAGATTTGCAATTTCGAGCACCAGAAGTGCTCATAAAAATTGTTTAAACATTTTGGCCAAGAATGTTAATTTAAAAAAAAAATTAAAGTAGATTTTTCATTTGATGTAAAGATTGGCAAATTTGAACTCAGTAAGTGCTCGATTTAAAAATTAAAAGGTCTACACAGATCAGAATGGCATAAATCCCAATATAATAGAATCCCTGCTATCCGACAGAAGTATCTCAACATCGACAGTAGCGCTTGGCACCATCAAGACAATATGTCGCAAAAATCGCACTCAAAACGTCAAAATTCAAATGAAAGTGATATTTTGAACCTTACTGTTCCTTTGTCTTGGCTTCTGTTCATTAATTAACAAGGGCAAAATATTAAAGGTTTGTTGAGTGCTTTTTTGTAAAATTATTTTTATAAAATTTTTATTTGTATAAAATTCAGGCCCTGAAAAATTAAGATGATTAAAGTTAAACCGTTCTTGTGAAAAAGAAACATCAAGCAATTTTTATGAAGTGCATTTTTTGAAGGACTTTTTTAACACTGAACAGCTTCTAAAATAAATTCTGTTAGTTCACGAGATATCAAAGAAAGAAAAGAGGGATTAAAAAAAAGAAACTAAGAATTGGCTGACCCTCTTAAACAAATTTATTTTATTTTTATCTTCTTGTAAAATAAAGGTGTCATGACCAACCGAGTGACAAAGGACATTATCACCTTGAAGTTTCTCTTTTAGTGAACTTGCTCTTAGTTTATTTTTATTAATTTATCATTGATTAAGCAATTCTATTTTTATATTTGTTTTTGTTGAATTCCAACTTGAACCATAATTTGTAAGAAATGATTACCGGCAATAAAGTTTATTGTGTTTCGGTCGCCAATTACCTCAACAATAATAATTTTATTTGCAAATTGTATAAGTTTATACAACGTAAAGGGTCTCAGCATTGTCGTTAGTCTGTAAGTGTCTTATATAACTATAAAAAAGGTATTGTCAATTCTCAAAATTGTTTCATTAACATAAAGATAAGATTGTTAAAGAACTAGTTGTCAATTACAATTTTTTATACTTAGCATATGTCATTCTAAGTTATATCCCGACAGTGAACATTTTAAAATTGATATACTTTTAGATTTTAAATGTTTCAGATGCAAATAAATTTAATAATCGAGGTTTGTTTTTGTAGATGGAAAAATTGACTAACCAAATTGATGGTCACAATGGCCCAATTAATGATATGCAGATGTACAGGGATGGAATGATGTTTGTAACAGCGTCAAGTGACCATACAGCTAAATTATTTGATACGGAGGAATTAACTCATTTGAAAACCTACCACACAGAGAGGCCTGTGAATAGCGCTTCACTGTCTCCTTTATACGAACACGTAATTTGATTTTATTAAATAAATAAAAAATAAATAAATAAATCTTCCCTGATATTTATACAAATTTGTTGTTGACAGGTGGTTCTTGGTGGTGGTCAAGAAGCCTCTCTTGTTACGACAACGTCGACAAGGATCGGTAAATTTGATGCCAGGTTTTTCCATGTAGTTTTCGAGGAAGAGTTTGGGCGCGTCAAAGGACATTTCGGTCCAATCAACAGTTTAGCATTCCATCCTGATGGCCGGAGCTACGCCAGTGGAGGAGAAGACGGTTACGTCCGATTACAGAGCTTCGATCAATCGTATTTTGATTACAATTTTGATTTTTAAATAATTATTTCGTTTATATTGGCAATACATGGTGTTTATTGTACATTTGTTGTTTTTACTGGATTTATCATCTTTTACGGTTACAGTTGAAATTCCCATAAATGGTCACCACTCAGGAATGTGGTTTTATCTGCTTATAATAAAGTAAAAAAATGAATTGTGCACATACTCTTAATTTTATTTTTCTCTTGACTTATCACATTGACTTTTTTTCTGGCAAATAATTTAATTTTTCGCAGACATCTCTGAAAAATTGTTAATGTCTGTTTATTAGAATGTTTGGTTATTATAAATGTCTACCTCCCGCCCACTATGTGCGTGAACATGGCGGAACTAAACGTCATATCCATCTCACTAAGCATGATTAAAAATAAAAACCACAATTTTATTATGCACTGACTCAATGTGGTCCAGAAGCTCAGGAGAAGAGCCTTTGCAGACGCTCTAATAAATAAAATAAAAGAACAATTAAAGAGGTCAATGCAGATATGTAGAAGGTCGTGTTGGTGTGGGTGCCAAAATAAAAAACAAGCAGACGGGGGCAAAGAAGCACCCTGAAACCCTTGACACTTCTCAACCTGTATTAAAACTAGTAGTTTCAAATACAGTAAAAGGAGAATGGAAAAACCGCCGAGCCTGGGAAAAATAACAGGCATGTTCAGAATGATGGTCCACAGATTGGTAAAAAAAAACCATAATTACAAGACTATGCATAAGTCATACAAGAGTAATGCATAAATATTAAATACTCTAGGGTGATTGTGTGATCTCAGGGTACTAAAATTAAGTTATAAGCAGAATAAAGTGGGTACAACCATGATATCGAATACTACTGATGCTGGGTGTGTCTGATGTACTCTGCCACGGCTATGGCAGGATCATGCCTATTGACAGTTTGCTGTAGCAGCATGCCGTGATTTAATAGTCTCTGGGTTTGGCGCATTGCTCAGCTTCCAGCTTAGTAGTGTTTAAAAACAAAATCAGAAGAAGAAAATTATGCAGGAAGGACCAGTGATGACCTCAGCTGTTTGGCAGCCCTTAAACCCCCCAAATTATTATTATTATTAATTATTAGAAGTGTCCATTTAGGGAAGTTCGACTGTATTCCCTGTTACAAATTTACTTGTTACAAGACTGATCTTAGCCTGCCTATAATTAACCGTATGCTCGTCAAATGTTACATTTTGACGTTTTCAACGGGTGAGAAAGTGTTACAAATGGACAGTCTATACTCGCTGGTTTGTACCAGAACACAATTTATAAAATACCATCATCATTTCACAGTACTCAACAAAATATTACAGTATTGACCAACACGCCTTACAAAAACGTTCAGATGACAATGACTTAAACTGTACACATATTTTAAAGGATATAATTAAAATGATCCCAAATGATAACAACAAACACTTAGAAATATGTTTAATTAATAGCATACATCATATATTTTGGTTGAATTTCTGGAGTTAAGATTAAAAAAAAGAAGTTAAAAATGAAATAAATGAGGTAGGATTTTATAAATATTTATATTTAAATTGTCTCATCGGATAGATTGACTATGTAAATACATATGTACAGTATGTTTTCCTCATTTCTTTATTTACAAAAAAACTTAAAACATGAAAAATTAAAAAAAATATGTACAAACTAATCTTATAACAAAAAAAATCATAAACATTGACTAAGTTTCTCAATTATTTTCTCTTTTTCAATTGTCACTTTGTGTTTGCGTCTCTTGTTTTATTAGATTTTCTATTGTGAAAAGAGACGGTTTGACTTCAGTCGTTTTCAAATCCTGCTTTGATGACAGCGTGACTGTGTTGTCCGGGTCCGTGCTAATTTCTATTGTTATAATATTTGGCTTTGTCGCCGTCGTGATGACACTCGCCCTGTTTAACTGGTGGCGTTGATCAACCTTGTGCAGACCCAAGCTCTTGTCAAAGCCAATCTAAAACCAAACGCTTAAAATGAAACAAATGTTTACATACTTTAACTTATTTTTTTAACTTTTCTAGTCTTTTATCCACTATATTTTCATTTTTAACATAATTCCCATTATCTATTAATAACATTAAATTACCACTATTTAATATGCAGTAGTTTATTATATCTAATTCAAATCCATTGATATTGTTTTTATCACCAAAAATATAGTGTATTGTTTTTAGTACAGGGCAGATCAAAATTTCTTAATTGTATCTCAATTCCATTAAGCCATGACCGAATTTTCAACCTTTTTTGACGATTTTTTAAGATAGATTATATTTTTCTATGTATGATTTTACAATAACCAACTGGAGAAAGGAATCATAACTTGGAAAGTAATTTTTCCTCGGGGTGCCGGTGTTTTGGAAAAAATTCCATTTGTAGGTATTATAGTTTTGAAACCAGCGTCCCTGCATTTGAACCCAGGATCTTTACCGTAACCTTGAGCCCCGTGTCAACACTAAAACCGTTGCGTCCACCAATTCCCCTGGAAAGTATTAATGTTCATATCCCAATATCTCTATTCAAAAGAGCATGGAAGAAAATTCCAGGGTTGAAGGGTGGAATCGAACCCTCAACTGCATGGTCTATGTGCCAAAAGTCTGACAGGCTTACCATCAGTCTACCTAAGTAATGTTTTATTGGTATTTTTTAAACTAATTGGTAAATTTTACTTTAAATCAACAAACAAAGAATGTTATGGCTTAAATAAGAGTTAAGTCCAATTTTCTAAAAATATTGTTTCGCGTGATACCAAGTCTTTTTTTGTGTGATTTATATAAGCTCTTTGATAACTAGGGTCTCCTGTATGTAGAAAAAATGTGTGCCAAAAGATGAAAAAATTGAACTGAAAATTGGTATTTTGGTCGTTGACGATCAAAATCACCCAGACCTAGCACTGAAGATGGTGAAATGCCATAATGTATCCACCCATCCACAGATCTTTCAATTAAATAATTTTTATTAATTTTATTTAAATGTTTGTTATTTTATTTTAATAATTCATTTTATTCAGATTTATTTATAATTTCTCTGTTTAATAAAATTGATTAAATATCGGGAATTGAGCTTCTCCATCCATCGTGACCTCAAAATGGTTAATAATGACAATTACAGTTCATTACCCAGCAGACCCCATGAAAAATCACAATTAATTATTTATTTGATTTAGATGTCCACAGTGTTATTTTTTTTTAATTAATTAATCATTTGTTTTGTTCAGATTTATTTATAAATTCACTATTTAATAATAATTTTGATTAAATATAAACTGTCAACAAACTGGACACACTTTTTGACATAAAAAGTCAAATATTTCCAGAGTGCATAGATTTGAGCTTCTCTGTCCATCCTGACCTCACTCCTTCAGACTACCGCCAAAATGTTTCCTGGCCCTTAAATAGGGGGAAGTCTTTAAATATAGAAATAAGTCGTTTCACTTGAGTAAGTGGCTCGCTTGGCATGTTAATTCCAAAAGTACTAACAGTGTGAGTGCTCTGCAGGCAACACGTCAAGGGGAAAACATTTCATACATTGCCAGGTGTAAAAACTAGAAGGCTTGTTTTTTGATCAAAGATAGAAATCATCACAAAAAATCTGACCATGGTTTATAGGTTTCGTTACTACATAGATACATGCCGTGTATTATAATGAACAAAATAATATTTATTGGTTTTATTGAATTATACAAGCCCAAACTCTTTGTAAGAACATGTTTCCTACTACTTCTAACAAAAAGTTACAAACTTTTTATGCAAAATTATCAATCATTGTGTCCTCATCATTAGGCTGTAGAAATTAGATTATTATATAAACTTATTTCTTGAGCCATAATGAATTAGGAAATCACATAAACTCTAATTTTAATCTAGTTTGTACAGGCTTGATAGTGGCGATACCACCGCATGGCAATGAGTGATTTTAATCCTCTTTATCTCATTCTTGTCTATAATCTTGTAGTTTTATTATTATTGAAAATAATAATAATAATTAATTGCAATGCCTTCTTTATCACAAGTTACAAATGAATTTTTGTATAAAATCAATTGGTATACAAATTTTGGCATTTAAAAAAAAAAAAAATTTGATATGGTTTCTTGAAAATCACTAATGATTTTAGTACAGTTGTACATTTTAGAGGGACCCTCAACTCAATTAAGACATTTTATATTAACATTCTGTGTGAAGGAGTTAAAATGGTTTATATTCGAAAAGTTAAATTTCTTTTATATAGATCATCGATTCATTCTCATATTGTCCATTAAAATATTGATTGTTTGCTATTCCATTTATAGTTTTTAGGATTGTCTTAAAATTAAGATAAAAATTTGTACATCGTTTCATTCTTGAAAGCTTACATGGGGCATTTCTCTAGATTTCCTAGTTTTCCTCCTTCTGTAGTTCCCCCTTTCAAACATATTGGCAGCTGCGATCGGGTCTAACATCCAGTAGCTTCCTTTTCCTCCACCCTCCCCTCTTTCCCTTGGCACTTTAATAAAACAGTCATTTAGCGAAAGGTTGTGCCTAATTGAATTTTGCCATCCTTGCCTATTTTCCCTGTAGTAAGGGAATCTTTCAATTATGTACTGATAAATTCCACTCAGTGTCAGTCTTTTTTCGGGTGATGATGATATAGCCATCGCTATGAGGGCGATATACGAGTATGGAGGTTTTTCAAACCTCGGATATATAAAATGGCTTGTGTCTCGTTCAGTCTGCTTCTGTAAAAAGAACAAAACAAAATTCAACAAATTAATCTATTGCCTTGAACGTATACATTTTCTATAAATAAATGTTACATAATTATAGTATTATTTTGGGAGTTCTTTCAAGGGAGATGATAAAGTTCAGAATTGGTGCTTTATTTTTTCACAGGCTTATGGATGAAAGTATCAATTTCAAATACAGAATTTTGGCAGTTTGTCCAATTTTCTCACACAGTTTTAATCTTAGCTTAGGCCACATTAACAGAGTTATTTAGTGTTTTATTCTATCAAAAGTTATGTGTTGTTGGACTTAGTCTATGGCTGTCATTGTTTCTGTTATTTTTTCGCCCTGCTTTAAGACAGTTGTTTTGATGCCCATCACTGCTGTTTTGAAAGAAATTATTCACTTCCGGTCGGTTCACTCAACAAACAAACCGTTTTACGATTATACAGATCTAATAAAAGAAACGGTTAAAAGATTCTGCATTCAGAATTTCATTCTCGTTGAATTATTGTAAAAAATTAAGACAGACGGACCCAAAGATGATTTTTAACTAGTGATAAATGTGGTACTATGAAAAATAAACCATAAGAAAGTATATAAATATGATAGTGGTAAGGATTTATAACATAAATCATAAATAGCTGGCGTTACGTTTTTATTCGTTTTAAATGTTTACCAAACTCAGAAAATTTAACGCCCGAATTTCACATTTTCTTGCTTCCATTCTGCCGTATTTCAAGGAACGTGGGTCAATAAACAAGAAATGTTTGGGAAGATTTTGCTCATGTTTTGTGTGTTTGTATGCATATAGAGAAATCGATAGATAGAGAAAGTTAGAAAATAGAAAAAACAGAAACTCACATAGTGGAAAGAGGGATAGAAAGCGATTACTTGATTGATCGCTTTATTTGCTTTATTTAATTATGAAAAATTAGGCCTCTTGGACTTTTCTACTATTTAACGTGAAGAGAAAGAAAGAAAGAAAGAAAGGAAGAGAGAGAGAGAGAGAGTGAGAGTGAGTGAATGAGAGAGGATAAGAGAGAAATATAGAGTGAGAGAGATAAACTGACGGAAGAAAGGGCGAAAGGGTAGTGATTTCAGAGTGACTGAATGAAGGAGAATTAATTAATGAATATTGTTTTATTTAAAAATCTCGCGAATGACTTCTTTTACACTTAAGGAGAAAATTTAACGAGAAAAACTTCAACGAAAAGTTGACGGGGGAGGGGGATGGATGATAGAGATAGATAGAGTGGGAGGGAGAGAGAGAGGGAAAGGGAAAGAGAAAGAGAAAGAGAAAGAGAGAGAGTGAGAGAGAGTGAAAGAGAGAGAGGGAGAATGAAAGAGTGAGAGAGAGAGTGAAAGAGAGAGATAGATAGATAGAGAGAGAGAGAGTGAAAGAGAGAGAGGGAGAATGAAAGAGTGAGAGAGAGAGAAAGAATGAGAGAGAGTGAAAGAGAGAGAGAGAGAGAGAGCGAGTGAGAGAAGGGACAGAAACTGCGTAAGTGATAGAAACAGTGAGAAAAGTGAAGAGTAAAAAGAAAAGACATGGATAGCTAGATTAGATAGACATAATAAAGAAATAGAGAAAGATCAAAAGTGAATGAAAAGAGTACAAGCAAGGGGAATAGAGGAGGTTAGTGAGAAAGATAGGTGAAGGAGAAATGCAAATTTAAAGAAAAATATAGTATGTATGTAAAAATATAAATAGTATGTCTGTGTGGTATGATTACATAGCTAGATACCACTCATTCGCAAGTAGGTACAGTGAGCAATGTAAGTAGATATAGAAGCCGAGATGGATAGAGATTTAGATAGAAAGAGTGAATGGACAAAAAATAGAGAATAGGAGTGAGAGAAAGCGAATGATACCACTACTCACGCGCACACAGACTCAGTCTCTCTCCCTCTTTCTATCTATCTCGATTCTCACTCTCTACTTTTACTCACACTACTTCTCGTTCTATCTGTTTATCCATGTCTTAACTCCTTTAACTCACTCGTCCTCTTTTCTCACGGTTTCCATCACTTTCTCAGTTTCTTTCCCCCCTCACTCTCTCTTTCTCTCCCTCTTCCTAACTCGATTCACACACACACTCTCTCTCTCTATCTCTCTATTTATCCATGATTTTAACTCTTGTTTAATACACACTTCCTATATTTCCGTTTCTTATTCACTTTTTATTCACTTTTGATCTCTCTCTATCTCTGTTTCTATCTAATCGATCTATCCCTGCCTTTTCTTTTTTATTCTTCTCTTTTTTCGCGGTTTCCATCATTTTCTGAGTTTCTTTCCCTTCTCTCTCTCTCTCTCTCTCTCTCTCTCTCTCTCTCTCTCTCTCTCCAATATGTAATTGTTCTTTTAGCACTCTCTTTCATTATTATGTACCCTCATCTCTACACTGGAAATAACCTGTTAATTTATTTATTTAGAAATCGTGAGATGCGGTCTGGTGTAATGTAGGTTTCAGAAAAACATTTTCTTTATCGTGCCAACGTTTCGATCTTTATTGAGATCATCTTCAGGGCCTGGGATTTACAAACATTGTTTGTACCTACATCACACCAGACCCATCTCACGATTTCTAAATAAATATCGATTAACGGTCACTAATCACCACACATAACCTGTTAATATTGAATTTAATTGTTGTTATCACGAGTATTACTTTAAAGCTTCAATGATGAATTTGAGTACTTATACATTCGTGTATTTCTTACATCTATTATTTATTCATC
Source organism: Cimex lectularius (assembly GCF_000648675.2). Lineage (NCBI taxonomy): Eukaryota > Metazoa > Arthropoda > Insecta > Hemiptera > Cimicidae > Cimex > Cimex lectularius. The sequence goes on from NW_019392782.1 coordinate 20,260, forward strand.
TATTAAGTTGCTTTTTTAAATGATTTTTTCGTGGTTGTTTTTTAAATTTTGTTGTTACATTGATAATATATTTACATTAGTTATTGATTATTATTCAAAAAAAGTATTAAAGCTATAGTAATATGCTACACTGTATTTTCATTACTGTATACGTGTAGTATCATTATGCTTAAGTTAATATATTCCACTTATTTTTATGTTATATTTGCTGCACTCCACTGTATTATAATTTTTTGTAATCTTGATATTTAAGTTAAATTACCAAGAGATAATATGTATTTAAATTAGCAGCAGTAGCAGGAAAAAAGGACACATGTTCTACGCTGTAACACTTAATAAATAAAAGTATCACGTATCCCTGGTATTTGAGTATAAACAGCAAGTGTAATTTAATTGAAAAACAACTATTGGGTTGTCCGGAAAATAATGCAGGATTTTGGTATTAAACAAAAAAAAAGAAACTAGTTACTTTAAAGCAATGTTCTTTAATCAAAATAATTTCCCATACTCTCAATACATTTCTCCCAACGTGTTGGTAACTTATTAATTCCGTCTGAGTAGAATTCAGAATTTTTAGAATTGATAAAGTCAATAAATGCATTTTCCAGTTCCGTTTGATTTTTGAATATTATGTGTTGTAAGTAGTGGTCCAGGTGTCTAAAAAAATGGTAGTCAGTAGGCGAGAGGTCCGGAGAGTAGGGTGGGTGAGGCAAAGTTTCATAGCCAAGCTCCAATAATTTTTGTGACGTTACACGTGACACATGTGGTCGAGCGTTGTCATGCAACAAAATGGGCCCTTTCCGATTGACCAAAGAGGGCTTCATTACTGCCAATTTCTGATGCATGGTATTAATTTGGTTACAGTATGATTCAGCATTGATGGTTTCGCCAGGATTTAAGAAGCTGTAGTGTATTAAACCAAATGAAGCCCACCATACCGTAACCATTACCTTTTTTTGATGAGTTGGGGGCTTTGGAGCTTCTCCTTTGTCGAGCCACTGTCCAGAACGTCTAGTGTTATCGTAGAGAATCCACTTTTCGTCACATGTAACAATTCTGGCCAGAAATGGGTCATTTTTGTTTCGACAAAGAAGTGATGCACAAACATCAAAGCGCTGATTTTTTGGCGATCGTTTAATGAGTGTGGAACCCAATTTTCGAGTTTTTTCACTTTCCCATCGCCTTGAGGTGGTCAGCGACGGTCGTTTTACTGACTTTGAGTTGCTCTGCAAGTTCTCGAACAGTTGTTTTGGGGTTTTCTTCCACCACTGATCGCAGAACATCATCATTAAGAGAGGAAGGCCTTCCACGACCTTCTTCATCTTCAAGGCTGAAATCTCCCTCCCGAAATTTTTTAAACCACCTTTGCACAGTGCACTCATTAACACAACCCTCGCCCCAGACTTGGTTAATGTTTCTAGCCGTTTGGGCTCCGCTTCGGCCGAGTTTAAACTCGTAAAAGAAAATCGTACGAAATTCTCGCTTTGACATTATAAGGATGACTGAATTATTTCCAAGTAGCGGAATGCTACAGAGGTAAACAAACAATATCATTTGGAAGAGGATTAATAAGTGTTGACATTCATACAAATGAGTAATCCTGTAAACGTAAACAGAATATTTTATATAGATTTTTTTTAATGAAAACTTAAAATCCTGCATTATTTTCCGGACAACCCAATATATCGTAGAATAATTGTAAATTTCTAATGTAGTTTTGTACTGTGGCAATTATTTTTTATCTCCTGATTGGACAAAGATGAAAATAAATAAATAAAAAGATAAAAAGCCTGACTAATAATAATGAGCGTTGGGAGATCAGACCAATAGTTTGTGACGAGATTTCAAATCCCCTCGGCCGCCCACGACCGGTTCACAGGAACACCAAACATTATCGCAAACACTAAAAATAAACCGGACAACATCAACATTCGGTTTCCTCGGTTAAATCGAAATTAACATCCACTACTCTCCTCAAAGTCAAAACACGAACATCTGGCCGTGTTTGAATGTGAAATTTCGCTGGGTGGCCTGGGTGCTAATGAACCGAAGAAGATCGATCATTATTGATAATTGATGTGACACAAGCGGATCCAAAGATCATGAACCGATGTCTTTTATTTTAAGCTCGACGATCCTCCCTTGTAATCTATTCTCTCCATAAAACTGAAAAATAATTGCATTTCATTGCGATTTATTTTTATTAAGTCGGCTTTATGTTCTAGATTCATATTACACTCCTACGCTATGAAGAAAACAGGGCTTTGCTACTTCTAAAAGTTCTTTTTATTTAGAGAGATTTCTCATTTTTCTGTATTTTTTAAATGTACTTTAGAAACGGAGTGAAGAAAAAAGTACGATTTATAAATAAACACGAGATAAGCATTTTATCTTTATTGACAAAATAACTTCGTTATGTAAGAAAACATGAGCATTCATTTAAAAACGTCGAGATAATTTTTGTTTAAACGTAATTTTAAAAATAGTACTTTTTATATTGTAAAAAATAAAATGTTTGCTAGCCCGATGTGACGATTTTTCCTAGACCAAACAAGGCGTCCGATTCAAGAAGACATCACAAATATCACATCTATTGTCCATTAACATGCATGTATATTAAAAAGAAATACAGCAAAACATAAAATAATCTGTCGTATTTGTTTTTACGAATGAAGAGTATTGTATAAAGACCTGGGAGACATTTGGGGAGAATGACAGCCACATGGGCGACTGGTTCAAGACTCAAAAAAGGCAATGAATGATTTATCTTTTATGATTGAAGATTCGGTACGGCAGGCTTACAAAAAGGCAAATCCTTTTCCAGGCAGACATGAGACTTATGTTTACAGAATCATAGGAAACAAGTTTTATGTTTTTAAAATTAAATTTTACCTAGTATTATATAATAGTAATAATAATAATAATAGTTTGGCAGACGACTATTTCATGCCATTACAAGTATCGCTTTGTAAAAAAATGTAATATTTTGATATCTTTTCTAAATACACTTTTATAAAAAAATACTAATAGTTAAAAAAATATAGTTGGGGAGGGGGGGTGGCCGCTACTGTTTAGGCCTTGACACGGCGTTCATTGCTGTAAGGTAAAGATCGCGGGTTCGAATCCAGCTGCCCTGCATTCGAACCCGATAAACGGTTCATATAAACTCGTAGTTGAAATACCCTCGGTAAAAAAAAATATAATTATTGATAAGAGGGTTTCAAATTGAATGTTTCGAGTGCATGTTCAGCACACGAGAGGCGAACCGAATTTATCTATAAGATTTTTATTTTCCTGAATCCAAGTGTTGTTAGTTTACAATTGTCTTTTGCACATGTACAGCTGTACAGCCTCCATTCTGACAAAAAGATCTGATTTTAACAATGGAAATGCAACCAACCTTTTTATTAGTCTACTACTAAGTTAAGCTAGATTAATTTTAGGAAAATTAACTTTCAATTTTTAATTCATTTGTATTTTTTTAAAGGGGAGATATAGAAAAAAGGATAGATGGATGATAGAGATATATAGAGGGAGGGAGGGGGAGGGAGAGAGAGAGAGAGAGAGAGAGAGAGAGAGAGAGAGAGAGAGAGAGAGAGAGAGAGAGAGAGAGAGACAGACAGACAGAAAGATAGACAGACAGACAGATAGACAGACAGACAGATAGACAGACAGACAGACAGACAGACGGACAGACGGACAGACAGAAACTGATAAGGCGAGAGAATTGTGAGGAGGAAGAGGGTACGAAATAATACGGTGGGTAGATAAATAAATACATCATTAGAATATGAGTTAGATGGGTAGTGACATACAGAAGGATAATGAGAGGGAGGGAGAGAGAGAGAGGGAAAAGGGAAAAATCTGAGAAAGTGATGGGAAAAAAGAAGAAGAGAGTGTATAAAACATTAGTTAAAGATATGGATAAATAGATAGAGGGAGAAGTAGTGTGGTAGAGAGTGAGAATAGAGATAGAAAGAGAGAGATTGTGTCTGTGTGCTATGTGCTCGTGAGTAATGGCATCTCCCTCTCACTCTCACTCTCCCTCTTTCTCTATTTTCGTACATTCATTCTTCCTACGTTCATCTCCATCGATCTATTTCTCTACCGAGAGAGCGAGGCAGAAACTCAGAAGTCGAGAGTGAGGAGGAAGAGAGTGCGAAATAATAAGGTGGATAGATAGATAAATAAATTGATATAGTATGAGTTAGATAGATAGTGAAATACAGAAGGAGAGTGAGAGGGAGCAAGAGAGAGATAAAGAAGTGCGAAAAGTTAGCGCGAAAAAAGAAAGAGATATAAATAGGTAGTTAATGTGCAAAATGTTCATTTGAACTTTATGCATTATTCTACTTTGATGATGTTTTAGTTTAAAAATTAGTATTTTTTTAAGGGGAGATATGCAGTTTTAACTGGGATTTTTGTCAAAATATTTCTTCATATCGATCTACCTATCTTATTTATGTACCCTATGTACCCTACCCCCTTGATTAATCAGGTTTCTGGTTAGGGTTTGATGTAAAAAGAAATTCGAGCACTTGACATGCTTTCTGAGCTTATAACACCATCCTCAGAATAGTATCGTGCGTTTATTTACATAAAGAAAATTTTTTTTGTAAATCTATGAAATTGAACTTGTAGGAACAACTCCCAAACTTGTATTCACCCCTCAGGTGAATTCTCTCTCTCACTCTCTCTCTCTCTCTCATTCTCACACACACACACCACACACACACACACACACACACACACACACTCTCATTCTACCTCTCTTTATCTGTACGAATCTCTGGCTCATTCTCAGTTTCCTTCACTTTCTCTAAACCCTCCTCTCTCACTCTCTTACTCCTCCTCGCTTTCTACCTATTTCTCTAACTATTTATGAGTCTGTCAGCGTCTCTAATTCATCCTCAGTGCATATTGTTGTAAATTAATCTACCTTTCTTTCTCTCGGTATCTCGCTTCTTCTCTCTCTTCTCTCTTTCTCTCGCTCTTTATCTATTTAACTGTGTATTTCTCTATCGATCTCTTGAACTATGAATGTTGCTATACCAGTCTCTAAATCATAGTCTATTCACAATCCCCCTCCAATGTTTTCTATTACTTTCTTAGTTAGATTCTTTTCTCTCTATCTATCTACCTCTATTTTTACTTTATGAAGATATGTCTCTATCAAATCTCCATTCTCCATGTCATATTCTAAGTGTATTTTTATCGTCGTACTTTTCCAACTCTCGCACTCTCTCTTTCTTTCTCTCTCACTCTACTTCTTTCTATTTCTCTTTATCTCTCTACCTATTAACTCGTTTTCTATTTATTTATCTAGCTAGTAGGCTAATTCATTTATTCATGTATGTCTTTCAATCTGTCGCCCTTTTCGCTTCATCTCTCATTTCCTCTTTCTCTTTATCACCTCCTCTCTCTGAATTTCTTTCTCTGTCTAACTGATACTCCCCGCTTGGATCTACACTTATATCAGTCTTTCCCTCCCTCACCTTAATATTAATGGATAAACAAATCCGAATATTTTCGTTCTTATTGAAATATTCACCTAGGTTTTCATTGTGAATTTTTGCTTAAATATTAATAATGCAGGTTTTTTTACGTCGAACAAATCTTTATGATTTTAGTTTATAGTTTATCGACCTTTCGACAGTTTACTTAATAATCCGACCTATAACCCAATTATCTTATTTTCTTGTGTTTTTGTTATTAAACAATAAACAAGCCATACAACGATACGATGATAACCAATGGCGATATCTCATATTAGTAGGATATTGTTTTTGTTTTTATTTCCCTCCCCCTTCAATCTGGTGTATAAATTAAAAATATTCTATGACTCCCTATCTGGAAAATATTTTTAGAAATAATCTTATACAATATTCCTCTCCTCTATATAAAGACATCTTTTCTTTTCTTTTTTTTAAGTCATATTTTGTTTATGAAGATTGATTTATTTAAAACAAGTTTCTTATCGGGAGGACAGGCCAGTACAAATTAACGTTCCGAGATATTGAAGATATTTTTTAGGGACAGTTAATTTTGGTACGTGAGAGGAAAAAATATACCGTTCATATCAGTTGCAATGAAAATAAAGAAACGATACTGTTACAAAGCTTAATAAAAAAGAAAAGAAAATCCTTTACTGTTTTCATACAGACACGGCCAACAGAACAAGTGGGGATTCTAGTAGCTAGCAGCTGTAAGTTATTAAACTGCACATGTCGATCTTTGTCCTCTAGCTTAAAATCCGTAAAACTATCAATACTAACAAAATCCCATCCCACTTTATTGATATACCTGTGTTTGTTATGTTGTAATGTAATAATGGTGAAACTTTTTTCTTTTGTGTGTGTGTGTGTTTCGAACAGATTCCCTCCCGCTATGACATACACTTACTCGTCGTGTCATCACGTCTTAATATCCGCTTTGCCTAACTAATAATGTATCCATGTAATCTACGCACCTTTCTCTCGCATTTCCCTTTCATTTTCTCTCACTCACTCTTACTATTACTCCCCATCTCTTCATCACTACCTATATCTCTATCTATCTAACAAGTGTTTATCTAATTCGTATTCTATGCACTCACCCTTTTCTCAATGTTTGTAGGACTATCAGTTTCTGTCTCTCTGTTTTTTTCTCTCTCTCTCTCTCTCTCTCTCTCTCTCTCTCTACCTAGAAAAACTCTTTCTTCCTCGCTATCTCTACCTATCTTTTTATCTATCTATGTGTCTATCACTGACAGTAATTCATACCGCGAGCGTGTTTTTATCCATTTACCTATATTTCTCTCTTTCCCTCCTTTCTATAGATAATATGTCTATAATTTATACTATGATCTCTATCTCTTCTCACTGTTTCTATAATTTACATAGTTTATGTCTCTCTCTCTCTCTCTCTCTCTCTCTCTCTCTCTCTCTCTCTCTCTCATTTTCACTCTCACGCTAGTTCTCTCTACCTCTACTTATCTCTCTATTTAAGTGTCTATAAAATAAATTTATATTCTATGCACCCTCCCTCTTCTTTCACAGTTGCTATGATTTTCTCAGTTTTCATCTCTTCTTCTTCTTCTTCTCTCTCTTTCTCTCTTTCTTTCTTACCAAAAATCTTTATCTAATTTTGTTTATATAACTTGTATTATTCTTACTTATTTAACTTTAACCGTACTTAGCCAAAATCTATTTANAAGAGAGGTCGACCTAAATTTGCGGGTTTTTTAAATTTATATATCGAAATACCAGTGATTATGCGAAATAACATTATATTTATTTATTTTTATTTAACTGGGTGTATCTTCTTTTTTAATTGTATTACATACATCATATACAAAATTATAAGTTCCTTGTGTTATTGTTCATTTAATAGTTATTTTTTATACTTTCACTTACTTTCATTGGTATTAACAACTACATGTTCTGCGTGTTTGCGTGTGTTATCTATGCTAGAAATGCTTAGATATCCTTCAGAGACAATAAGAAAAAATGCATTAGTTTTGTTATACTGTCAAACAAGCGTACACCCATGTGTTCGTAAGGACATCGCAAGAGACCTGTTCATCATTAAGTAATGTCATTTTCCCACCCCTTTCTGCACGTTGCAAAGGAAATTTTGGATTAATTTTGATCGGTTTTTGTCAGATCAGGAAGAAAAAAAATAGGGTGCAAAATAAGAGATGGAAAATAATTATTTTTAGTAACGTGGTTAAATTTAAATGCGTTCACATCATATCTAGTTTATGCTTTGCCTTTTTAAAATATTACTAGTCATTAAAATTGAACCTAATAATACTTATGAGGTTGCAAATTTGTTAGAGTAGCACAAAAAATGAAAAATATTCAAAGTGGGTAATGTAAAAAACCATGTTCAAATGTAAAACATTAGGAAAAGCTGAACGTAAAAATTATTTACTTTTTGTTAACAGTCCATAGGTTAAGTTGCATTGAATAACAAATTGATTAACTTGTTTTTTGACTAAACAATTATGTAATGTTAATGATTATTTACAAGTACATATATTCAACAAGGCGCCAAGTGTATTATTTATATAACAGATGTAGCAATTGGTCTTGACGGTGATATGGTGTCCAAATTAATTTAATTAATTTTTTAAGGGGGGGAGGAATTCATATGAAAAAGCTAATGTATATAAGTTTTTACATTGTTCATCAAAATGCATAAAAAGGTCGGGTATTTGTGCAGTTCGGTAATTTTTCAAAGAAGAGAATTAAATTTTCCCCCACACACACATTCTCTCTCTCTCTCTCTCTCTCTCTCTCTCTCTCTCTCTCTCTCTCTCTCTCTCCCGATGTATTATATATATAAAACATAACACATAAAGATTTTAAAACTCGCATTGATGTCTTGGACGGAAAATAAGTGTATGGAATTTGAATAAGCCGCTCTATCGTCGTTTTGTGTTTAGTTAATGATAAAAAATAAAAATCATTGTTTGGATAAACGGCTATATTTATAGCCGGTGAAGATAAAGAGCCAACGAATTTCTTCAAGAAGGGACCACAAAAAGAAAAGGAAGAAAACGAGGTCATATAACATTTGAGAAAGAGGCGAACGGATCATTGGTACAAATACGCCGATGGCATTTTCAATACATTTTATAACTGTTTATTAATAAAAATTCTTGAATATGCAAGACTTTTTGGACCGGCACTGGGTCATCTACACTCGCGTTAATTCGTTTTTTGTAATTAATTTTACTCTATTGTTCAGTTTCTTTAATAATGTGATATCCTCCTAATCATTTTTATGGGTTTAGGATACCATTATTTTTTTATTAAAACAAAACATTATTTTTAACATTTCGGGTTTTGTAACGCTTTCAACTCTCTTAGTTGTTGAAGAGTGGTTTAAAATAAACGAAACGTTAAAAATATAAATATTTTTTAGTAATAATGAATCATGGTATTGTCCTTAACGCATAAAATCCATTTTTTTAAATATATTACTTTACTGGATTGCCAATTTGAGAATTGTGCAGCCAATTATCCAGGAAAGTATATATTTAAAAAAAATGGTTTTTGTTGGTTAAGGACGGTACCATGAATTATAATTATTAAAAAAATTGCTTTTTAACGTTTCGTATATTTTAAACCAATCTCCAGCAACTAATAGGGTTAAAAGTGTTAAAAATACACGAAGCGTTACAATTTTTTTTAAATAATGATACATCATGGTACTGTCGTTAACTCATAAAATCCATTTTTTAAATATATACTTTACTAGATGGTCAGTTTGAGAATTGTGCAGCATAGGTCACACTGAGTTTTACTTTTGTGAAGAAGAAGAAGAGTGATTATTATTATTATTATTATTATTATTATTATTAACAAAATTGATTTTGAATGTTATTTTAAACCAATATTCAGCAATAAGAGGGTTCATAAGCGTGATTTTTTTATAATAATACTTCTTGCTACTGCCCTTACCCCATAAAAACAATTTTTTAAATATATACTTTCCTGGATAATCGTTTTGAGAGAAGAAAGTTTTTTATTGTTAAGGACAGTCCCATGAATTATTATTATTATAAAAGCGTTAAAAAAATTTTAAAAATTATAATACATCATGGTACTATTCTTATCCAATAAAATCTTTTTTTTTTTAAATATATATACTTTTCTGGATGGTCAGTTTGAGAATTGTGCAGGATAGGTCACACTTCTTCACAAAAATAAAACTTAATGTGTGACCTATGCTGCACAATTCTCAAACGGATCATCCAGGAAAGCATAAATTAAAAAAATTGTTTTTATTGGTTTAGGACAGTACCAATGATTATTAAAAAAAATGCTTTTTAACGTTTCGTATATTTTAAACCAATATTGAACAATTAACAGGGTTTAAAAGCGAGAAAAATACACGAAGCGTTAAAAGTTTTTTTATAACAATACGTCTTGCTACTGCCCTTAACCCATAAAAACCTTTTTTTTTTAGAATTGTGCAGGATAGGCCACACTTCTTCTTAACAAAAATAAAACTTAAAGTGCGACCTATCCTGCACAATTCTCAAACTGACCATCCAGAAAAGTATATATATTAAAAAAAAGGATTTTATTGGATAAGAATAATACCATGATGTATTATTATTTAAAAAAAAAATTTAAAGCTTTGTGTATTTTTAACGCTTTTATAATAATAATAATTCATGGTACTGTCCTTAACCAATAAAAAACTTTCGTTTGAAATATATGCTCTCCTAGATGAACAGTTTGAGAATTGTTCAAGATTGGTTTCACATTATGTTTTATGAACAGAAATTTAATTGTACGATCTGGAGTTAATTAGTGGAAAGGGGGTGGGAAAGGGTGACTCCCACCCCCTAAGAAACGGAAGAGAAGTGTTGATTATAATACCTGTGCGGCTTCCAGGTAGATCTGTTGCAGGTAAGGTATAAGCCTGGCTTGTAGGTAGGCCGGGTAAGGGCTGTAAGGAAGATGCGCGAAGGGCAGGCTCTCCCTTTCCTTAAGATCTTCGACTGTGCTTCTTCCCAACATGTCCATTTTATAACATATTTGAATCTTTGAAAGACGATGCGACTCGTAGAAGGTCGGGATGAGGACTGAGAATAGAGAACAGAGGCGCGTCGCCCTAAAGAGTGAGAGAGCGAGAAAGAGAGAAGTGAGGGAACGAGGGAGAGGGTGCGAGAAGGAGAGGGAAAGCGAACGAGAGAGCTAAACAAACAAACTGAAATGGATGTGTACTTTGGGAGTGGGGGAGGGACGCCAAGTTTATTTATTTAAATATGAGTTGTTTGGGCCCCACAGTCCTTATGCAAACACACCGACCGGAGAGAAACACATGTTTTGATTGCTTTCCGTGTTGATTGTTTGCCTGTTTGTTCTGACGTGGCCCACCGATAAGACGCGCCACCCCACTGACTAAACTAAAACCCGAAAACTTTTTCCACTCTCTCAACTCCGCTAAAGCCCATCCAATTTCTGCCTCGAAACACCCATAGATTCTTTATATAATATATATATAGAAAAATACAATTAACTATACGATAAACTGTTTTTAAACAAAATCGAACCGAGACAATCCCAGTTGTCATGTACTTCCTCCGCCGTTCCTCCTATTTATCAATTGCAGCCGTCTATTATTGTCGACGTGTTTGTCTTTGGTGAATGTTTATTGATCTCATGGCCGCTTGTTTATTTTGTCATTATCAGTCGCGCCTAACTCACAAACAATGTCGAGTCCTGTTTGGCATTCTACGGTTAAAAGAGCGTCCGGCTCGCTTAAACAATTCGTGCTCTCTCGTAATAAAACAAATCCTGCTTTTACTTCAATCCGAAAATATGGCATTAACAATTTTCTAACATTATAAAAATGCTTTCCTTTTCTAACGGCCTGTCGGTCACGATAAAACCCGGGGAACATTCTGTTTTTCGTGTATTAAACCTAAACAGATCAAAAAGGAAAAAACAACAATCAATTTCGCACGGGTGATTCTATACACAATTTTTATTTATAAAACGCTACGAATACACATTTTTTTCAATTGTGTATATAATTAAATGACAATCATCCTTAAAGAGGAAGTGAACCGTCTCACAAATAAGAAACCTTAAATTCTGTTTTTTAAGACTGCAGGTTGATGAACTTTGGTCGTTGTTTTGCATCTTGGTCTGCTTACCTTTCTTGATTAGTCAGTAAAGTCCGCGCGTTAGGTCTCTGGAAGTTCATGGTTCATGAAACAATACAAATGACAGAACAAACAGACAACTTCTAAATATGGTGAAAAGTCTAAAAATTCTTGTGAAATCTGTGTTGCTATGAACCCGTAGGTTGGTCGTTTTCGGTCATCCTGGTTTGCCACTAATGAGTTTGTCAAATTTGACACCCTACCACTGGAATAGTTGAATGTTATGATGGAATGACTCTGTAATTTGATCATTTCCTATCCTGGTCTGCATGAATTTGTTCTGTCAGTGAGGACTTCATAGTTTGTGGGCTTTGATGCATTATGAAAGGACAGAAATGACAAAAACCACACAGACCAATGCCTAGTCGAAATGCCTAAACACATCGGATTAAACCACTGAGGATAGGGAGAAAAATAAGATCCAGACTAACTACAAATCTAAGAATCTTCTTGCAAAAATTCTCTCAAGGTAAAGAAAGATCGCATATGAAATAGCAATAAGAAATATAAAATCCTAATTCTTCTTGTCGAGGTCCGTAGTGTAACATTTAGCTTGGTCGTTTCCGGTAATCATGTTTTGCTTTGGTCGGTGAGGTCTGATCTGGTGTTATGTGAAATAATGAAAGGACACACCTGATAGAATTAACATAGACCAAGCACCCAATGATGAAAACCAAGTGTCTTATTAAACCAGCGAAGATAATCAGGCCAGGATGACCCAAACTAAAAATCTATGAATGTCCTTTCAAGATTTTCCTTTCTTAAATTAAAGAAAAGCAGTAGAAACCTAAAATCCTAACCCTCGGTTTTTAAGTCTGCGGGATGATGAACTTGTATGGTCGTTGCCGGCCATCCTGGTCCGACTACTTTTTGGTTTCCGGGCGTTTATGGCTTATGAAAGGATACAAATGACAGAATTACACTCCAACCACTGAGTAAGACAAAACGGCGATGCTCGTCTGACTAAAGGTGTAAGGGTAGGCAGTCTAGGACGATCTACAAATCTAAGAATAACCCTGGAAGGTACTTTTACAAGACAAAGAAAGAAATATCAGAACACACATATGATTGCGTGTTAGATTGTGACTCGGTTAATGTTGAATCCTGGGTCATTTACGCGTTCTCCACTCTTGGGTTTTTATACTACCGTAAATTGTATCGACTTTTGCGCCATTTTAAGTGAAGATGAAACTCCCGAAAACCCTCTACTACCCGGTTCGACTGAAACGATCTCTTCTTTTTAGTCCGTCAGTATGAGATGGGTTTGTGGGCATTGATGAAAGGACATAGAAGAACAAGAAGAATTATACGAAGAAATACAAGAAACGATTTCTAATCGGACTGCATTGTGCAAATGTTACGACATATACTACACAACTGAGGATGTCTAATGTTGAAACCGAGACAACATAAAATTAATAGATGAACTAACCGGTATATCATAAGTACAGAAAAATTGATATTACCCATGAATTTTTACTTTCTGCTGGAAAGTATCTACCAGAGGTTGTCCAGAGTATGTTAAAGAAGCATGAAGCTTGACTGTGAGAAGAAATCGTGATAAGACGTGATAAAGCGTATATGTTTTTCCAGACTACTATAAATTTCAATTAATTAAGGTTTTTAGTTGAGATAAAAAAGTCAATGTGACGAGCGGGATTCGAACCCACGATCTTCGGCTAGATACGCCGCTGCTCTATCACTTAAGCTATCGTGACCTCTATCCACTTTATCTCAACTAAAAACCTTAATTAATTGAAAAATATTAATTGGTCAAGCGAAACACGAAAACTAGTGAATTTAATAAGCAAAAATGAAGAACCTTCACTAAAGCTCTCCGTGGCCATTTCATTTGTCACCGCAAAAATCATCAAATAGATCAAATAGAGAGACACGACATTTGAAAAATGGCAAAAAGAAAGAAAAATTCAAAAGTTGAGGTTCAGATTGGAAGTTAGTGTCCGAGTGGATAGAGGTCACGATAGCTCAAGTGATAGAGCAGCGGCGTATTTAGCGGAAGATCGTGGGTTCGAATCCCGCTCGTCACACTGACTTTCTATCTCAACTAAAAACCTTAATTAATTGAAAGATATTAATTGGTCAAGCCGACCCCGAAAACTAGTGAACTACTATAAATCTTCCGATCGGTTTTTAAGATCTGCACAAGTACAACTTATAGATTATCCACTCGTCAGAACCCATGGTGAAGTTGGGGTGTAAAACTCATCTTCAAACTGTATACAATTTAAAATTTGACAAAATTTGATAAAGACTGAACAACGTAGACTCAAGGAACATGTGTAAAAAGTGGATGAACTGCGGATATACACTTCTCGGCAGGAGGAAATTAACCATGGCAGAAATAAGGACGATGCAACCGAGAAAAACAAAACAAAAATAATACACAATTTCAAACAAATCTTAGTATTATAATTACAAAACAGATGATACAATACCTAATATACGGCGCAGTTTTACAACCCTCAGAATTTCTACATTTTATCATAATACATAATACAAATACTTGTTCAGTTAAAACAAAAGTGGGCCAGTAAGACGAGAAACGGCATGACAGGCGACGTATGAAATGCCCAAACTCCACCAACTTCCATTGTCACATCTTCTCCCTTCCAGAGAGTTTATTTATCTAGTTTGAATAATTTTACCCTTTATTTTTCAATAGTCTTTATTGTTAATAGTAGAATACTTAAGGTGAAAAACCGTGAGAACAGAACAGGCAAGAGAAATGAAGAAAAATAAGCACTGTGTAGACACAAAACGGATTACAAATCTTTAATTATCGCTCCATATTTCATATATTTATGAATTATAAAAAAACGAGGTTTATCTTAAGTTAAAAGATTTTAAATTTTTTTGTATAAAAGTTGCTAAGTTCCTAAAGGAAAGAAAAATTTGTAATCCGTGTTTATACTATACCGCAATTCTTTTAGACATTTCAGTAGTGTATAATCAATTCCATGTATTATTTTAATTTTGTTCTTCCCACAAAAAAAAAAACCTGGAATAATTATTATTATCGATCCCAAACACAACATGACAATCCATTAAGTATAATTAACAACGCGATAATCTAAAACTGATTGCATTGACACGATTTGTCGTGAAATATTAAATTATTTTTGGATAGGTTTTATGGTTCGATAATTACGTGGTTTACCCGGGTATAATAAAAGTAAGTTTCTTTTGGTATTTTTCCGATAATCATACCTGTACATTTCATCGAAATATTAATGAAATGATGCAGCCCATTGCAAAAACCTGACAACTAGACTTGATTTTAAGTCACAATGCAACACCTCATAAAAAAGTAATCTACCGAAAGTAATTAATCCGAAGAAGCAAGGATAAAGTAGAAATTTAAATTTTCAGTTTGTAACTAATTTTTGAGGCGGTTTGATACAAACTGGGTATAGTTCTTAGTGTTTCAGTTGTTTTGCACCCTCCAACTCGAAACTGTTGAATGATGGTTTGCAGCTTTTAAGAACCATAGCGAGTGGTTTGGAAACTTCTCGTTCACCTGTAAGAACCACGGTGTTTTTCTCCAGTTTACTTTCAACACTTTCCTTTCTGAATTTTTAAATATTTTCGGGTACCATTTGTTGACATCATTGACCTTGGCAGTCTCAGTTAAACTATGGCTATATACGGGATTAGAGAAAAGTTAGATTTCTAAGTAAACAATGTTAATCACTTATAATTCTCACATAAATGTCCTTAGTTATCATGGCATAAAGAAGAAGGCTGTTTTAGTTTCCTAAATTTTTCTGACATAACTTCACTATGGTTTGTGAACTTTGTCCACTTGTCCATCCCTAGCGAAATTCACTGATAAAACAATATTGTCTAAACTGCACCAATAGTTTACACACTCCAACCTGATTGTGAGTAAATGACACTCTCAACACGACACGCAAGAATGGCACAATTACACAGAAGACAAACACTTTGAGCCCTGAAGATGATCTCAATAAAGATCGAAACGTTGGCACGATAAAGAAAATGTTTTTCTGAAACCTACATCACACCAGACGGCATCTCACGATTTCTGAATAAGTAAATGGTAGGTTATAGGTTATTACGAGTCTTTTTACGACCTTGCGCACCACGACCAATATTGGTCTAACGTGCAATCTTCATAATTATCTGGAGCTCTTCGTTAAACTTAAAGCTTATTTACAAATACCAAAGTATTTTATTTAGACCTTCGTTTTTCCTCACCCAGCAGAATGAATCTTCAATATATCTTCTCATCTACAGAAGACATGTGCGCTGTTTCTTCTTCTTCTTCCTGGCAATATCTGCACAGGGTTGTTTCTGCTTCTCCGATTTGCATATGCCTCCGGAAATTGCTGAGTCTAACCAGCAGTCCTAGTTTAGTCCTTGGTAGGTGGTTTCTGTGAAGGTCTTATATTCACTTCAAAGCGTTTGAGGCCTTTTGTTCTCCCCGGTTCTGTAGCTACCCTCCTTACCGGAAATACAGTAATATATTGCCCAATTAGTTTATTTTCAAAATACCAACCCCCATATTCGGCCTTGGACCTTGAATATAAACGGAATTAACTGGATTCTTCTTTCAATTTGCCCTATCGGGTAATTTTATGTGAATTTGTTTTTCAAACATGAATTTTAGGTCAGCTTCCTTATCCAGCTGAATTTTGGCTTTAGCATTACCCATGATGAAGATATATTGTGGTAGTAGATTTAGAAGGATTTCTAGGACAGCAGTGGGGGGGGGGTCATTCCCATGGCACGATAGGTCTGGAGATTCTGGAGACCTTCTTCGTCCACCAAACTAACTATTCATAGGTTGTCATGGGTCTAGCAACCGCTGTGTACAACCATAGAGACTTCTCAGAAGTTCTAGCTGTTCGAAGATGATTTCCAGACTAAAGCATCGTGGAATTCCTAAACCAGGTCTTAGCAGTGGCATCTTCACTTTCATCCCAACAAGACAAAGGACCACGATCACTATTGCACGGTGTTTTCGAAATGTTCGACCTTTCTTCACTATTGGCTTTATGCGATGAACCAAAATCAGGCTATGACTATCAACCTGTACTTTAAAAGCAGGGGCATTCTCACTTAACGGAAATTTGAAACTAAATCTTTTCTATCTTACGTGCATATCACTCTCTCCCTCATATTTGGTCTGGAATAAGGAAAGTAAAAACCATGTGGTGTTATCTCTTGTTCTGTACTTACAGTTAGAATTGTATTGCTTGGCTTTGTTGCAACAGTTGTTCCAAAACGTTTTCTCCTGTTGACTACGTGCATTCTATTGTTTCTAAGTATTTCAGGGTTTCTTATATTCCTTTGGACAATCTACGCCGTGATCATTGATAGTGTTCCTCAAATGTCCATTGTGGATTTCCTCCTGCTTCTGAAATTTCTTTTATCGTTTCAAATCTTATCGAAAGATTCCATAAACTTGGCTGCGTCCAGTTTAAAGACTCATATTCTTTTTCTAAAAGTACTGCCCAACTGAAAAGCATTCGGTCATTAAATTATCGTGTCTTGAACATGAAAGACCTGTTGAACCCTCGCTAAAAAATCTTTGCTGATCTTTACCGAATTCGTTGGATTTTCTTCTAGTTCCACTTTTTCCAAAAATAAAACAGCATTAAGAAGCGAAAATACACTTTATTTCGTTCCGTCCTGCCAACAGTAAGAATGGATTGAAACTTTACTGCGTTGAAGCAAAACAATTTTTACAAAAATTAATGCGGACTTGATTACTTGATAATTAAGCTTTATTGGCATCAAACAACGGACAAAAAAATATTCTTTTAAGAACTACAAAAAATAAAGCATGGTTTAATAAAATGGATATTATTAATTGTTTTACCTCGTCTTAGCAATAAATGAGAAGATTGACATTTAAACTAAAAACAATTTATTGTTAAATTTAATATCTTCCTTAATATCCAGTATTTTATTTGTATAGAAAAAAATTAAAAAACTGTACATTTGTGCTGAATCAGCCTACTTTTAAATCGAACAAGCGAATTTGATTGATCTCTCAGATTTTGAGCCTTAGCATTAAAAGATATTCAAAGCTTTTTAAACTTAAAGTTGAGGTACTTTTAGTTTTAGAGTCACATTCCAGTTACACCTTTGTTTCCTTTCCCTCCGGCGTGGCAAAGCAAACTTACAAAATACCTTATCCAAATAGATACGGAAAGCTCATTCCAACTGGAGAATGTAAAGAAATAGATAATAAACAGCGCTTTAGTGTGTTTATAGTTTAAGGCAAACATTTTTTTCAAAGAAAGGCACAAACAATTCCTTTTAAAAGTTTTAAGTCAAGTGTTGGAACGTTACTATTAATAAACTCATAATTGATCGCAGTCGAATGTTACTTGTTTTCTTCTACCACTGCTCTTCAGAAAAATCCACTCTTTAACTATCTACACATTTTTTTTGAAACTCAAACTGAAAACACAAACTGAGTTGAAATTGTTTTAAAACGTACGGTACGTCCCGAGAACTCAGTAAATTTTTTATTTCAAATGGGAAGATATCATTTTGAATATGGACATAAATTCTACGACTTTTCTAAAGAAGATTTTACTTAGGGCACTATTCTTGAAGAATTCGTCGTTTATGAGTTATTAAGGTTTGTAAAAAAAATTATTTGTAAATAAAAAGTTCAAATTTTATTTATCTCAATCGTCATTCATTTAACTCCTAGTAACTTTAAGTTAATTACTAATTACTAATTCAATTACCTCCTAGTAACTTTAGTAAGTTAATCTTAGTAAATTAAATTTTCAAAATGGGCACCACCCTTACAAAGCGTGGGTATGCGAATTAAAATTATCCCAATTTCGGCAATTGTGCGATTCTGTTCTTTGGTTTGTGAGAAAATATTGAAAGATTTCTCTGAGTTAATTTTAAGGAATTAAGAGATAATTTATTTTGGTTCAGTTCGTCCCCAGCAAAAGAGAACTGCTAATTTGATTTTTTTAAGTTTTAATTGTGTTTCCGTTGAAAAAATTTAATATGACGAGGTGGTCTAGATCTTTGGAAAATAGGGTAGAATTTATTTATCTTTATGAAGCCACCCATAATTTTCTCGAAACTGAACGCGTGTTTAACACCAATGATCCAGATCATCCGTTGCTAGGTGTTATCTCTGGCATCTTCCAGTCAAATAAAACTTTTTTCAAACAATTGAAACTATTTTTAAAGCAAATAAAACCCTTTTTTAAACAATTGAAACTTTTTTCAAGCAAATAAAATCTTTTCCCAAGTCAATGAGGCCTTTTCCCAAGCCAATGAAACCTTTTCCCAAGCAAATGAAACCTTTTTTCAAACACTTGAAACTTTTTTCAAGCAAATGAAACCTTTTTTCCAAAAATTGAAACTTTTTTCAACTAAATGAAACCATTTTTCAAGCAAATGAAACCTTTTTTCAAACAATCGAAACTTTTTCAATCAAATGAAATCTTTTTCAAACAATTATAACTTTTTTTCAACTAAATGAAACTATTTTTCAAGCAAATGAAACCTTTTTTCAAATAATCGAACCTTTTTCCAAGCAAATGAAACCTTTTTTCAAATAATTCAAACTTTTTTCAATAAAATGAAACCTTTTTCCAAGTCAATGAAACTTTTTTTCAACTAAATTAAACCTTTTCCCAAGCAAATTAAACCATTTTCCAAGCAAATGAAACTTTTTTCAATTAAATGAAACCATTTTTCAAGCAAATGAAACCTTTTTCAAACAATTGAAACTTTTTTCAAGTAAAAGAAACCTTTTTTCAAACAATTGAAACCATATTCAAGCAAATGAATTCTTTTTTCAAACAATTGAAAGTTTTTTCAAGCAAATGAAACCTTTTTTCAAACAATTGAAACTTTTTTTATTGCTATTTCTTAAGTTTCAAGCGCTATCATGTCAATTTGTTTTTTAAATATCATCCTTAAAAAAAAGCAAGAAAGAGTTGAGGTGGAGCGATGTATTAATTCATTGGTTGAAAACGATAAAGAACTGACTGAAATGATGAGACGTCTAGGTTATAAGCAGGATGGGGCAAGTAGCTAACTCATTAAATTTCTGCTTATTTGGCTATGACGCCAAACGCGAACAGTGTACAGGGCGATAATCTTATGCTTTATTTCAGTTTATAATGAGAATTGAACACCGTATCAAGATTTTAACAGATCATAGTCAGATGGCGCGACGTCAAGGTTATAAGCAGGGTGATACTAAAGCTCTTTAAATTTCTTCTTTGCCCGTGTCAAACGCGATGGACAAATTTTGAGGATAATCGCGTTGTCGCATTATTTTATTATCGTTTAAGAAAACAAAGAGAACTCTGTATTAACTATTGAGCATGTCAACTTGTTAATCATATGACACAACGTCGAGGATACCTCGAGACAGACTTGTTTCATTTATCAACAAATTTTCAAAATCAAGTTTTAATTATTTCCAAACAAAATAAATAAAATGGAGTAGTTTATAAATAAACACCCTGTATATAAATAAGATTTGTGTGGGGCTATGTGATTGAATTATATGTCATCATATATCAACTTCGTTTGTGCTGCACTTTTCTTTTGTAACTTTATAAACTTGCAGTGTTTATAATGCAAACTAAACGGACCCTGGGTCGAGTTAACGAAGTTTCGAATCGTGCAAAGCTAACAGCGTAAACTGCTTGTTTAAAGTTGGTTCATCGATTATTTATGAATCGGGCACAGTAACAAAAACAAAAAAAAAGTGTTGAAAGTTAAAAGAAAAACCCAGCAGTGGAGTAAATATAAATATTCACCGTTTTAAATCAATATAATAAACACTATAAACGGGAAGGATGGTTTTCGTTGGCTCGGTTATAAAACCGAGGCAAGGCAGTAAAACATAAAAGCTAACCTGGAATGTTTGGGTTAGTGTTATCAACATAGTTTAGTACTCTTCTGAGGTTTGGAAGGAAAAAAAAAAGAGGAAAACCTGTGGGCTTTCATCCCTCCTCTTACAACAAACTTCAACCAGAAGACATAACCGGGCACGTAAGGCAGAGGGTTTGGGGTTGGCTTTCGCTCCCTAAGTAAAACAAGTGAAAAATAAACATCTGTTGATACAACAAAAGGGATACTTTCTGAATATTTACTCGTCAACGTTTTATTCCACTGTTTACTGAGTGAGCAGGAAAACGTCAAACAATTTCTGTTAAATAATTGTTGTACATTTTTAGCCATAGGGACGTTTGAGAATTTAGGAGACGCTATATTAGGCTTGCCTCACTATTGTCTCAAATAGATTGGTATAAATTCGACTATAATCAAAAGTTAAATTTATGATTAATAAAGAACAAAATACCAACAAAAAAATTAAAAACATGAAGCATACTACATTTAAAAATTCTCATAAAGACCAAACAACTCCATTAAATTTTACCCAAGGGGCATAAACTTAACAAACATCCTAAATAAAAAAGAAAATAATTAATTGAATAAAAGCTTAAAATTTGTTGCAAAAACAGAATTAGATAAAATGAAATCCCTGGTTCATCCGTTGATTGTAGTAAAATATAAAATGTAAAAGTGCTGAAGTAATTAAACCATGATAAATCTAAAAGTCGAAAAATTAAATATCCCACGTACAATAAGTTCTATTGATAAAAAGTTAAAAAGGAACAACAAATTCTTTGTATGTAACTTCTTGGTTGAAATGAAAAAGCTAGTCTCACGAGCGGGATTCGAACCCACGACCTTCGGCTCAATACTGCTCTGCTCTAACCACTTGAGCTATCGTGACTAGTGGTTGACTCAAGTGGTTAGAGCAGCGGCGTATTGAGCCGAAGGTCGTGGGTTCGAATCCAGCTCGTGGCACTGGCTTTTTCATTTCAACGAAGACCTTACATACAAAGAATAATTAATTGAAAGAAGTAATTTGGTCAATCAGACCACTAAATATAATGGATTTAATAAGTAACATCAACGTTATTTTAAAAGCCGATAAAAGGAAATAATATAGTTACACCAAGTTCCTCAGGAAGAACCAGAAATAAAAAACAAATCACCTTAAAATTAAAAACTAGAGTTCAAACAGCTATAACAAAACTTACTATAATCATATAACCAATATGCGGATAAAAAACTATTACCAGTGAACCCCAAACCCTCAATGTGGAATGGTCAAACTTCACAAGGAAAACAAACCAAGACCAGTAATTTTATAATTCTCAGTATTAGAAATATCGACCACTTTTTCACTCAAGAACCCTCTGGATCAAGATAAGGTCTTGAGGAAGAAAGCAAGTTCAGTTGATACTGCCAAGCACTCGACGACCTATTTTAAGGTCATCGGGGCAAAACAATCTTAATGTCTACAGATTGACATATTTAAGTTTTTATAGGCGAATTTCCTTGAAGACCGACTCAGTCCCAAAATTGCCAAAGAGTGCAACAGTACTCAATACTGTCAAGGAAATTTGAAATCGCATGTAAAAAACTTAAATCTGTAGACATATTTAAGACTGTTGTGCCCTGATGATGACCTTAAAATTGGTCGAGTGCTTGGCAGAAACAACTGAATTTGTTTCTTCTTCAGGACCATAACTTGATCCAGTTGGTTTTTATAATTCTCCGTGCCACAAACTCCCGTTAACAATAGATAAAATAATTAAAACCCATACCAATTTCAAACCTACATTCGGTATTGACAATTCTTTAGAATTGATAAAAAGTTAAAGAAAATAAATATACCTAACAACTGTATTTTAGTGTAATTTGGTGTTACTAATTTATTTACAAATATTCCTGCTAAAGAATGCACAAAACTAATAAAACAACAACTTATGGAGAATTTTATTAAAGAATTTGTAAAAAATGATATAGTACATCCCTTAAATATATGTCTACTTTCTAATTATTGTAAATTCAATAATAAATTGTATGAAATGTTTGGATTACCGATGAGGTCTCCATTATCCACGCCGAAAGATGGATAACTTTGAAACAATTATTTTCAAATCAAATAACAAATAAAGGGGCATCGGTTGCCGCAAGGTTTAGTCTTTGACACGGCGCTCATCAATGTAAGGTAAAGGTCCCGGGTTCGAATCCAGCGGCCCTGCATTCGAACCCGACATACTTACAAATGTGTTTTTTTTTGTTTTTTAAAAAAACACCGGCACTCTAAGGGTTGATATGACCTCTGCTGTTGCAAACCTTCGTTAAAAAAAAAATTTTAAATTAATTGTATTGCTGTGTCCTTTTTCGGAAAGCCTATTTAGACGATATTTTATGCATAGGGTCAGGAATACAAAAAGAATAACAAGAATTCCTCCAGTTAATTAATTCTTTATACCCTAATATCAATTTTACATTGGAAATAAATAAAGATTTTTTTTTTACTTAAAATTGTTCATAGTAAATAACTTAATTAAAATAGACTTATATAGAAAACCCACAAGGAAAGACACCATGATACCAGCAGATACTTCTCACCCATGGACCAAAAGCATTTCATTTGGCTCATAGACCACAACAATCAACACCTGATAACTATAAAAAAAGAATTACCAAAAATTGATATCAAGAAATCTTTATCGATAAGTTGCTAGTAAAAATAATTTTAAAAATTAATTTCAAAAGGAGCAACAACGGGTCAGCCACCTCAGCAAAAATGAATGGTTAGGTTGCTTGCCATAAATTGGTGAACTATCGGAAAAAGTTAGTAAAATTCTTAAAAAATGTTTTAGAGTAGCTTTTAGAGACGCTTGTTCACTTAAAAACTTCCTCACGAAACCTAAAGACAATGTAGACAACTTGTCAAAAAGCCGGTTTTTACAAACCTGATTGAGATATTAAATATATAGGACAAAGCCGCAGAGAAATTAAAACGAGAATTAAAGAACACTTGTCTATTGTAAATAGAACAAATTGTCTGAATTCATTTTAAGGAAAGAAAACACAATTTAAATTTAAATACAACAGTGTTACACAGTTTCAACAAAGGGAGGGAACTAGATTGGTTTGATAAATTCGCAACATTTACGAAGATCCGGATTTCAAGCTTTAAACGCTCATCATCAGTTTGAAAAGAGTTATAAACACGTCTCGGCATAAATTATAACAGTGAACCCGTTGATACCACCGTGATGTTTTGTGAGAAGCTGGTTTTTAATGAGGCTCAAATATGAAGTACAAAATAGTTAAATATTATCCTAATTTTAAATTAATGATTAATTTTGTCAAATATTATTTAGGTACATATTTAAAATAGGAGGTAAATCAAAATCTATTACACTATTTATAAATTTTTCTACATGCTAAATTTTACATTTTTTTAAATTTCGTGACGTGTAGCCTGAAAAAAGACAAAATGTAAAAAACAGATATTATTGATTTTGAAGTCTTTTCGGAGGATCTACGGAAGAAGTCAAACACAGAGAAAACTTCCTTTCGGTTTTCGCCGAGCTTTCGACAGTTTTATACTGTCTTCTTCAGGGCCTGTTTTATTATCATATAAAAAAACAATTAAAACATGAAAAAAAAACAAATTGCACAAAAATTGAAATATCTTACTTAAACCTTAATGGGAAAATAAACGACATGGTGTTTTGGGCACAGAAGTACATTATGTTTTTTGGGACTCAGCATCTAAACATTATTTAAATTGAATAAATTAATAATTAAAAATTACAGCTAAAAATACAATAAAAATTAAAAACGTGGTCGGGAAAGGTTACCTCATAAAAGTCTAAAAACTAGTAAAATCGATAAAAGCCAAGCAGCCATCAAAGCACTAAGCTCAAATACCATTAGTTCAAGAATGGTGCTGAACTGCAAAACCAAACTAAACATATTAGGTATGCAGAATAAAGTCAGCCTCTGCTCCCAGGACACATGGGAGTAGAAGGCAACGCGAAAGCGGACACCCTTGCAAGGAAACACACCGCTGATAGGACCCGAACCCTTCTGTAGCATAGGAATCCACACTATTAACGAATATCTCAGACAGAAGGACAAAAAGAAAATGAGCGAACTTTGGAATTCAATTATTGGACATAGACAATCCAAGAATCTTCTAACCGACTTTGGCAAGAAAGAAATCACAGAATGTGTCAAAGGAAGCAGGAACAGACTGCGAATCCTAACAGGATTCCTGACAGGACACTGTAGATTAAATGGACATCTAAAGAAAATTGGAATAATCCAAGATGGCACATGTAGATTCTGTAAGGAAGCAGAAGAGACACCAACACACTTACTAACAAACTCCGGAGCTACATTAGCCCGCAGGAGGAAGTGTTTTGGGATGTACAATGTGACCATAGAAGAACTAAAACCACTGAAACCGGGCCTATTAATCAAGTTTCTTGATGAAATAGGACTCACCGATGTGCTTTAGGCAGAGCACGGGGGATACAATAGCTCTTAAAGGGCGCAGTATACCATACCCTGAAACATTATATCTACATCTATCTACATCAAAACAGGCCCTAAAGATGACAGTATAAATTGTCGAAAGCTCGGCGAAAACCAAAAGGAAGTTTTCTCTGTGCTTGACCTCTTCCGTAGATCCTCCGAAAAGACTTCATGTTTCCAGCAGGTCGATAATCTAGCTCATCGTTACATTATTGATTTTTTTTTATAATTGAATTTTTATTTTAAAAAATACATCGTTATAATTAAAGTAGTACATTTAAACTTAGGTTTGGCTGGGTTGTGAAGATTCTATTAGTACAAAGCGTCATTAAAGCTTCTAATATCTTTCTTTATGTTTAATGTGTACTTTAAACTTATCTTTTCGCTTCCGACGATTTCGACGGGGACATTTGCCAAAAGGGGGATTTTGACTAACAAAATGTACACAAGAAAATTAATATTTAAGAAAACACCAAAAATTCACGGATTAAAAAAAATCTTAAAGGATACAAAACCTCTTAAAGGGCGCAGTATAAAAAAAAGTTTAACAGTTGCGTTTGTCGTTATTATCGACCACTTCGTTTTACATTTTAACGTTTGGATAATATTTGACGGCACAAATATAAAATAACAATCTCTTTTTTGAAACATGATGGCGATATTTGGGACAGTCCCATGGATTAAGCACTTAGCACTACCCAATCCAAACCTAAGATTTTCCAACTATCAATTTTATTATATTTCACCATGTATCAAATATTACAGATAATAATAAATTATAAATATAACATTATATATATTATAAATCATATTGATAAATAATTTTGTTTTAGAAGGAGTAAAAGTAAGTTATTAGCGAGAGTGGAGAGGGTTCAACCCCGCCCCGAGGAATATCGAGTACTCCGGGGGAGTGAAAGTGACCAGACCTCTATGTTTCTAACGAGTGTTGTGTTGTGTTAATTTATCGGATGAATGTAATTTATTAGCGTGAAAGGAAGGGGTTGCTTATAACCCCGCCCCGAGGAATATCGAGTACTCCGGGGGAATGAATGTGACCAGACATCTATGTTTGTGTTGATGTATATATTATGTATTGTATGTTTTGTTTTTATTATGTATTTGACAACCTGAGGTACAAACGAGAGACTAGCATTTTAGAATATCAACGTAGTATATATCTGAAATCAGACAGTCAGTAACCAGATCGAGACGCTCAAATGGCTGCAGTTTAAAACAAAATATGCGCGAAAGAAAAGAAAAAGATGGAAAACAGGAGTGGGCCGGCGATGACCTCAGCTGTTTGTCGGGCCATAAACTTCCCACTTATAATAGAAGGAATCTTCACATATGACGATAGATAATGCCACAATGGCTCGGTTGTCGATTGGGAACAAAAGGAAATAACAAAAGTAATGTTTGCTTTTCATAGAATAAACGATTTAATGACTAAATGCACAAAATATTTTAGTTATATCGACTTTCTTTAAAATCAGGTACCCAGGTAATCCAACATACTTGTTTACTTTCATTTCGAATTATTTTTATAACAAAGAAAACAATTGCATTGTTTTAGCATTCCAGTTAAATCTTTTCAGTTCATATCTCATTTATTTAATCCTAAAATCATTAATATAATTTAATTTTTGATTTATTATTGAAAATAGGAAGGATAGCTAGTCACAGTTTGTCTTTATAAATGTCCATGATGATGATGATCAAAGGATGGTAGGAAGTGGAGGTTTATGTTACCCAAGCATTGAAGCCTTCTAGCATGTACTTTTCTAGTTCGTTTTGTCTAGATAGTCTTTGTTTTAAGGAGTACTAGGTCATTGACTGTTTTTGTTCCAATACCTTTCCTTGGGTTTTGTTTGTATCCCAGGTTATGTCTCCATTGAGCGGTTGCTTCGCATTCAAAGATGACATGGATGGATGTTTCTTCCTCCTTGCATAACCTAAAAACATCTACTAACAAACTGCGGTGCTACATATTTCCGCAGGAGGAAGTGTTTTGGGATGTACAATGTGACCATAGAAGAGCTTCAACCTCTGAAACCTATTAATCAAGTTTCTTGATGAGATAGGACTCACCGATATGCTTTAGGTAGAGAACGGGGGATACAATAACTCTTAAATGGTGCAGTATATTACACCCCGAATATTACATCTACATCTAAATTTGATGTGATTTTTTTACATACTAATGCTTTAATACATGTTTGACTAACCGATCTTATGAGATTTTTGGTCAGTGTAACCTCTTTTAAGATTTTCCTAGGCAAATTTCCATTGATACAGTTCTAACCTACAAAAATTGAAAACGCCCATGTTGTGTAGATATTTTCTCGGATGACTGTGGCCGGCCGGCTATCTCTGAGTTTAACTACTAACAGTAGAGGTTGTCATTCTAGGTATGGTTTTTAATATACGTTTTCCATATCTACCACCCCTGGATTTTATCCACTTTTCCTTTTGTCTTTTTTAGATTCTTTGATGGAAGATTCTGTGCTTGTTTTTATTATCCCAAGGTTCAGGGCTTATATGCGATTTTTCAGATCTTCCTGTGGCCAATATGCTGCTTTTTCGTCACCTAAAATTCCCTTGTAACCTAGTACCCAAAATATCAGGTGGTTGTTCTCCAGGATTTGGATAATTTGGATGAATTCACTGGCTAAATTTGATGTGATTTTTTTACATGCTAATGCTTTAATACATGTTTGACTAACCGATCTTATGAGATTTTTGGTCAATGTAACCTCTTTTAAGATTTTCCTAGGCAAATGTCCATTGATACAATTCAAACAAATTATTAAAGGCTGTTATTACGTTCACTAAAATAACAGGAGAAAAAAGAGGATCAGGACGATATTTCTCAAAAGATGCAGTAATTTCGTCTTTATTTTTACAAAAAGGCAAACAGGTTCTTTCTTGAACTTTTTCTATTTTCTGATCGATCAACAGAAAGCCAAGAAAATCTATAATTGAACCTATATTGTTTATTTTTGTGACCATGTGTGTGTCAGAAATTCTATACATTGTACACTTTTAAGATACAATGATGATTAGTCAGGGCGTATTTTAAACTGCGCCCTTTAAGAGCTTTTGTATCCTTTAAGATTTTTTTTTTTAATCCGTGAATTTTTGGTGTTTTCTTAAATATTAATTTTCTTGTTAGTCAAAATCCCTCTTTTGGCAAATGTCCCCGCCGAAATCCTCGAAAGTGGAAAAATAAGTTTAAAGCCCGCATTAAAAATAAATAAAGATATTAAAAGCTTTAATGACGCTTTACACTAATAGAATCTTCACGACCCAGCCAAAGCTAAGTTTAAATGTACTACTTTAATTATAATGACGTATTTTTTTTAATAAAAATTCAATTATAAAACAAAATCAATAATATCTGTTTTCTACATTTTGTCATTTTTCAGGCTACACGGCAATTGCTTTTTCTTTGGCACTGAAATTTTATAAACTGAATGTCTATACTAATTTTGATCCAGTATGATGTCTAATTGGTTAAATTTGATGAAGTCTTTAAATTTTTGAAAAATCTTATCATCCTTGGACACCTATGACCAATGTTTCAACCAGATGCCTGATAGGATTCCAGATGATTTGGTTTTGTTCACCAATTAAGAACTTGTGCACTTCCAGCTTGATAGATTAAAACGAATTATCTTGCTGTGGCAAATCGGGATAAAGATATAATGTATTTCAATAAAACTATCCTCCTGAAAATTGTCACAATTGGCACGAGGCAATTGATAGCTCAACGGAGTATTGCCTCGCCCTGCTTATTACCCTGACGTAAGACTATCACTGTATAATTTTTATAATCTCAATTTACAATTCCCTATGTTCTGATAAGGGAAAATAAAATGCTTCAAGACTATACTCTCAAAAATTGTCATAATTGGCACAGCAAGAAAACGACGAATTGATAGCTCAAGGAGTATTGCCTCGACCTGCTTATTACCCTGACGTAAGACTATCCTTGTATAATTTTTATAATCCCCATTTACAATTCCACATGTTCTGATAAGGAAAAATAAAATGCTTCAAGACTATACTACTAAAAATTGTCATAATTGGCTCAGGAAAACGACGAATTGGTAACTCAACAGCGTCTTACCCCACCCTGCTTATAACCTTGACGTCATACTATATGTTTATAATATTTTTAAGCTCAATTTGGAATTGAATTAACATTGCCTTGATAAACTAGAAAAAAAACTTCAAGCCTATCCTCCTGCACGAGTGCACGCTTGAACAGAAAACGGAGTCGGTGTCTGTCATTCCTCAGTCTGTTCATATCCTTAGGATCGCACCATCTGACTACGTATGACCTTTGACAAGTACAATTTGGATAGCTGTTTGACAAACCTTATTAAAGCGATAATGTACTTCAACAAGACCATATTCGTCCAAATGGACTCGCCTTGCTCCGCTTATACCTTGACATCATACTATCCGTTTATGATCTTTTACAAGCTCAAGTTCGAATTCACGCCTCTTTGAATCGAGAATGTACGTGTCTCANGGAAGGCATTTTCAAATTCTTTGTTTTGAGTTTCCTCAGGTGTTTATGAGTCAAAATCAAATATGAACGAAAAGAGTGGTTCTTGCTATAGGTTTTGCTCGGAAGTTTTTGAAATAACTCGTATGCGGTATTCATGGTATTACACTTATATTAGTTTATGTTTGATCGATTATATTGCGATTTTTTTCCTTTTAAGAACGGTTTTTTGAGCAAATATGACTTGCGTGCCCAAATCGTCTTATTTCCATTTCCCCGTTCCCATTGATATTCTTGTGGACACGATAAGAGATTTGATAGTTTGTTCTAAGACGAATTATACTGTGGTTTCTGCTTTGTTGAAAAAAAAAATTCTGCCGGTCGGCGGGGTTATTGCCGTACGAAATTGGTAACGTTAATATTGAGTAAAGGAGGGTCCTCTGTAGACACAGCAAGTCGAAGCATGTATTGACTCTGGGGCAAAAGGAAACAGAACGAAACATTCTTCCAAAACTAAGAGGAGAATCAATGCGCTCCTTTCACTCGTTATATCTGCTGTTTATACTGCAGCCTTTATGTCTGGAGCTCCAATGTTTGTTTAGGCTCGGATCCTCCTTCCTTTCCCCTAAACATACTTCCACCCCAATTGTTTGTTTTACAAATACACTTTTTACACTGAGTAAACAGGAATTTTGTGCGCTGTTAGGAGGAGAATTCCTTATGTTCGGTTGCTTTTTCTATAGATAAAATAATAAATGAAAGAGAAAAAAAATCATTTTCAGCATATTTCTACGATTAATAATTACTTTTATTAATAATAATTAATAATTAACCATTTGAATATATTTATAAACAGAAATAGAATTGTGATGAAATAAAGTTACTCTTTGACTTAAGCTTTAGCATCTTTGATTTTAAACATACTCAGAATGGCTTGTAATAAGTTTAGTTGAATTTAAGATTATTGTATAATTAACTAGTAATTAAAAGTAGGGAAATGAGGCGTTAATGTTAAAGTATCAATTGCTTAACTAATAATTTAATTATCCCTGGGTGATTTTTGTACATTGATGAAGTTATTCAAATATTAAGCTTGTTAAATCTTGAACCATCATTATTTTTCTTCAACTCTACATCTTGCCATTTCCTTTTATGCGACATTCATTAATTAATTAGGTGTGTAATAAAACAATCAAAGCATTTCATTATTCACAGTCATAATAAATTTGAATAAAATTGGGAAAAAATTGAAAGACGCATCCAAACATGTCGTTGAACGAATTTAATTAATTTTGACAATGTTTAATTAACTGGATTATCCGGTCTGCTTATTCTCAAAGGGCTGGATTTGTCTGGTAGTGCATTGAATCATACATACAATCTCTACTTGATCTTAATGCAGAAATTATTTAAAAACAGATAATCTTGACTAAAATGGAGAATAATTATGTCATTAGCACATGTAAAATTGCTGTGTTTTAGTTACATAAGTGCTTCTTACCAGCCATGCTCATTTATTGTCCATTCTCTGCCATGTTATTTAACAGAGCCTTGCAATTGAAAAAATTGGCATTTTCAACTTCTTTTTTTAATTAGTTAACCATCTACCCCTATATATTTATTAATATTATTTTTATCACAATTCATACAATTTGATGTGTAGTGTATGTTTTAGTTAAGCAGATATACATGCAAGTTTGTAAAAGAGAAAATTTTCTGAAATTGTCGACAAGTTTCTACCGTGATCTCCGTTTTGAACTGAATACCTGGCCTTCCTCCTTCAGACTGCCACTTCTGCGGAATATTAGCCTGCTTACTTAAGGAAAAATATAATTGTAAAATGTAAAAACTGGAGAAGACTCATTTTCCATCATAATCCACCAGAATCAATCAGCATACATGATGGGAAATGATTTGATGTAAATAGATAAAATTAATTTAACCTTAACTCTTGGTTCTGCCCGCATGGTAATCAGCATGCAAATTAATTTAAGTATGAATTTCCATTTAATCTGTTTTATAATTAAAATTTTCCAGCTTAAATATCTTTGATTTGCACCTTTCCGATTTTGATCTGCCTATCCTCTCTGAGTTGGTCTGTCAGATGCATTCCAGCATTTTGTCATCTTCAGTGTGTGGTATCTTAAGTTTTATTGTTTTCAGAGGAATAAAACATAAAATAAATTAAACTGTTAGAGATTTTAAAAATGGGGCACAATTTAGATGGCCAAATTCTGAAACACATCTGACAGATAGACCAAGTGAGAATAGGCATTATGAGATGATTGGTTAGGACAAAATCACAGATTCGTCGCCCCATAGAGCACAGAAGGAAATCTCACAAGTAAATATCTTTATCAGATACCTTCATGTTGTTATAGGGGTGAGGATTCAAGGCCTGAATCAAGGCTGGGGTAGGTCAATGACATCGAATACCTCAGAAAGTTAAGAGAACGGTAATCAATAATAGAGCGCTGGAAGGGTCTTTATGGTCCGTAGAACTAAGAACAGAACAATCTGTGGGATGATGAACCTGAAATTTGATCATTACCAATCACCTTGGTCTGCTTAACCTCCTCATTGAGTTGGAGTCAGATGTGTTTTGGCTTTTGCCATCTTTTGTGTGTGGTATCTTCAAGATTAGTTTTTATATAGAGTTAACTATTTTAAGAAAAAGACACAGTGAAGTTGACAAAATGTTGAAACGCATCTGACAACAGCAAGGATAGGCAAACCGAGATGATCAGTAAGAAACAAATTTCAGATCCATCACCCTATAGACTGAAGAGTACATCTCACAATCTATCTCCTTCCACATTCCTCCATGTTGCCTGTGAGGTTGAAGAAGGTCTAGGCTGAGGTGGGTCAGTGACTTCGAGGAGGACCTCAGAAAGTTCATATACAGGAGATGGAGACCAGAGTGTCAGTCTATTGTCAGAGAAGGCACGGGTCAGCCCTGAAGCTAGTAGGGTCAAGAACAGACCAGTCTGTGGGGCAATGAACATGAAATTTGATCATTCCTGATCATTTTGGTCTGCCTATCTCACTGGGTTGGTCTGTCGTGTTTCAGGTTTCACTGTGTTGTTAACCCTCCAACGGGCGCACCTCTGAATGAAACAAAACCAGGCGCACCCGGCCTGAGAGGCCACCTACCTGTTTTACCCTCCTCCTTCCCCTCTAATCAATTTAATCCAAAACACCGTTAAGGTAGCCATTGCTTGGATTTACGGAAATCAAATACACCAAATTGAATGATAACAAACGAGTTTATTGAATATAATGAAGCTTAAACTAAAACAACCAAAATTGCGAATTTTGTACAAGTTTTCAAAAATTAATCAAACCAAGTATCATAATATTAAAAAATACTGGAAAAAATGTAGTATACAGTCTGATGTGGCGCAACCATTCTTTGCCGCTGTAGTGGGCAGAAACCTAAGCTGAATCTTCGAAATCTGCAGCTGAATAACAGGCTTGGCACAGTGGATTTACGTGGCTAAGGCAGATCGGTTGATGACAATTTTTACATTCATAATTTTTCATCCTTCTAAATCCTGTTTCAGCCATGCACATGCCACATTTGCGTCTTTTTGGAGGTAAGGTGGGCGTATTTTCAGGTTTTTCTTGTGGTAAAAACCATTTCAAGCGGGATTGTAGTCGGCATTCCACTTGTATTTAGACTTCGTCGGGCTAGTTGTCCAATCGTAAGTTGATGAGATAAAGTTTTGAGGAAGATTCTCCTTTTTAGCGGTTCCAGTTTATTCGCAATCGAAATCACTTGAGAATTTATTCCGGCTACGTTCAGACAGGCAAAGAAGATGACCATCGGCCAGCGTCTTATGTTCCGGCTCACACTGAACATTGCACACATTTGCTCAGCAGTGTCAACTCCACCTTTGGTAGTATTGTAAAACGTAATCACTTCTGCTTTTGCTGCTCTCCGGTATTTTGATCAATGGTATTAGTTTCATGGAGTGATGAAACGAGAATCACATTTTTCTCTTTTTTTGGAACGAATGAAACCAAAGTGTTACCGTTGTTGAAGCCGAACACACTGCTGTGTTGAGCCCTCCCTCTGATATTGACAAAATTGTCTGGTATCTGTATTTTATTTTTTTTAATTGTGCCAACATAAGAAAGCCTCTTTTTTTTTTCAAATCATTAACAAGATCTATGTCTGTGAACCAATTATCAGTGGTTATGTTGCGCCCTGTCTCAAAAAGGGGTTCGGCAATTCGTTTCACCACTTCACTTGGCTTGTTGCTAACAAAAAATGGCCCTTCAGGCTGTTTTCCTGCGTATATTTCCATGTTATAGGTGTATATCATTTTGGCATCAATAAGGGCAAATACCTTTGGAGGGAATGTATTGGATTTGACTGAATCTATGTATTGATTGGTATATTTTACAATCAATTCCAACATTGCTGTAGTGAACAAACATTCTCAACATTGCAATATTGTTTTTGCATTTCTAGCATCTCCCTTTACTCCTGGAAGGTGTGTAATGATATTGTGACGTTGTACCTGACGAAAAGAAGTTTGG
This sequence comes from Cimex lectularius, assembly GCF_000648675.2. NCBI lineage: Eukaryota > Metazoa > Arthropoda > Insecta > Hemiptera > Cimicidae > Cimex > Cimex lectularius. The sequence continues at coordinate 54,387 of NW_019392782.1, forward strand.
TCTTCTTCTTGGTCCACTTTGTCTGCTTATCTTTTCCAAGAAAAAAAATCATCTTCCACCTTCTCAGATGTCCCTTCATCTTCTCGTTCCGTTTCTGAGTCCTCGTCACATTGCTCTACTTCGTCCAGAGAATCTATAGCTATGAACCAGCGCTGGATCATCAGAAGCATCATCCTCGAGGAGTTTTCTAATTTCGGCATGATGTTCATTAGGGTTGGAAAAATCATACATTTTTTTATCCATTTCAGCAGGATATCTAGAAAGTCAGGAAAACTGAATTGAAAAGTAAAATGAACGATTACAACAAAAATATCATGAAAAAACTTATCTTTTAATTTATGACGCAGTCGGCTCGACAATCCAGGATGGGTCTAGGCTAGCAGAGTGAAGGTTGACTACAGAATGAATTACGGATTCCTATGCACCACCCCTAAATAGGAAATTACTAGGAGGGGTGTCCCGTTAGGTAAAAGAATGGCAGGCAAAAAGGAATTTAGCTGGCCTCTCAGGGTTAAACTGAACATAAACATGCCAAACACACCAGGCAGACTGACCCAGCAATTATTGGCGGACAAAAATAATAGGTAATGACCAAATTTCAATTAACTTTTTAATTTAGTTTTGTGTTTTGCAAAAAAAAGATATAAACTTTTTTCAATGTTAAATTTTTAATTACCACTTTTGTGAAATCACAAAATATCCAAGCCAAGGTTTTCATGTGGAGTAGAATAATACAGCATATTGGAATGTATATTTTATATTACTTATGTTTTACATATGTAATGCATTAAATACATTTTATGGGAAAACTGAAAATAAACCTTAATGAATTTTTTTTTTTAAATACTATTTTGAGCATTTTACTATGATAGTCTTTTCAGTTGATTTGTATATGGTACATAATGTTTCTTTCCAGTTTATTATCCTTTTCAAGATAAACATACTTGTATGATTATATAACTGACACGAAGTAAAATTGCAAGCGACAAAAACGATAATACATATATAAATATTTTCACACTCACTCACTTTTGTACAAAAATTTATGCATTTTTGCATATTTCAAGGTTACGCAAGGAACAGAGCCATTAGTCATGTCCAATCTTGAAAACTGAACTCCTACGCAGTCGGGTTTTCAGTCATGAGTTTGATATCCGCTTCCATCATATCCCGTACTAATTCCTATAGAAAAATTACAAAAGTTACACATTGAAATTATTTAAGAGCAAGACATGAGTAGCTTTTATTAACATACATAGAATTATTAATAATTTATGAGAATAATACATCTTTCAAACTTTAGATAAATGTTTGGTAGAAATTAGAAAAATAAAACAAGGGGATTGAAGAAAGCAGGCTGACAAATTATTTAAAAAAAACAGGAGAGCCCTCACACCCTTTGTACTAGAACAGCAAATTGTTACACCTTAAAGCATGATAAAAATAGAACTGAGCGAATGAAAAAAAGAAATGAACACAAGATGAACTCACCAGGTGAAAAACTATCAAATACGTTTCTTAAAATCTCAACCAGGAAAACAAAAATGTACCCTTCTCTCAGCAGGCAGAAATTAAGGAAAATAATACAGTGTTCATTTATTTACCACCTTTAAAAAATGGGAAAAATTGAGACTGCCCAAATTTGCCATGAAACAGCAGAGACATCGGTCTTATGTAACTTCAAAGTCTTAGTCCCAAACATCCACTTCTTAAAGATGACACTAACGTGTAGGCAAATATGCAAGGAGGAATCCCAGGTGGAAGTGTACTTATATAGTTGTGCACTTTCTGAGATATGGAAATAAAGAAACGTCAATTTCACATTAGATCTCATAGGTCACAGTGGAAGAAAGGTTAACTGTAGTCACAAGTTTGGGTGGTTAGAAAAAAAGTTGGGTGAATTAAAGTAGCAAATACCATTTTCAACTTCTCTAAATGTTTATTGAATTCATTTTCCACCCTGTCTATCAATTTTTGATTTGTTTAATCCAATCACCTTTTAAATTGGTATTTTTGACATTATTTTAATAAAATTTATTAGGAATATTTGGAAAATTTTAGTATTATTGAGCCATTAAGAAGAAGGCAATTTTCTGCCAATAAAATCTGGACAGTTTATCACCAAATTGAAGGGAATAAAATTAATTATATAAAATCCAACAAAATTAATGAAAAAGCTAATGTTTATTTGCACACTTTTAATCAAGGTTTTAACTGATTTCACTTGTTGAATTTGTCTTTATCGAGGATCAAGGTTCAAGTCTGTGGTATTCGACCTGAAAAACTTAAAAAGCCTGTCATCGGTCGGTATGATATTGGGTTCTTCATGAGCTTAGTGAACGAAACCTTATGGACTTCTTCTTCTGTTACAATTCTTTAATGGGAAAAAAAAATCCATTTTGAAGTGAATTGTGACTTGACTACAGCATAAACCAGTTTGCACTCAAGGAGATTATGTTCAGCAATGGTGGAATTTGAAGGGTCCGGTACCATTTCCAACCCAATTAAATCGACTGTAAGTAGCTATTTAGGAAAAATGCACAGAGCCAGCACAAAAAGAAAGGTGGCATTCTATCATGTCAATCCTAAAGTTACTTTCCAGATTTGACAGCAATTACTGAGCTTTAGTTGGGAGCTTTTACCACATACACCTTTCGCCTGACATCACACCATCTGACTACTGAAAATTTTGTAAGCTACAAAAGAAGAAATAAAAAAAGACATTCTGGTGTTCTCCAGCAAATAAGCAGTGATTTTTGGAAGAAAGATAATATGGATCATACTAACCAATAGCAAATAGTTACTGTTAAAGCAAAAATGATATATTAATAAATTAATTTAATTACAGTTGATGAATTTGTCATTTTATCATAATTTTCCTCATGAACTTTTAATAAACCATTGAATGGTGAAATGTAATTGAAAATATTTTTTTAAAAATTTAAAATAAATTACAATATTGATTATAAATCACTACAAAAATATTTAAGTAAATAATATCATACCTTGAAGGTAACTTTCGGAGCCCATCCAAATGCGCTATTTGCCTTTGATGCATCACCGAGCAATGTGTCCTTCAAAAACACAACATTCCATTTGTATTTAATTTTTAAACATTAGCATAAATTCAATACTTACGACTTCCGTCGGCCTGAAATATTTCGGGTTCACCCTTACCCTGACGATCCCCGTGTGTTTCTCTTTTCCGACTTCGTCAAGCCCCGAGCCTTCCCAAATAATTTCCGTTCCTATGTGGAGGAAAGCGGCTTCGACAAAATCCTTTACACTGTATGCTTGCCCTGTTGCGATCACAAAATCATCCGGTACTTTTTGTTGAAGCATCATCCACATTGCCTTGAATAGTATTTCCCTTTATTGCTCGTTTAACTTATTAGTATTAAAAAATAACCAAAAGAATTATTCAAACCCACATCAAAACTGTATTAACTAGTTAATTTATAATGCAGTTTTAATTGTATTTTTATTATTTTGCACCTAATAAAAATTGCATACCTCTACATAGTCTCTTGCATGGCCCCAGTCTCTTTTTGAATCCAAGTTTCCCAATTCCATACAGTCCAGCAGCCCTAGATATATTTTAGCTACTGATCTTGTTATTTTCCTCGTCACGAAGTTTTCACCCCTCCTTGGGCTTTCATGGTTAAATAAAATACCATTGCAGGCAAACATTCCATATGCTTCTCTGTAATTAACCACCATCCAATAAGCATACAACTTAGCGCAAGCTGAAATTTAAAAAATATAATTTTAATTTTCTCTGACATTTAATATTATTTATTTAATGGTAAGATGTTGGTTTAATGCATCTAGTAAGGTAAAGCTTTTATTTTTCTCTGAAGATCAATCTTGAGAGAATAATCTGCAAAACATTTGGCTATAAATACCATATGGAGATCTAGGGTAAAAAGGGGTTGTCTCTTTTTGCGGGATTTCCATTACTTTTCCAAACATTTCCGACGTGGATGCTTGATAAAATTTGACATTTTTCTCCAGACCGCATGTCCTTATGGCATCAAGTAGTCTCAGCGTTCCGACAGCGTCCACTTCTGCTGTGTATTCGCTTAAGTCAAAGGATACCTTTTCTCAAAAACAACAGAAACACACGACTTTAAATCAATGCAAAATGATTACTCGATACTGAATAGCGCATGCTCAAAATTCAATCTTACTTTAACATGGCTCTGTGCTGCCAAATTGTATATTTCATTTGGTTTCACTTTGTTTATAATTTTGACTAAACAACTGCTATCTGTCAAGTCGCCGTAATGTAATTCAATCCGACCACCTTTGTGCGTGGTCGGATTTGAATACAAATGTTGAATCCTGCCTGTATTAAATGAACTAGACCTCCTAATAATTCCATGAACGAGGTATCCTTTCCCCATCAGAAATTCTGCTAAGTAAGATCCATCCTACAAACAAAATAATCTCGTTTCATACAATATTAAATCATAGATAATGATTGATACCAAAAAAAAGTATAAATATTTTATTAAATAACAAAATTGAGATAGAACTAGAGTGAAACTAACAAGGGGACAGTTTATTATTATTAGTGCAATTCTGAAACATATTCAACAGTAATCATTGTCAGATTTGAGATTCTAGCATTATAAAACTTTTAAGAACCAACTTTTGTGGAAATTGATGTAAATTAATATTTTGGCTGATAATTTTGAAGACCTTCTAGCTCTAACATTATTTTTCTCAAAAGCTAGTGGTCCGATTTTCATAGATGATAACTAGTTTTAACGAAATTGTCAAGTGCATTTTACAACTGTTTCAAACATTAAAATTGGACTATATACCATTTAAAAACAAGGTTAATTTCTAAAAAAAATTTAAAATTTTCTTATAGAAATATTTTGTAAATTTTAATGGTACATGTCCTTAAAAAGCTACGTTTCTCATCCTTCAAATTGTCTGTTTGACAGTAAAATCCTTTTAAAGTTTTTGAATTTTAGCCATTTCAATCAGATATTCTGATAACTTCTCAAAGATTGGAAAAATTTTAGGGGGGTCAAAAAATTGATATATTTAAATTCAAACAAAAGTTTACATATCAGTTTAATAAGTGACCTAATTTACTTGAAAAATATTTGGCTTTTAGAATTTTTTTGGTTACTGATAAACTTCAACAGTTTTTAATATAACTTAATTGCAACATACATAAAAATGCTAAAAATTACATATTCACGTAGTTAATTTAAGCAAATAGAAAGACAAAATAAAAAAGGCAAAGCCAACCTATTCACAAGGAGTAGTATGTCTGATAAATGTGTCTTAAAATTAGGAATGAAGAATCACCAAAAATGTTTGGTCAAATCAGTGACCCCCTGTTAAATGTTTTTGAATTTTAGCCATTTCAATCAGATATTCTGATAACAACTTCTCAAAATTTGGAAAAATTTTAGGGGGTCAAAAAGCAGGTACAAAGTCATCCCCTTGTAAGACAGAAACTGTTAGGACTTCATGGAATAGCACAGAGATCAGAACATATCCTATGTGATTGTGATCCATAGTCTTAATAGAAAAGAGAAGAAGCACCTTACTTGTGTGCTAATCCACGGAGTCCTGACGGTTTGTCAAAAATGATCATTTTGGTCCATCATGCACATCTAAGCATTTCACCACCACAATTTATCACTTTTATGTAAAAACGACTGACAAAACCCACCACTAAAGATGGTAAAATGTTGAAACGTCTGACACACCAAAACCGCAAGGATGGGCAGACCAAGACAATCAAACATGATAAAATAAAAAAGAAAAGTTGATTCCTCATAGAAATCAAGAGAAAATTTCACACCCTAGAAAAATGCTCCAATTCCTAAAGAAGTATTTCCACGATATGGATGTATAAGTCTTCTGAATTCACAATTCAAATGTGGTATAAAAATTGCTCAGATTTGATTAGGTTTCAGTGTAAACCATCGGAAAACCAAGAAATAACTAAAAAATCAATCCAAGGCCTTGAATTTTGATTACAGACTTTGATTATTCAGTTTTACATGATTTCATTCAAGCTGGATGTAAAGCACTCCTGCAAGACAGGACTTTCTTTACTTAATTTTTGCAAGCTCTGGTCATCCTGGTCCACCTATTCTAGCTGGGTTTGTCAGATGTGGGTGCTTGCTTTTCCCCCGTCAGTACTGAGTGCTCTAAATTTGTATAAAGATGCCTAAAATCAACCATGTAGGTCTAGAGAAAATATTGTGCGATAATATTCTTTGTTGTTTTATTTTTCCATGCTATCTGTGGAGTAAAGATCCTGATTTTGGTCATTACCCGATCTGCTTATCCTGGCTGGGTTTGTCTGTCAGACATAATTCGGCATTTCACAGTGGTGGATTTTGTCAGTTGTGTTGAAATATAACAAAACAGCATAGGCAGACCACAATGATCATAAAGACATTTTCTAGATGCCACTTATATTCTCTTCTATCAATGATTCAGTGAGAACTGAAGATGGCAAGAAGAATACTGAAACTTGTATAATAAACCAAACCAGCAAGAATATGAGCAGCAACCAGCAAACAAAAATGATCAGTAATGACCAAATTGTAATATTCATAGAAATGATGAATGATGGAGTGAGTGCGGTGATCAATCCTTTTTTAAAAAAGATAGTTCCTACTCACAGAAAGTAAATTTCGGCACAAAGTGGGGATAATGGAGACCCCATTGGTACTCTTTCATTTTGTAAAATTTATTATTGAATTTACAATAATTAGATAGTACGCATGTATTTAAGAGATCTATTGTATCATTTTTTGCAATATACAATTTTCTTACTGTGAGTAGGAACTATCTTTTTTTTAAAAGGATTGTAATATTCATTGTTTTTCCCATGAAGAAGAGCCAAGAAAAGTTACAATTATAGATCTAGTTAGGTTGCAGTGGAAGGTTTATCACCGGGGACAGGATAAACAAAAAGTGAATATTCGAGGCCAATTTTCCTCTCAAGCATTCACAAACTCATATCCATTATTTACATACAGCCTGATGCCTGAATATTTTGTGATATTGTCACATCGCATGTGAATCCTGGACATCTTGACCCAGGATTTAGGCCCTCGACTGCCTTGTCTGAAAGAGGTCTCGTCCCATGAGTCATCATCAGAAGAGGGCCTACACTTACAAGAGCTACAATCCAACCTGTTCTTCCCACACATGAAGACAGTACACCCCTTAAACTTGACTGTTCTATTAAGGCATTTCTTTCATAAAAGAGCTGGTCTACCTATCGAGGGAGATATCCCAGGGCATATATGATAGATCTGTGCTACAATATGTGGTAAGCGATATCGTATGTTTTCAGTATTGTCCAGATTTCAAAACATTTCATTTACTGCAAAGCCTGGCGAGAGATACATATCACCTCTCACCCTGATGTACGTTGCTTAACTTCCTATCTTCGTCATTCATTTTTTCCTCAAAGCTTGAAAGAACCCTGCGAATAATCAACCCTGGCGACTCCAAACTGGCTCCAACTTTTCTAAATCACTGTTTCTACCAACATAAGTTTTGTTAAATACAATTTAAAAGTGTACAACGCTAATTCAAAAGCAGCAGTAGTTAAATAAAAATATCGTGTAGAATTTTGCCCAGTATCAGTATGGTAGGAAGGCTAACTACGCTTAGTATAAACACATCATCTAACCCTTTAAATACATAACTAAAACAAGAACAACTTTTTATTAATACGTTGCTTGCATAATGTCACATGCATAAACATAGCAGACAATGACAATACCTGCCCTGTAATACCGGTGATAAGAGCGACAGGTAGTGTTTCGTCATGACCCATCTCCTGTGAGATTTCTGTGCGAAATTTGTATATGTAGGGCTAAAAGCCTGTTAGGAGGGTGTATATTTATCTGTAAGATTACACGCCTTTGTATTGTCTGTGTTGGTTTTATCTAATTCGCTATTAGCTTGGATAAAACTCGGTCAACCAACGACGACAGATTGATGCCAGATATCGATGTAGACACTTGTGATGTCTTGATATTCAGCTTGTAATCGTCTGTTTTGTCTACTTTCCGACAAATAAATGACCAGAAAGCTCTTAAACGGTATAGTTCGTAGACTGGGCATAAATGTCTCCATGTCAAAAGAAAAGAAAAGATATGATACTAGATTTTATGATTAGACCAGATCGATTCTTATCATCAAAAATTAATAAACTTGAACACTTGTTAAACGCTTCTTAGTTTTTACTTTTTTTCTTTAGTTACAACCGGGCAAAAGTCTATCATTACCCTACTTAACTTTTAAAACCTAAAGTTTATTTAAGTTAGTTTTATAACGTGTAAGTATATACTTAGTAAATAAAGCATTTTTGCATGTTTTGATCCTCTAATTTAATATTGTTTATAAGTTTACAAATGACAGCATACTCGTTGAAGTGATCAAGCTGCATGCAAATATTCAAAAAGACTTGAATGAGTACGTTAAAATTATGCAATATCTTGAATTAAATTTTGTTCATTCGTCTATGACCAGCTAGGTACATGTTGACGTTACCTATCATTTCGACCTGACTATCCCTGCTGGGTTGGTCTGTCAGACGCGATTTAGCATTTTGGTGCGTTTTGCCTGTTGTGTAGAAGTCCAGTGCAATATAGACCAAAACAGCATAATAGGATCAGAATGATCAGAAAGGACAAAACTACTTTTCAAGATGCCACTTCTCTTCACTGTCCAGGCTACCCTTCACACTGCACAGTGCATGGTGAAATAACTCTGACAGACCCATCGAGAATAGACAGACCTAGACGTTCTTCAGTGGGTCTGTGTGGTTTCACTGGTCAAGTCTCTTTTGTAAGGTTGTGATAGGCGCATACTGCAAACACACTGAACATGGCAAAATGCTAAAACGTCTGACATCACGTCCAGGCCATCTTTGGTGTGACTGTGTGGTGTCTCATGAATGGTGAGGTGCATGACTGCAGACACGGTGACTATATTAAAACAAGTCTTATAGACCAATCCATAGAGGATAGATAGGCTGCCTTCTTCAAGTATGGTTTTTCTAAAGTTATATCTTTTCATAAGTTCGTGAGTGGTGAGGTACACACTGGCTCAGACACACTGAAGATAGGTAGATAGTCTGTGTGTTTTCTCTTAACTTGTTTTTTTTTTTTTCATAAGGTCTTGAGTGAGGTGTATGTCTGTAGACACGTTAAAGATAGCTAAATGCTGAAAAATCCCAGGCAGACCAACACCCTAAATCTCGTGATATTTATTAATCCCCAAGATCTTAAAAGAAAACTTGTTTTGGCTATTTGATGGATAGAGGATGACAAAATGCACATAATAGACTAAACCAAAGAGGATAAACAGACTAACATGTTCATCGCCTTCAGCAGCCCATGAAGAATCTTGTTATTATAGAAATGCTTTTTTAGTTTTAATTACATAAAATAAAGTAGATCTTTATACCAATGACTTGACCGTTTTAATGTTATTATAAAACATATATTTGTTTGGCCTGTAAATTATAATGCACCCTGAATATATTATAGAATATTATAATGTATATATTCATTTTTATAGTGGATGGCATCTTGTACTGAGAAGCAAAGTGATATTGAAATTGTACTCTTCACTCTTGAAACACCATGGCATCCAGACACGCTATTCCATTCATGAGAAAAGTATACCCATTTGTGTAATTATCTTTTAGAATAGCCAAAAATTATTATTTGTGCATTAATTACATTGTGGATTATTTTTTATTTTAGATCACCACTACTCAGGACATGATCGATACAAATTTGGTCAGAGTGAAAGAACTAGAAACAGCACTGAAAAACAAACAGCCCAGTGAGCACAAGTAATGCTAACACAAAAAGCTTACCACTTACATATATGATTTAATAATGTGTTTTGTTTTTAGGAAAAAACTCCAAGCTGAATTGGCCGAAATAAGGGAAGAGATATTGAAAAAAGAAACAGAACTTAAACAGTGCTACGGAGAAAATAGGAAAACGTTTATGGTCGCAGTTCTAGTGATGTTTTTCAGCTTTCTCATTTACGTCGTTTATATCATGATTGTGGGTCCAAATGCAAATGTTAAACCGATTAGTTTAAATTTTTAAGGACTGTCACTACAAAGTCATACTGTTGTATAATTATTTAAGTTTTTATAAATATAACCTTGTGTTGGTTGTCTACGACCTTAAACTTTGTTTTGAGTAGTAAAATACTAATTTTACTAATTTTTAAGTAGAATAACCCTCCCTGCTCTGACCCAAGTGGTTGAATGTTTTATTTAAATTGAAAATATATAATATAATTAAAATATAATGATATGATAAATTAATAATAAAATTATTTTTATAAAAGTAACGATCTTAATAATTATAAATAAATAAATTATTGAATATGAAGGAAAGGTAGTTAAGCTAGTGAGTGACTAGAGGATAAGTTTTAAGAAATTTCTGAGCTGGTCGAGACATTTCAATGGGAAATCATAAAAGATATCCATTTTGCTGGATCCTATCCACGTAAGGAATTAGCCCTAATAATTTAAACTAGGTTAAAGTGAGATTCCTTGGAGTAGTGACAGATGAATAATAATTTGTTTGCTCCACTGGCTAGTAGGTTAATATGGTGAAATAAAAATTGGTCAAAGTGAATACTTTTGATTATTTTTACTCTACTTAATAAAGTATTGTATTTAGATGGGGGGGTAGATTTAAGACTGCTAAAAGAAATAATGTTGCATTTTTTAATGTTGAATGTCATACAATTAGTTGTTGCACCACTTTTCAAGGTTAATTAATTTGGGCTGTAAATAAACAGTCAGATTCAGAATAAATTCTGTGGTATATTTTGAGGTCTGCGAATAGGAGAAAATGTGTGTCATTAGGAGCAGATGCAATATCATTAATGAATATGATAATAGAAAGGGGCCTAAGTGAGATCCCTGGGGGACTCCAGAGATGCAAGAAAAGGAAAAGAATTATAGGATTTTAATTTAACATATTGTTTTCTATTGGTGAGGTAGGAAGAGAACCAACGTAAAAGGTGCCATAGAAAATGCCATGAGTGATTAACTGTCAAATGCCTTGAAAAAGTCAGTGTATATTGCATTGACTTGACACTTTTCGGCAAAGGAATTTAAAATAAAGTCCTAGAAAAAAGAGGAGGTTTGTAATTGAGGATTTAACTTTGGTGAAGCATGTACCAAAATTGAGAAATTTATTAAAGATAAGATAAAAAGAGTAGGAAAGTTCATCACTGCAGTAGCGTAGTAGGTAGAGAGGAGGGAATTAGATCTGGTCCAGGCCCTTTGGCAACATTAAGAAATTTAAGTATGGTAAGAAGTAAATAATGATACTAGAGAATGAAGCAGGGGTAGGATGATGATGATGACCCCTAGGAAGCGGGGTTTGTTCTCCTCAGGCACTGCACCCTTCTGGCTTATTGTACCACCCAAGTTCAGTGCAATTGACTCTACTCTTCTTTTTCCTTAGCCTTTGTTTTCCTTTGGCTTATCCATGTGATTCCTACAAGTATGAGGGATCTAAAAGCCCGCAATATATGAGTCCTTTTTCCAGTAAAGTTGATTACTCAAGGTGGTCACCTGGTACCCTTGAGGCTCCATTGTTGGTAGTTACCCCCATATCATCCATCGATCAGCACAGATCGTACAACAGGTTAGGTTGAGAGATTAGGAATGGGTTTGGTAGTAGAGGAATAAGGTGTAGGGTTTAGGAGAAAAGTCCAGCTCCTGTTCCTCTTTCCCCTCTTTCCGTCTGTTTGATTAAGAGGTACACCCATGAAGGTGGAAAGTCGGAGATGAGTACTAGAGGTTATTAGAAATGCATAGTACTATTCGTACAGGAGTAGAGCAAAGAGTTATGTCAGTACTAGCATTATTTTTCTAATTTTCAATGTTAGAAGTATCGACCACTTTTTCACACGTGAACACAGATCACAGATGGTCTTGAAGAAAAATCAAATTCAGTTGCTACTGCCAAGCTTTCAACCTATTTAAAATCATCATCAGGGCAAAACAACCTTAAATATCTCTACAGATTGACATATTTAAATTTTTTAGGCGATCTCAAATTTCCTTGAAGACCGACTCAGTCTTAACATTGGCAAAGACTAGAACGATTGTTGGATGATATGAACTGAAACTGAATGTAACTATCAAACTATAGGTTTATCACCCCACAGACCCAGGAGGACATCACACAAAGCATTATATAACAGGCAATTTAACTAGCTTAACTGTAATTACTTCCAGATCTAGGGACATTATTTTGTTAAACTACAACAGATTCAAACAAAGTAGCTTCTTTTATATAGGAATATTGAATTATACTATCATGTAATTGTATTGGTGTAATTTTGATACATAGCTAAAATTTTGTACAATCAAATGAGGTGGTTTATTTTATAATTAGATATTTATAAGCGTTATATTTAGAAGAAAAAAAAATATGACTACTTTACTTAGCCATAAAGTAGGTTTATATTTTTCCTTCATGAGCTTGGACTTTAAGGAACGATGCTACGTTAGTTACTAAAGATTCCGTTCTTAGTATATTTTCTCAAAATTTCAATTTGATGATTATTTATAATCTAATTATGCTAATATTTACAGATTCGATGTACTTTTAATTTAAAATTATGTTAGGCAACGTGTGTTTGTGAGCCGCACCTATGCGCAAACCTACAGTTATATCTATCTGTATACAGAAGGCATCGATCAACGCTGATCACGGTTCGCGTGTTTATGTTTGTGCCGGCCTGGCTTTGTTTAATCGCATAAAAATTTAATTATAGCTGAGACTAGGTTTTTATCCAAGACAAAATGAAGCTAGTTAAGTATGTCCGATGTTTCTTTACTTGATGGTAGTTAAATTATATCTGTTTGAGCTGTACTTAGTTAGGCTTACAGACACTCATTTTTTTACTGTATCCTGTACCACAACTTCTGCAACAAATTTAAAACACAATTTATACACTAGTTATATTATTATTGTCAAACTTGATCAATTATGAAATATTTTTATTAGTCAAAGTTGGTGTTTTACCCTGAATGATATGCTAGAGAATGATGCCTTGTCAATTATTTAAAAAAGTCTTAAGATTATGCATTTCTTAGAGTTATATTTTTATCATGTTGAACTGGCACTGGGTCACTTGGATCCGTCTTCACTCACGGGTTTGTTGAAATACTCAAATGCGTTTCGGCATTGTGCCATCTTCAGTGAGGAACTGTCTCCATAAGACACAGTGCCAATACACCAAGAGTTCATTAACTCACAAGCACCCCGCATCAGCAATATTTTCATATGAACATTGTTTAAATTAAAATATCATTATTCCAGGTTTTTAATGAAGCTAAGCCATGAAACGGTGACGATTGAGTTGAAAAATGGTACTCAGGTCCATGGTACCATCACAGGTAATTATTTCAACTGAGTATAAAGATGGTCATAAGTTAATCGAGTTATTTTTATTAATTATTTTAAAGGTGTCGATGTCGCTATGAACACACATTTAAAAGCTGTGAAAATGACCATAAAAAACAGAGATCCTGTCCAATTGGATACGCTGAGCATACGTGGAAATAATATTAGATATTACATTCTACCTGATTCTCTCCCATTGGAGACTTTACTCATTGACGATACTCCGAAGGCGAAATCTAAAAAGAAAGACGCTGCAAGAGGAGGTTTGATTTTGTTTGTTTGTAATTGTTTAGTTCTTTTCTTAACAACTTGCATTACAGGCGGTGCGCCGAGAGGCAGGGGAAGAGGTCGTGGTGGAAGAGGACGAGGAAGGGGCAGAGGACGAGCTAGGCGTTAAATGTTTATACCTTCACTTCTTTTTTCCATTACTTACTACTTTTCATTTACCATTTAATTACATAATGATTTTAAAATAGGAATTATAATTTTTTTTAAGCATCCAAGACTTCTTTATCTTTACCTCTTCAGTAATGATTTTTGTTATTACTTCAACTAAACATCATTAAATAATAATAAAGTGAGTGGTGATTAGTGACCGTTAATCGATAATTATTCAGAAATCGTGAGATGTGGTCTGATGTGATGTAGGTTTCAGAAAAACATTTTCTTTATCATGCCAATGTTTCGATCTTTATTGAGATCATCTTCAGGGCTCAAAGTGTTTGTCTTCTGTGTAATTGTGCCATTCTTGCGTGTCGTGTTGCATTGTGGGCACTCTCAACACGACACGCAAGAATGGCACAATTACACAGAAGACAAACACTTTGAGCCCAGAAGATGATCTCAATAAAGATCGAAACGTTGGCACGATAAAGAAAATGTTTTTCTGAAACCTACATCACACCAGACCGCATCTCACGATTTCTGAATAATAATAATAAGGGTTAAACATTTCATCAGACAACCTTAAAAATTATTGAACTGGAATTCAGATTTTTTCCTCATCGCTGTGACATATGAAGAAGCTGGTCAACCTGAACTGCTCAGATCTGATTTACGAATACCAAGAAGGATTTAAATGCCTTGAAAATAAAGTTAGATCAGACCACTAGGGTAAACTTGCAGACGAATAAGTTTTTCGCATAATTTTGTAATTTGATCCCCGAGTACTGAAGAAGCGTGTTTCAGCTATCATCAGTAGGTCGCTCAGATTGCATAAGTGTATATAACTTCTAAAAATGCTGTTCAGGATTAGCCAAATTTTCTTGCCCAAGGGGAAAAAATACTCAAGCGTGGAATTTCAAAGGAGTGAATTATTTAGAAATTAGGTAATTCATTTAGAACTACAAGTAAGTTAAAAAAAAAAAAAAAACCAACTGTGTATCTACAGCATGGACAGACGTTTGTCAATTTCACCTCAAAAATATACCTAAGTCTAATTGCTTCATTGGGGATTTGATTTTTTGCAGGTCTGATATCTTGATTGTACATCGTAGGTAGTTAGGTCAACTTTTTGGGTGATGAATCTGTAATTTGGTTGTAATCAATTACTTTTGGTCTGGACCCTGTTGGACCAACCCAGCAAGATAAATAGACCAAAATGATCAGGAACAACCAAATTACAGACTCATGGTACTGGAGTGGAATTCAATGCTGGTACAAGATGGTTATATTTTGAAGATTATTGTTACTAGCATTTTTATTTAAAAAAAGAATATATAGGAAATAAAAATACTTTATTAAAAACTCGTGGTCCATATGTCAAATCCATATTGATTCGTTTGTGAAGTACCAATGAAACTAATTTTTCAGTAAAAAGTGATATATTTATTTATTTGTTTATAAAAATGATTCATTGTAGATCTAGAGAATGTATGTTTGTTTCAAGTGTCATCTGATAATCATTTTCCTTTTTTTCATCTACCTCTGTATGAACAATTAAAAAAAAATTAATATGTTTACAAAAATTAATTAATCAATACTAAATCACCTGAACGGTATCCAGTCTTTAGGATGAATACATGGACTAAAAAATGAATAATTGTAAAAGCAGTTGCGCTCAGTCCAAAAATCCAAAATGTCGTTATTCCACCTAGCGTTTGAATCATATAACCACCAATAAAACTGCCTAACGAAACTCCTGGAAATTTCACCATATAAAATTGTTATATTTAAACGTTGGTATTTAATTTACCCAGAGCGTCGTAAAGTGCGGCGACTAAATTTTGCATCGTCGCTTCTGCACCAGGTGGAGCGATCATGTTCGCATAAGTTGTCATTGTCGCATAAAATATACCGAATGTAATTCCATTGAGCATTTCCACTGGTAGCGTCCACCAAGGGTTTGTCAAATAAGAATATACAATAAATCTCACTGCAAATGCTGCCAAAACTAGTGTCATCGAGTTGTTGTGGCCTAATTTTTTAATAAGCCAACCTAAAATAATAAAATCATTAGTAATAAAAACTATAGCATACAGAAGTGCATTATAATGCTTTCAAATGATAATAGAACTTCCAACTCTACTACAAATAATATTTCTTTTCATTCTTTCAATAAAAGAAAAATAATACTATTTAACAGAATGTACAAACATATTCAGATTTACACTTAACAATTCGTAAAACAGATAATTTAGCTAATAACAATAAACAAATTTGAAATCATCTATCCTGTCTTTTATACTTGTTACATAGCCATACTTAATAAATCTGTTTTTACTATTGCACTGAATCTAATTTTTTTTTTCAGGCCTCAGAATATGCCAAAGTTACTCATTCTACAAAACAAGCCAAAATATGATCAGTACGATTTATGTAATCAAGCTACATAATAATCTTAATGTAATAAATTCTTACTGGTTCTATTCTAAAAGGCAAAGTGGAACTATGTTTTTTAGGGTATAAACATCAGAAATTAATTTAAGAAAGAGTAGGACCTAGGACATAACCCTGCAGGACACCAGACTAGGTGAAACTGGTTCAACTGACAAATTTATGGAGTTATTTACATAATGAATTTGCAGGTAACTGCAAGGGTTTATGAAAGGAAAAAAATTGCTATAAAATTAGAAATGCCAATATCAAAGTAATTAGGTTTTTCAATGTAACACAAAAAGTTTAGAATGCATTAAATTTAAATTGAAAATTTACAATCACTGAACTGCCTGAAATATTATTTCTTATTGAAATTATAAATTTAAACAGTTCCTCTGAGTTATATTACAAAAAATATTTGATTAGAAAAACATACTTGATATAAAAAAGAAAGGAATTTCGCCAAAATAACAATGGAACGTTAATGTAAGTCCTTCTAACGTCTTAATATAAGTCATATCTCCGTAACCATTATTGACAGCTATTTCTTCTAAAAACCTAGACAAAGAAAAATGTCGATTGAATTGTATTTTAATAATAAAACAGGAACAAATGCCTTACCAGAATAAAAAGTTCCATATCATAGCTGTATATATACCGTTTAAAGTGCACCAAAACATAAATACTATAATGTGACGGTTCTTCAACACTTTGCAGACATTTTTAAATACACTGGATGAAGGGCCTGATTTAGTACTGTACTGAAATAGAAAATAAGGCATGTAGGACATTTGTTTTGGAAGTGTTTGAAGATTTGCTCTCAGCTTAATCGTCCACAAACATCCTGTCTAAAGAACACTATGGCAAGTTATTTTTCAAAATTATAATATTTGTTTATATATTAATAAAAAATATATAGTTAAATAATTTTTAACACTTACTTTTAATTTTGTTGAGATTAAAAAGTTAAAAATTGTAAAAGCAACTAAAAAGTAGTACGCTGAAGTGTAGACCTTTTTTTCACTACCCTTGCTGAATTTATCAACTGTTAAGCCAGAAATAAATGACAGAGAGCCCCATCCTGCTGCTCCCCATAGCCTCTGTAAGCCAAAGTTATTCGGTTTGTCTTCTGTAAATAAAATAAATCATGAGCATAGTAGGAAAGTGCATGTATATTAATTATTTACCCAATAGGCCGAAGCATATAGTGTCACCGATACTTGTCAGTACCGCAGTAGCTATCTTGGCAGTAGCTATAAGAATGAGCAACAGCCAAAATTGGTAATAATAGATGACTTCTTCATCAGGGACTGAAGACTCTTTCATGATGTTGTTGAGCAAAGGAATCGCACAGCCAATATTACAATGTCCAGAAGTTTTTGAAGTACATTTAGGAGTAAATTTATTTGACCCGTTAGCTGTTATTGCATCAACTTCAATAGAAATGCATTCTTTATTCTATAATTGAATTATTGAATTAATTAAACAAAAATAAAGTGTAATGAATTAAGTTTACCATGCTGAAGCTATTATTTGCAAGGAGAATCTCAAAAGGTTGTCCTTTTTCTAACATCACACCAAGATCAAATGTTTTTTCAGGACATGTCATCTAAATTGAGACAATATTGCTGTAAATTATAAAATGGCAACTCGAGTTAAAATTTCTACCTTGCAACTATTTCCTTTGAAGGAATTTGTTATCGCCAATGCCAAAGTGTCATTTCCCATTAGACGCCCTGAGCAAAGATCCAGTCTTGTAGAATTATCACAAGTAATACTAGAGGTGGCGACTGGCAAGGACGGAAGCCAGCTTGTGCTTAGGAAAAACAACCCTTGCACTATGATCAGTAAAAGAAATATAAGTTTCTGGCTTTGAAACTTGTCAGCGATAGCTCCCAACAATGGCTTTGCAGGCAGTGATAGTATAGGTATGATTGTGAAAATTGTTCCAACTATGAATGCAGAAAATCCTAAATCTTTAGCCATGACTGGTAAAAAAGGAAATATCGGAGCCAAACCTAAATAAAAATATTACAGTGTAATTTGTATATTAAAAGTGTAATTTTAAATAATATATTACCCGAGTAGAGAAAAAAATAATGCATTTTCATGGGAAGTAATTTTTTATTTAGCTTCATAATTTAACTACAACAAATTAAACAATCATTAAAACATAAACATGAAAAATAAAGTGTCTATTTTTTTTTTTTTTTTTTTTTTTTAAATCAGACGAAAGAATTGCATTTTTGTAAAAAGTCATTTTCCAGCAATTTTCATGCAATGCAATCTTAAAAGTAATTTTAAACTAAATCATATAAGTCATACTGTATTATTTTGTACAAGTGAGAGTGGAAGAGAAAGAGACAGAGGGATGCAATTATGGGTTACAATACATCAAGATAAATGAGATTATGAATTCAGCAATATAACGCAATATAATACAATATTTTCAAATTTTCTTTAGGCTCCATTATTTATATTTTTTAAAGATTTCAGTACTTTTTAATCCAATTTACAATAAATTGCTGGTAGGCCTTGAGAATCACCCACCCCGACTGTTGGTAGTCTGGGGTCAGATATCGGTCTTATCCATCCAGCCACCAAGGTTGGACCCCAGGGGCTATCAACAGCTAGGTCATTTCAGCCCCCAATGCAATCAGTCCCTAAAACCAAACCCACTCTCACTCAGTCTTAAATACATTCTTTCCTATAAATTTTTGCATCCATTCACTTGGAGTGGCACTTTCTACCCATTCACTCTCAACATACTTTAGGGAGACAAAACTATAATTACTATGTACAATCATCCCTTTTTCCTCCAGAAATCAGAACATGATCGCAGATACTTGCTGATTTTCATATCGGATAGCAATCCTACATGATCTTACATAAAGTAAGGAGGTACACCCTTCAATTAGGTGAGACACATCGCGCAACCTTTCTCTACATGCTGGACACATACAGCTTTGGCCAAAGTACGTATCTATGTGTCAACCTCGTGTGGTCTATCTTTAAAAAAGTGAGGATGACCCCTCTTATATGAGTCAGATCCTCCGAGAGCTACCTTTGACTCTTGATACGTGAGAGCTTCTCTGTCTATCCAGCCCACTGACTTTGCTGCTTTCTTCATTTTTAGCGTCAGAGGGAAGGATTGCAATAAATCTGGAGGTTTTTACTCAGAATGGAGAATTAAGTTCTTTATCTGTCTTTTCCCTCTCTATAAAAAATAATATTAAAACCTTAAGTTTAAGTTTTAAAAATTTATCTGCAGTATATGAAAAATGGATAAATATGCCAAGACATTAAGATAATTTTTGTCTTGATAAAAAACAAAACAAAAGAAAACAGCCAAGCCAAAAAGCTTAGAACAATAGTTATATTTTTCATTTAACAAATTTTGAAATACCTCTTTACTTTTTTTTTTTTTTAACCTTTGTATGAAATTGCATAAACCATGCTTGTTACAAATATACTCATTTAATACTCTATACATTAAATTCAAAACATAAGTAGTTTAAGACAAGATTATTTACCTCTTTTGAGATTACTTACTTTTTAAAATTGCCGTTCTAAAACTGGAATGTTTGGCAGTTCTTATTTGAGCAATCAGTGATGAGGACACCAATTGATCTTAATCAGTTAACAACTGAATAAAAAAAAAAGAAAGAGTGGCAAAGAAAATGATTGTAAAGAAGCAAGAATCACACAGAAATATTTTGTAAAATTAAACAACAAAAGAAAATAATAAAGCAAATAATTAAATACATTTGAATAACAAAATGCAACCGTTTACCTCACTGGAAGACGTAATATCATTAAAATTTCTCTTCTCGCAGTTTTATTTCTAGGTAAGCCTAAACCTCAGCAATTGACGTTTATTTACATAAGATTTTATCTGGTTTAACCAACAGATTATGTTTGATGTCACTTTTAAAACAATTTGTGTTGAATATTTGTAAAGAGTTTGTGCCTTTTTATATTTTTCACTGATAAAATTACTTCAATTCATTAAACGAAAGTATGTACTAATCAGATGAAATGTATATAAAAATTAAGATTAATATTTTTTTTAAAAACAATTCTAATATTGAATTTTACATTATTAATGTAGATTAGATTTTTAAAAAAATCTAGCCTAAAAATAATTTCTTATCATCCAACTTTCCTATCAACTCCTAGTATGGTGCATGAGTCAAGCTAGAAAACAGACAACGGCATTATGTAAGAAACGTCAACATTTTCATAACCTATGCTAGGAAGCAAATCAAGAATTACACAACTGTAAAACATTATATATATATAAACATGTACCAAAATTTACCTAGATACAAGAGTTTAAGAAAGGGCAGTAAGTCTAAGTATGGGGCCACAGTAGCCAAGTGGTTAAGGCGTCAAACTCTCGGCTGGTAGATCCCTCGGTCGTGGGTTCGATCCCCACCGTCGCCTCTCTCTGGTCTTTTTTACTGATGCCTAAGGGGACCGGTGGCCGCAATTGAAAGAAATTGACACAGCACTCATTGACCCTGAATTTAGTCCCAACCCCCTTCAAACATGAGTTTCTTCGAAGGAAGAACACCAGCACACCGGAGTAAAAAAAAAGTCTAAGTAAATAAATTATGCATTTTTCCCGATGATATTCTGAAAATATGTCACTAAAGAAAAAAACCTACTTAATAGTTAATGTCATTATAGGTTTAATAGGTCATTACTGTTTAAAAAAAAAAAAAAGCGCATAAGTTGTACGTATTTATACAGAAATCGTGAGATGCGGTCTGGTGTGATGTAGGTTTCAGAAAAACATTTTCTTTATCGTGCCAACGTTTTGATCTTCATTGAGATCATCTTCAGGGCTCAAAGTGTTTGTCTTCTGTGTAATTGTGCCATTCTTACACGTCACACCAGACCGCATCTCACGATTTCTGAATAATTATCGATTAATGGTCACTAATCACCACACACATTGTATGTATTGTTTACAGATTTTTCTGCCTCCTTTGACTGTGTTAATAGGAACTCGTTATTTTTTAAACTATACAATATAGGCCTCTCAACGAAAATTGTTTAGTCTATTAGGTCGCTCCTCTCTGGTACTCTCATTGAGTCTTATGCAAGGATGGACTAAGGAAAGAATTTGACATGATGCTGGTGTAAAGCATATATTATTGAATCCATTGTTTACAATTTCTTTAAACGAACTGGAGGAATTTTTATTAACAAAATAATAACTGGGATCTCAATAAAAATTAAAATACTAGCTTATGCGGATGATATCATGCTTACTGATTCATCTCCCAGGGAATGCAATTGAAGATAAATGCATTAGCCAAATATTGTAAAATGAGTAATGAAAAGTGGCATTTTAAAGAGCACAGAAGAGGTAGTAAAAACCTACACATACATAAGTGTTATGTTGACTTCTAAATTTCATTTGAAAATCCTCTAGAAGAGAAAGTGAACAAAGCAATTTGAAGCCCACTTTTTTTTTTTTAATAACCAATAATATCGTTTCCCTCTAAAATGACACTTTTTCGAACAATACACCAGACATTGGTATATCATGGGGCCCAGGTTTGGGGTGGAATTTAAAACAATGAATTAGTAATATATAAAAATGTAGGATCTTTTCAGAATTGTATCGGATAAAGAAACCGTAGACTTTTTCGTTTTTTAAACCCGCTCTTTATTTTCTATACATAAGCACTTGTAACCAATAACCTTCTGAGAAGTGACCAATAGATTTGTGTCAGTCTGACGTCACCTTGGCGCAACTTTCAAATTTATTCTCCTACAAAAAAAAAATTTAAACATTGTTTAGGCTTCCTCATTGGCCTCAGCCATCTTATATCTCAAGACACAATTAGAATATATTCATTCTTATATTCTATAGGACCATCTTGTTTGTATGGTAAAAGTTCTAAACATGTCAGAGAATCGACTAAAGTCATTTCTTTGGAAACAATAAAAAAATATGCAGAATGGTGTAACAGATATTAAACAAATCATTAAAATAGTTCATATGAGTTTTAACACTATCATTTTAAATTAACTACTCACGATCTTTCATGAAATAGTAGAGCTTTTACCTATGCACTACAAAAATATACGTTGCAATAAAATTAAAGAAAATGATAAGTTCATATTTTATAGAGAATTGGGTCAAAATCGGTTGTCTGAAGAAACGTTTGCTTTTTTAAATGGTTACGATTGGACAAGATTGATTGGATGCTTTACAGAGGCTTGCACTTTAAGATTGTAAGACTGAACAATAATTCATTATTTTTCGTGGTCCGCTTGACCAATTAATATCATTAAATTATTTAAGGTTTTAAGTTGAGATAAAAAAGTCAGTGTCACGAGCGGGATTCGAACCCACGACCTTCGGCTTGATACGCTGCTTCTCTACCAAAATGGCAAAAAGGAGGAAAAATTCAAAAAGGTGGGGTTGAGATGGGAAGTTAGTGCCCGAGGAGATCGAAGTCACAGTAGCTCAAGTGGAAGAGTAGCGGCGTATCAAGCCGAAGGTCGTTGGTTCGAATTCCGCTCGTGACATTGACTATTTTATCTCAACTTAAAACCTTAAATAATTGAACTGAACAATAATGTTCATTTTATCTGATTTTCTTTCCTATAAGTAATTTAAGTTACATCATTTTTAACGTGGCCAATTGTTTATTGTTTTTAATTGTATGCTTTTGTCTGGCAAAGTGATAAGGTTGTTTTCACGACTGCACAGAAATATATATAATTTATTTTATTTATATACTCCTTTTAACAAATTTGTAAGCCAAAAATACTGTCTTAAGTTACATTTGTTTAAATTGTATATTATTTTATACATAATTAATTAATAAAGACTCAATAATAATATATCATTAAATAGTAAATCCTTGGGAAATACCTGTAATCAATCTTGAGACAAGTTCTTCAGTATAGGTTTACAAAACTAAAAACAAACCAAAATTCTGAAATGCACACATATTATTACAAACCTCTTGATTTATATCTTAGATTTTATATTGTGATAAATAAGTCGTTTTTTATTAAATTGTAATGAACCAAATAGAAACATATTTCAAAACAAACGTTCGTACTCGACTATTGGGTTAATTTGATAAAACTGAAAAATCGGATTATTAAAAAATATAACTATTTTATGTGAATGTTAATAACCTAGAAATTGTTATTATTATGAATTTTTTTTCTGTTAGTCCTGAGAAAATTGGCTAAGGACTCCAGTTTAAAGGGTACAGAATCACTGTTTTGAAGCCACTGACCTATACTCAACTCAATTTTTGTAAAGCAATTATGCTTTTTAAAACATCTTTAACGCGTTCATTATGGTGATCTGTGATCATGAATATGTAAAAGTTCAATTAGCGTATAATTGGATGTCTGTTCATA
Organism: Cimex lectularius; assembly: GCF_000648675.2. NCBI lineage: Eukaryota > Metazoa > Arthropoda > Insecta > Hemiptera > Cimicidae > Cimex > Cimex lectularius. Next base: position 78,065 of record NW_019392782.1, read on the forward strand.
TAGTATGAGTCATATTGTTGAAAAAACTAGACTATTTTTTTTTTAAATGATTGATTCTACGCTCAGTGGAAGACTTCATTGCTAAAATTGGTTACTTACAAATATAAAAATATTTAAAAAAAAATTATGGGAAATCTTGTAATAAAGTATAATTAATTGTAAGAATCATATATACATTTTCTTTCTCAGTCATTGATTTTTTTTTTAAATATATAAATATTTCACACTTTCTTTTTTAGTTATACCAGTATATTAGAGATCAGGGAAGTGGTCATGACTGCATCCCTGATCTCTAACTTACTGGTGATATCCCGAAGGTCGATTCATCCTTCCTTCATTTTTTAGTTATAGTTTTGTATGAGAATTGTTTGTATCCTCTTCATCTGTGTTAATCGATGATTTATCTGTTTCTTCTAAATCATTTTGCTTCGGCGTTTCTTCTGAAATTGGAACAATTAACAATAAATAAGTTGATAAAATAGTTTGTTTTCTCACCCTTCTTTACACCTCTCAAAAAAATTCTTAGGCATAATTGTATGACAGCGTATAACAGACAAAAAGATAATGCACTTAACCCAAATATCCAAAATACCAATGAACCGCTGTAAGTTTGCATTAAGTAGCCACCAATAACACCACCGATAGAAATGCCTAAAAGATTAAATATTATTACAATTATTTATGATGGAATGTAATAAATACCTAAGCTGTTGAAATATCCATAAAGGGTGTTTTCAACATTGGTATCACTTCCAGTCCGTCGTGCAGCATTCCCAAATAACGTAATTATTGCACTGTGAAGTCCAAAGCTAAGTCCATCCAGTATGGCAATAGGTAAACTCAACCATAGGTTTGTAATATAGGAGTACAAAATAAAACTAACTCCAAATGCAAACAGCACAAATGTCATCAGGTGCATTCGGCCGATATTTTTTAAAAGCCATCCTTCATATCAATTACATAAAATGAAAAACAGGATGTAAATTGTTGGTCATGTTCTGCCCACATCATCAAAAATTTACTTGAAACAAGATAGAAAACAAACGAAACAAGATTATCAATTGTTTCAATCTTAAAACGTGGGATGATGCAATTATACGTATTTACCGAAACAGAAGAATGCAGGGAAATCGCCTAGATGTGTCCTGATCACCAAAATAAGCCCTTCTATTGTTTTCATCAACGATAGATCGCTCTCATTTGCAGCAGCGATGTCTTCTAAGTACCTTTTACCGGTTTTTACATTTATTGAAAAAAAACTCACAAATAGTTAATTAGCTTAAAAATTACCAAAACAAAAAGTTGTCTGATATTGTTGTGTAAAAACCGACTAAAGCACACCAAAGAACAAAAACTATAGCTGGTACATTCCTTGCATCAATATTACTAGACAATGTAGTCAATGCAGTCTGCGAATCTTTCTTTTTCATCTGAAATTGTCAAAACAAATGCTTTAAACGTAGAATAATGAGAAAAAGTTGTAAATTTAAATAATTTTGATAGTCCCTGATCAAGTGCTTTGACTGTATGAAATTGCACCCTGATCAAGTGCTTTGTCTGTCTAAAATTGCACCATCTTCAGACAAAATGCTTGATTGTCTTGGATCAAGTATTTCTTCAACCTGGAATTGAACCACTTTCAGGCGAAATGCTTAATCATCCTGGATCAAGCATTTTGTCTAACTGTTATTGTACCACCATCGGACAAAACCAGAAGAGATCAGGGTTATCATGCTATTTTATTTTTAATCGCCATAATAGCCAGAACACTATAAAAAAATATCAATAAAATAATTTAAAAAATATTTATGTCACCTTTAATTTAAAGCAGACTAAGAAATCTGTTAAATAAACGCCTAAAGATATATAAAATGCAATCGACATATCTTTTACTGTACTCCCTTCACTTAATTTGTCGATCAGAAAGCCTGAAATCACTGAAATAACTCCCGTACCTAAAGAACCCCAGAGTCTCACATTGGCAAACTGTTCCCAATCTTCACCTAGGAAAAGCAATTTGTTATATCCTTAATTTTATTAGTTTGTTTGTCTTACCGAGAAAATTCAGGCACATTGAATTGCCTATGCTATTGTTAATTTGAAATGCTGAATTTCCGATAACAACGACTGTTAAAAAGAGCCAAAACTGATGGAAATTATATACTTTTTTGTCCGACATCACCGGTGGTTTGTGTATAAATTCATAAAATATTTCGCCACAGTGAAAATTGCATACTGACGTTGTTTCAATGTTACACTTTGGATTAAGCCATTTTAATTCATGAGTCGCAAACCAATTTATTTTCATAGTTATACAATTATCTTCCTACAACAATAAAAATTAAATTATTAACTATTTGAACAAATAATGAATTTTTATGTTTATTTTGGATACAAACATAATGAAACGAGTTGGCTGCAATCGAAACTTTAATTGGGTAATAACCAGGTTCCCAGTAACTTCTATATTTGAATGCATAACTTGCATTGTGAATTTCTGTATCTTCTTTGATATCGTAATTGTCTTCATCAGTATTTAAAGTTATATTTTTAATTATCTGTTGAACCAAGAAGTCTTTCTTTTGTAATGTAATCTAAAAATAAGAATAATTTGTTTTCTTCTCTTATCCTTAAGTAATTCCTGTCATACAGGAGGGCTTAACGTCAACTTTGATTGTAGTGGACAAAGGATCAAACTACTTTATTATACTTTTTCATATCATGACCAATTAAATAACCATGGCTATGCTCGGATTGGAACCGCTAACATGGTTTTATGTAGCATTGTTAAATTTATTTATTTAAGAATAAATTAGTTTCATCAACTTTATCATAATAGAACAAAAACACTACTACTTAATTAACTCAGACAGCCAGACAGCATTGAGTGCAATTAGTACATTGGTAATGTCTAGTCATTTAGGACTTTATTAGGTCCCTGACAGACATTGGGGACAAAATTACCCTTGTATTCAGGAAAGAGAGGCAACAAGGGGGACAATATATTGTCTGAGGAAAGTTCGATGTGGACACCTATTGGTCCTGAACCTTGAAGTTGAAAATGAAGTTAAAGAACTTTCACAGAAATTAATGGCAGAACTATTAAATCAACCTCTTAAGGTTAGAATAATAGTTGGACTGCTAATTGTTTACTGCAGACTCCGGAGATGTATGTATAGGCTCGGAGTGGCAGAAACAAGCCTGTGCAGATATTGCCAGGAAGAAGAGACAGCGAAACATGTCCTCTGTTGGTGCAAGTCTTAAGTAGGCTGAGATTCCTACTCTTGGCAGATGAAAAGCCCGGATGAAAAAGCTTTGGGATCTGGTAAGCCTTCAGCTTAATGAAGAGATCTAGACATTAGAGATGCAACATATTAGTGGGTGCAATTGTAAAGAGGCAAATTCCTTTTCTAATTTTAATCTTATAGACTACTTTAATTATTTTAGACATACTGAGTATGACCATTGTTCTTCTGTCAGTTTTGGTAAAGGATACAAATGATCAGCATTGATCAAACTCTGTTTTGCATGATTCTGATCGTAACTAGTTAGCACATGAATATTTTTTGCCATTAAATATTTCATTTTTTGAATAATAAACTGAGCTGGACTTTTTAACACATTAGTGAACAAATACTTTTTCAGCCTATATATGAATAAGCATATTGAAGTATTAATTCTATTTAATAAAACGATTCAAAATTTCACATGAGAAAAATTTTTGAAATTTTTAATAGAAGTGGATTTAAATTAGGAACTAAAATACAAGATACAATGTTCTATATGTTTATATATATAAAAAATTACCATGCAATATAGATTTCTATTGATGTAAGTAGTTGTAAAATTGTCAATGTACTTATCGGTTAGAATATTTCCAGAACAGATATTGATAAACGTTTCGTTCGAACACTTCACTTCAGTGACACTGTCTCTTACGGTTGGTAAAGGTGGTACATATTGAACACCGAAATAAGACACCGTTTGGACTAAAATAAGAGCAAGAAAACTGATCTTTTGGCAGTGGTACAATCGGTTTGCATTGCCGATGAGAAATTTTGCAATGACCGAAGCTATGGGAACACCAGCGAATATAAAACCAGTGAATAAAGACGAAAAACCCATCTGCCTTCCAATTATCGGCAGGAATGGCGCAATCGGTGCACATCCTATAAAAAAATTAACAAATTATTTTTAAAAAAAACTTATTCAAGTCAATTAAGTTACCTCCGTGTGTTAAGAAGTAATAAGCTTTTATTAATAACAATTTTCTATTGCTCTTCATTCCTTTCTTGGCACATGCTAATCTTTCTTCAAATTGAATAACAATACATCCTTTAAAAAAAATATTTTACTTTTTATATTAAAACGCATCAATTTCACTTACACGTCAATAAATCTCCTCTATGCCCCAAGCTTTATTTTTCTTAGTGAAATAGTAATTTTAGTAAGATATACGTAAAATTGTGGAGTCTCTTAATTTTGTAGTATCTTATTTACTCTTTCCAAGGGGGAATGGTAACAGGATTAATGTGATTAATGCACACAAAGATTGCAGAGAATTATCTTCTATGTAAACTGCTCTAAGCTGTGTGGAACATATCCTTTATTTCTCATAATTCAACATCATTATTTCTGTTTATATATATCCTTAATGAGTTATACTGATTTTTTTTAAATGAAGAACTTTCTCTTTCTTTTTCTAATTAAAAGTCATGTTGAGATCCTGAAGTACCTTTTTCAACTTAAAAATCTAAAAAAAGTTAACATATAATTTTGTGCAACCTGTAATATTCAAAAATAGGAAACAATGGGTGTAGGGTGTCTGATATTCTATCACTGGGTTTCATTCCTGTTGTGTATACATGCGTATAGAATTGAGCCTATCATGTCTTACAGTCCACTGGCTATTCTAGCTTTGGTAATTTATAATAAATTACCAGCAGGTCTCAAGAATCACCCACCCCGGGTGTTGGCAGTCCGGGTCAGACATTGGTCATGTCTAGTCTCTGAGGTTGGGCTCCAAGAGCTATTAACAGTTAGGTCATTTCGGCCCTCAACATAATCAATTCCTAAATCCATTCACAATCACTATCTTAAAAGCATAGACCCCATAGCTGGTTAGGCCTTGGGTGCAGTGTGCCAATATACACAACACCCTGAAATGTCTCCACTCTGATGTAGAGGAATCTACATGGGCACAAATCTAGTAAATGTGTCATGGTTTCTTTTATTTATTATAGAAGTAATCTGATGTACAGAATCTACACATTTCATGTTCATCGATGCCGAACTTTTGTAGATGTCGGTCGAGTTTCTTCCTGCTGACTCTTTTGCATTTTTGTCATTATTCCAATGCTGCAGAAGAGCCCTGTACCTCCTTTCTTGCAAAAAGTTTATTTTCTTTAAGTCCTGTGTTCTAGAAACCATTTTTTAGTTTGCTTTGAAAAATCTTTTTGCTTGTTATGTTCAATGCTTGTAAATCTGCTGTTTAGTATCTTCTGCAAGAACATCGACTACAGTTACTAGGCTAACCATAAAAATAAAATAATAAGATTTCAGGACCAAAAACTCTTCTTGGGTTTGAAAATAAGAAATTTTGTTTGACCTGTAATATATTGAGGTTCGCTATTGAGATCTGTGGGATGACACAATACCCACTAGTGAAGATGGCGAGAAGCCAAAAAGCATCAAGCAGATCAACACAGTAAGGGTAAGAGGACCAAAATGATCTTGGATTTTATGCTTCTCATTCCAGTAAAGTTTTAAAAAATTTCATGAGTTTCTTCTAGCTTTGAGATACTACTAACTTTGCCAATAAAACACTTCAATAAAAATATAACAAATATTTATTTAATAAATAATATATAATAACGAATACTATTATGAAATGAATTGGTGCCTTCATCACCCAACTTTGCTAAATAATAAATACAGAAACAGTATTAACAGAAATTTATACTCTAAAAATGAAATGGGAATTTTCATTAATATTTCAAGTAGCAGACTAGTCAAACTAATTAAGTCACTCTTTAAAATACTTAATGCTAACTCAAAAACAATAACAAGTAAAATAAAATCTTTTCGTGGATTCAAGATGTCAGGGTGTGAAGATGAATCTTAGAAGCTTAAAACAATATTTTAATTGTACTAGTAATAACTAATAAAACTTCTTACATTTTGATTAATTGAAGACAAAGAAACAATATTGAACGAATAACAGTCAAAATGAGTTTTTAAAAATTGATTTTTAATCTTTATATAATTTGGGTGTTACATTTCCTAAGCTATGTATGTATATAGACATAATTTAAATATTCTGTATTGTGTATATTATTTATATATCACAAGAGGAAAGTCTACAAAATATAATTCTGTTTAAGGCATTTTTTTTCTCAATTTTATTTCACTTACTTATGTAATCTTTGGCTCCTACAGGGTGTTTAGCCACACCTAACACCAATACTACTTTTGAAATATTTTCAATTTTCTTTGAATTATTATTAAGAAAATAATTATTTATATATTTAAATAATTTAATTAATTCTATCTACAAATTCTAAAATGGGGTCAATTATGAAGGTTGACGTCATGTAGGTTATCTTCCAGCATATGAATAGCATCTGTTGGGCTGGCATACCTTGTTTCCTTGAAATCTGAGAACAGATCGAAATTCACTTATGACAATCAATTTAATGTAGTGTAGCATGATCGCAAATATTTTTTTTATTTTAGAAACAATTTTGTAAAGTGCATTAAAAATTAATTAAATTGAGTTGCCCAATTCAATATGAAATATTGTGTGACACTTTTTCTTTCTATGCATGTCTTACTTTGAACAAGTTTAATAGTCTGTAATGAAAATTTGGTGATAAAAGATTTCTGTAACCAATAGTTCATCGCAAAAGCCTTCAAAATTAACGAAATACTTTACCTAAACATATCCCTTGACAGCTAAGAGCGGTCAAGATACTTAGGGATCACTGGGCAATGAGAACGACCCCGCTGCTGCCCTGGAAGTCTTTCTGAATCTACCACTACTACATATCTTTATCCAGTGAAAGGTCAGAGCCACAATTCATAGGCTCCAATAGCCTAATTGAGAGGGAGTTTCGGGCAGGCCAGGTTCTGGGGATGCTTGTTGATGTCGTGACCCCTGATTTTAGATTTGATAAAAAAATTAAAATACCTGGTTGAGTAGACTGGGAGAAAGGAATCCCAGTTAAGGGATGGCCAAACATATCTGGTAAACAACAAAGTATGGGTCAGCTGTTGGTAGTTTTGGAAATAAACCAAGAACTAGAATTTAAATAAGCTTTCAAAAATATGCCACTATCTTTTAAACAGAGACTTTGACATTGAACACTGTGCCAAGGAGAATAAAAAGCTAGGTTTGTTAACAGAATAGCCATATACTCTGACAGATGGTGTCTCTGAGGAGAATTATCATAGTAAAGTCAAAAGTCATTTGCGATTGCATTAGATCAATCAGACATTAGGGATAAAAAACAAAATTACCCATCAGAGCACACAAAGGGGCAAATAAATTGGCCAAGGAAAGTTCGATGAGGACACCTATTCACCCTGAATCCTTTTGTGGCATACCAAACTGCAAAAACATGGATCTATCAAACAATGGATTAAAAATAAGTCCTCCGTTCAATGGTAGCCCAGGACAGATGCATGCGAAAAAGTTCATCAAAGAACCTTCGCAGAAACTAATGGCATAACTACTAAGTCTAGGACTACAAAAATAGTTGGACTGCTAACTGAACACTGCAGACTTTAGCTGGAGATTTGAAAAAGACTTAAGCTTATTGAGGAGCTCTAGAAACAATAGGGATGCACAATAGACCAGTACTTGTCGCAGTGCACAGGTTGCAAAGATGTCAACTCATACTCCTAATCTTACTTTAAAAAATAAAGCATAAATAGTATACTGTAAATAAAAAAATAAAATAAATAATATAACTGTAAAATGGCAGAAAACAAAGGAAATATTCTCAACCCGAACATTCAAATTATAAGATAAAAATTATGCAAAATTTTTGTAATAATTTACACTTAAACAACTATTTTTGTTTTCATATCTGTTGATACTAATTACAAGCATCATAAAATTCATAACCAGTTGAATAATTGATTATGGTTGTAGGTCTGCAAGTCGGTGAAGTCATGCTGTACTGTCATAGGGTCACTTATTGGGTATCAGAGTTCCTCATGGAATATGGCGCAATGCCAAAAAGCGTTTGAGCACTTCAACAAACCCACGAGTGAAAACAGAGCCAATGCTGGCTCGATTAACATATATTTACATCCTACAACATGTACATGTAATATATACATAAATTCTTTTTATATACATACGTTAGTTGATATTTAAGCTATAAATCACTCTGAAATTACCAGTATGAAAACAGACCTTATATACATTCTAAATCAGTATTTACAGTTAGTAAGATTATCTATAGGTTAATTTTCTCTTCAAAATTTGATCCATACAATATTTCTTATATATGAAACAACTCAATTTTAATTTTTACTGCACATTTTTTTTATGACTAAAAACATTAAGAAAAATATTTATAAAATCAATAATATTCACAAAAGCTATGGCGAAACTTTCTATTAGTAAAAGGCTCGAAGCTTAACAACAAAACATTCCAGCACCAAATGATTTCATTTGTATTACATTTTCATGCAATGTTTTCTTTTAAACTGGTCTTTGACTTTGCTAATGATAATGATAAAGATGATCATGGACAATTAATAAAAACCCAAACAATATTGAAGATGGCCATATCACGTAATAGTCAAGATTTAAGCCTTTATTTTTATAAACAGTTGAAAACAAAAACAAAAACCAATACAAATAAATGGATTCCCGTCTATCGATTTTAGGTGTCGTTCATGTCAAATTTGTAATGCACAAATGTTTTATTTATGTTGTACAGCCACCTCTTTTTAACACAATGACAGTACAAAGCTAAAATGTATCTTAATATTGTATTTTACACCTGAAGCCCAGTAAAAAATTCAAATAAAAGCAAATCATCAAAGGTATGACTAAGAAGCAAATTCATGCTAATTCATACATTAATATTTAAAATAAATAGAATGAAATCAAAACAAGCATGAAGAATCAAACAGCAAGAAGGAATTATATTAGTCTGGGGGTAAAGCTATATTTATATTCTACAAACCTTTTATATATACATCTACCCTTCAAACTGCCATTAACTTCCAGCTGTTCCATACACAAAATAAATTATAATTATGAAGACTAATAATTAGATAAAATTTAGTTTTTTAAGATTTGTTAATATATGAAATTATTGATCGACCATATTTCCAGGCCTATAAGAAAAAACAAAAAAATACTGTACATTATTTCTAACCAGCAGCTGATAACTTCTAGTTCTCTAGAGTGACTTTAAAAATAAAACATGCAAGTTTTAGTGAAATATCGGCAAAAATTGTTTGTAAAGAAAAAGAAAACAACCAATTTGTAATGTTAAAACAAGTGTGTTATCAGCTAGAAAAATACATCACCTCAAATACAGGTGTACATAAGTCCCACAAACAATTTTTAAGACATGTCAGTCTTATTAAACTCACCAGATAATAGTGGTGTAGTCACTGTCCTCAAAAGTCACCGAAAAAAACATTTAAATTTAATCAACAGTTATTTAAAAAAATGTCAGAAACAAAAACAACAATAACAAAGTGGTCAAATTTACATAAATTCATTTTATTTGAAGAATTTAATATGTAAGGCCCTGGAAAATTGGTTGAACATCCTGGAGACAATTGCTATAACTATGTATGTTAGCAATGGTCGTTTCTTGATGTATGATACAATCAAATCTACAAAAATGATTCAGTAAATACAGAAATTTTTTTTAAATGAATATATTTACAAATGGATATTCTTAAATTGACCTAAATTTTGTTGAGAATTTATTATGAATCTTTTAATTTCAATGAAACTAAAACAAAAGTGAAAATTATTTGTATTTAAATTTAGCTTCAATGCACAATATATTTTAAAAAAAGGAAACTTAACCAATACTTCGACCATTTATTATTTTCAATCCTCATAGAATTTCCTATAAAGATTTACTGAATCAGTCATTACACCCAGCGGCAATGGGTCTTATCTACAGCAATTATCAACATCATGTTCTTGCCCAATTTACCGACTAATTTTTCAAACCATGGCATAATTTTTTTTACGACAAAATTTAAATGATAAAATTTCAAATAATTTATTTATACTACTGTAAGAGTTTAAAAAAACCAAAAATCAAATGACCAGTACTGTAATAAGTAAGGATTAATTTCAAAACTAAGTAGTTAGAAACACATCAATCTCATTCCATCGCACAATATATATAATTATTATCAAACCGATAAAGATAGTTCTGATAGATTAAAAAAGTATATATATTGAAATCTACCATATTCTTATTTTAAAGAAGTTGTCTATTACCATATTTTGTGTAAGTATGTGTATATAGGAACTTCGACATAGCCAGTAGACTTTATTCAAACTTTAATACCCGTATACACTCACCTGACGTATAAATATTCACATAAAATAAAATGTTGATTTGGTTTGATCCAAAGATGCATTAAAAAGTACATTTTTTATCAAAATATTTTTGTTATTTTCTACGTCTAAAAATAGAAGTAAGAGTTTAAATCTTTGTACATTTATAATAGTTGTGTAGATAAACGATAAAATTACCAGGCTGTAACAAAAGTCTGTGTTTTTTGAAAATATTTTTAAGCCAATATGCGAAACATAAGATATGCTAAGTAAAAGTTGTCGCACACTGAGCTGGTGTACAAAATTCCAAATTTGACAGTAAAGTTAGATCGGATTTAAAAGGCTTTTTTTCATCTAACTGTATTTCAGGAGTAATGAATGGGATGTTGCGTGGATTATCCATTCAAAAAGGTAGACATAAAGGAGAAAGGTCCAAGACCAAAGAGGTCAATCCTAATGACGCAAAAAAAAGTGTGTAAAATTAGATCTATTAAAAAAAAAAGAAAAAAAAGAGCATTCGAAAAGACTTGGAAAACAGCTCTTGCTGGGATATAGCAAGAAAATCAGAAAGTCCTTGTAAAATTTCAAAGGATCTGATTAACTTTATTTTCTTTAAGCTTGAGATGTGTTGCGTACTTATGTGTACTTGAGCATGAGGACAGTCTTACATTAAGGAACTAACTTTGCAGGAGTTTTTTGGCTTATTTTTATTTATTTATTTTTTTGTAAGCGACAGTGAGCTATTCCTGTTTTTTCTGTATTTGCTTTTTGGTTGGTTTTCTAATAAATTTATTTGTCAAGTGCCAATTTTGTTGGAAAGATTCATCTTTTCTTTTTTAATTATCCATTTTTTTTTAAATGCTGGGTTTTCTGGGGTGTTAGGAAGTTAGGGGTTAGAAATGGTACATTCTGCTTCATATTTAAAAACAGAGCATGCAGTAAAAAAGTGGATTCTTTCTATTTTTTTCCACAATGAAAAAAAATCTGCCAAAAATTTTACATTAAAACTGGAGAATGTACTGCTACTTAGTTAAAAAATAACAGCTTTGTTAAATTGTAAAACTCTAGATTGATCAACTCTAGATTATCTGTATACATCTAAACGGCCTAGGTTACCAATACATGTCCAAGAGTAATTTTTGAAATGTGGGAGAAACATTCCCTTACCTTCCAAGAGTCCAGAAGAATGCCTTTAAGTTTTTAATCCCCCGAAAAAGTCCAAATATGTTATTGCACTTTCGTAACTTCCTACCTTGTAATGGAGTATTTTATTATATTAGAAGAAGAATTTATTGGGAACTATTACCACGCAACAAAACCCTACGGCAGGGGTATTCTGTTTCAAGCTAGGGCTTAGGGGAGTATTGAAGAAAAAATATCCAGCCCTTTTGAAGAGAAGCAACAATGTGTTTCACCATAGCTTTTTATTACTAGGATTTGCAACAGCAGAGGTCATATCAACCCTCAAGGTGTAGGTGTTTTTTGGGGGGGAAAAACACATTTAGCGCATTTGTAATATGTCGGGTTTGAATGGAGGGCCGCTAGATTCGAACCCAGGACCTTTACCTTACAGTGATGAGCGCAACCTCTAAACTTACACACTTACAACCTCACTCAGAGTAAAATGTAAAGTCTTCGAACTAGGCTGGTAAAAGTTGTCCCCCTCCATACTCTCCAGATCTTGCATCTTCCAATTTTTACTCATTTCATTTCACAGATTTCTTTTCATCTAATCATCAAACTTTTATAAAATATTCATATTTCATATCTGCTATATGTTATAAAAAAAAATGAAAGGATTTATTTTGGGTTAAAAATGTAAATAAATTTATACTTAGAAAATCTGACTTTTTTCCTTAAAACCGAAAAGTTATGCACATACCAAACATATAAAGCGAACACCTAAAAACACAAACCTTTGCTACACCTTAGTTGAAAAATTCATCAACTTTATTACATTTTAAAATTATTTATTGCTATCTGATAATAAAAAATATAAAACAATGTTAAAATATTTGTGTTCTAAACTCAGCTGTAAAATCACATTTCAAAACAAATTTGAAAATTTCATGTACAATGATCATTGCAGTTTTAACAGACAAGAAGTTCAGTTAACATCTCTGTAATGTTATAAAATAAACTGTAAAATGTTAGTTCCAAATCAAAGATATAAACAATCAAGAAGACGTATTCATCATCATTTTTATAATTGTGATTCTAAGTCAATGTGAAATAATTTTTGAATGTTTGAGCAGTTCTTTTTGTTTGGTACAGCACAAACTAAAAGATAAGCAATTATCTTTAGTGAATTGTGCTGAAATTTTAAGTAATAAAAAGCTAGTAAATGTGCAAGTGCACAAACCTGTGTTGTTGTTTTTTTGACAAATTTCCAACTTTTGTTAAATAAAAGTATAATTTAAACTTATAATTTAAAAAAAAAGGTCTAAAATAATATAATAAAAATAAACAGAGGTTATAAAAGTAAATTACTTACCTCGTTCATGAATCTGAAGAATTGTTGTCCTCTTATTGATAAAATATTGTAATACAAAATGTACCAGGGCAAGGAAGAGACCACCAACACCGAAAATTAAAAACATTCTAGCGCCCCCAACAGTTTTGAAGAGGAGGCCACCTATAAAACTTCCCATTGAAACACCTAAAAATAAACTGACGTTTTATTAACGGACTCCGACATCAAAAACGTGATAAATGTACTGACCCACTCCTTCGAAAACTGCTCCGACTATCCCTTGCGTTGTTGACTCCGTACCAGGAGGGGCTACGATGCTGGCATAAGATGCCATGGTGGAATACATCAGGCCGAAGGAAATGCCATTTAAAAATTCAATTGGTAAACACCACCATGGGTTGGTGAGCGTTGAATACAGTACAAACCTGCATCCCAATGTAAATAAAACTAAAGTCATTGAATGAATGTGTCCAATCTTTTTGAGAATGCTTCCTAAAATAAATCACAAACTAGATATACACTAAAATTAAGAACTGTACCATTAATTTGCCTAACAATAGTTAGGTGTTTATTAAAAAATTAACTTTTTACTTAATACTATCATGACAGACTTCAAAATGAAGATAATGTCAGTCAATTTACGTATTTAATTTTTCTCCCTGGAGGGTGTCATTAGTTGTAACCATTATAAACCAAATAGAATTGTGTGCAGAACATTTTTATTTTCTTAATATAAATATAGATGAATATTAAAAACAGTTAAACGTGAAATCATCCTACAGGTCGAGGGGAATACAGATGGTGAGTGGTTAGGGAGGATTTGAATTTGCAATATTAGCGGTTCTGGGTTAGAATCCCATTATGACCTTTGGAAATTTATGAGATTAATGAGGCAAAAGTATTGCAAAGCAGTTTTGACCTTTCTTCATGATGGTCAGCTGGTAGTTGAATTTCAGGAACTGTGGTGCCGAGTGGTTAAGGAGTGAGTCTGACGCGTATTTGCAAGGTTTGAAGCCCAGCATGGATGGCCTTTGAGTGAGATGAGATTAATTGAGCACAAGTATTGTAAAGCGGTTTTGACCCCTTGTTTATGTCAACTAATAGGTTTGGGCGTTAAGAGCTGTTCTGTATGAAATGCCAGAAGCCTGTAGTTACAGTTTGGATATATTGTGCCATTGTGCTTGCACAAACCTGAGTAAGTCCAATTATAACTTGTGATTTATGTCACCTTATTTGAAATAAATGTTTTCCCCTAAAGATTTGTGTAATAGCCAGCATATGGTTGTTTTTTTGGTAAATCTTTAGTTTACAAGTATAAAACCATACTACTGCCAAAAAGATAGCCAAATGTAAATCTATGAGTAAAATGTTCCACAAATAATTATATATTTTTTATATTATATAAAGATCAAATGTCTGATTGAATTGCGTATCAAAGTTTTATTTGTTTTATGTTTGTATTCTAAATTTTAAATAAAATTTACACAGAGGTTTTTCAGTGTTTAAAACGCAATATTTCATGAAAGCTAAGTTATTTGGACAGTAATTTAAACAAAATTACCAGACAAAAAGAAAAATGGCAATTCTCCACCTAAACACTGGATTCCCATTGCCAGCCCTTCTAATGTTTTTATCCAATTTTTGGTTTCACAGCTATAAGAGTTGGCTAAATCTTCCAGGTGCCTAAAATAACAAAATTATAATTATTGAATGTATATTAAAAAAAAGGTTATTTGGTTACACACCAAAAAAGAAAATTCCACACTAAAGCTGTGCACATGCCCACACAAATACACCAGATCATAAAGATGACTACTCGCACTTCTGCAAGCAATTTTCCTACGTCTCGAATTATGCTTGAGGAAGTTTTAACTTGTTTGTACTGCCAACAAAATTCCGTTCTTAATTTGTTCAGTTTTTCACTGAAAGTGATTTTTGATTTGATGTACCTTTAACTTCATGCAGACTACAACGTCAATTGCTAGAAGGATGGCCATTAAGACAAAGGCGGGTAAATAATTTTTCATGGCCTGCCCATTACTTGACTTATCGACAATCAGACCAGCGATAATGGAAAGAAGACCCCAACCGACTGAACCCCAAAGTCTTTGATTTCCATATTTTGACGGAAATTCGCCTGAAATTTAGACAAAAAAAGTTTAGAATCGTAAACGTGACACTTAAATGAATAAATTATTCGACATACCGAGCATCTCAAAACAAATAGCATCTCCGATGCTTACCACAACAGCCATACTCGACCACCCGATCACAAGGCAAGCCACCAACATCCAAAACTGATACATCTGAACGGCATCAGTGTCACTAACTTGAGGATTAAGAAAAATCTCACTCACAACATCGTTTTCACATTTCGTTTCACATGTCACTTTTTTAAAAGAATCACAGTATGCAACTTCGTAAGGTCCATTGAATTTGACTTTCCCGAGTTTCATATGTACACAGTTTCTTATCTATATAACCAAAAATACAAATCAATAGATTAAATAAATAGAACAAACACACAAATTTAAATAGGAACAATGTAAATAATATACCTGTGTAGTATGTTTTGGAAATATAACAGCATCAAATAAAAGCGTCTGAGGTGCTGATGTGATCACTTTTTTATTTTTAGTATTAACATAGTTTTCTGTTAAATTATGACTTTTGTTTACATATTCTATAAATTTATTTGAAGGCACCCTATGTGTAGTACAATACTGTGGTTGGTGCCAAGTCGTACAAACGGATTCTAAAAATTGAGCATCAGCTACACACACCATCTGTAAATTAAACCAATAACAACAATTATAAAACAGTATCTACAAGACAATAATAAAAAATTAATACTAAAGTATAACATTGCAAAATTTAGTGGTCCCTAAGCAAAGGAAGCAAAAAAAAATATATATAATTGAGACCAGCCCTGAAAAAATCCCTCTTCAAACAAACTAGGTTTGTTGTAGTCAAACGTGAATCATTACTTATAATAAATAGAGGAAGTTAAAACAATGTTCATCTCACAAAAAGGTGAGGTAATGAATACTTTATCAGAATGGACATCTTTGTCAGTCAGCCATCCTGTTGGAAGGTTGAGTCAATTTGGCAAAAAAATTCAGGCTTTATAGATGTCTTAAGGCGAATCTAGCGGCCCTAAACTTGAACCCAACATCTCATGAATGATTTTTTTTTCTTTTTTAAACACAATCTATCTGTAATCTTGATATATAAAGTAAAATTTTACTATGGATGGAAATGGGTTACTACCCCTAGCCTTGTTCCTTCAGACTACCACCTCTACTAAAAGCAATAGCTAATTTTATAAGGAAAGAAAAAAAACAAACATTGTAAGACATTAAACTAAAAGAAGATTTTTTTCTATTGAATTACGAGTAGTACTTCCAGGGAATTGAAAAGTGTTGAATACAATGGCCATAATTCCACGATTAAAAATAATTTGATAATAATGTTTGATAATTATGATAATAAAATATGATATCATAAATATTAACAATTCTGATAATGCAAAATAAATAAATCATAATTATCTATGTGGTGTGTAAATAAATCTCTCTTTCAATAAAGACCATTGATAGCATGTTTAAAATTTTGTAATTTGAATTATTTTTAGAGGGCAAAGTCTGGTATATAGGACTGACTGTACATCAACAAACAAGTTATGATACGATAAAAAAACAATAACTAACAAAAATGATCAATTTTTCATTTGAAAACAAATAGTTTTATATATGTGCATTTAATTATATATTTCTGAAAAAATTGGAATTTAACATCTATTTGTTTATTGCAATCATAGAAAAAACATACTTTTTTTTCTGTTTTGTTATTCAATACCTTGGGCAAATAAGTGATATGAAATTCTTAACAAAAAGTGTTATCTTTTGTTCTTTTGTTTTCTATTGCTCTCAATAATAAATATGTAGACTTTTATAAACTCAATTGTAGGAACAAATAATTTAATGACATTTTTTAAAATCTGGTATGTTTCAGAAAAACAATAGCCAAATTAATTTTTTTTACAATATTAGTTTACCTTAAAAAAAGAGAAAACATATTTAAAATAATTTCTGCCGTATAGAAGGGTTTTACATTCAAAAACTGGTAGGGTTATTAAATATAATTAAATAAATCTCATTCTGCAACAATATAAGACAATTTTAATGACATTGAAACTGGTGAAAAAACTTTGTAGCTTAACAACTCCATGTGAAATTAAATACCCTTGTTCACCTTGAGTATCATATTCACGAAAACCACAAGAGTTTATATAATCGTATACTTTTAAAGTGCAAAGCAAAATAAAATTTAAAAATTTAATCATGGTTTGAATGTACTTACATGACAGGTAATATTATGGTCATTCATTCCCTGATTAATGATCCTTGGTAAATAACATTTGTCACCCAGATTGTCCGAACAGAGTTTTAAGTCCGATTCCGAGTCACAGTGTATTTCAGACTTTGTCTCAAAAGGAAGGGACGGAATCCATGGTATCACGAAGAAAGCAACTATGATGCTTAGGATGAAGCTTATAAACAGGGCCTTCTGGCAGTGGAATTTGTCGGCAAACGCTCCCATCGACGGTTTTGCCAGCATCCCCATGATGGGGAGAAATGTGTATATTGTTCCTACTGTTACGGTCGAGAATCCAAGCTGTTTTGCAAACGTTGGGAGAAAAGGTACCACCGGTGCCTGTCCTGAAAATAATCGATTGAATTTATTTACACTTGATAATTATAACAATCACTGAAGAACAAAATTTGGAGAAATCTTTTGATTAGCTCAAAAGTTGAAAGAGAAAACAATAGAATATGTTGATGAATGGAACAACGCATCAACATAATGCCTGCTAACTCAAACAATGGACCCTCTTCAATGGAATATCCAGCTGAAAAACCATACAAAGTAGCATCCTATATATAAAGCGAAGTTCTATTGTATCTAAGAAAAAATAAACAAGTTTTTCTTAACAAGATATAGGGAATGTTGATATATTCTTTCTTTCACTTGGACAACACCAACACATTAATTCAAATTGGAAAGAATTGAATTAATTTATTAAAATTGCTCAAACAATAAATCTCCCAGATTGTACAAGTTTCTAAAAATAATTATGCTTTTAAGATTTTTGTTAAATGCAAGAACAATTCAGCATAAACATAATTGTTAAGGATAAAAGGCTAATGACAGTGAAACAATAAAGATCAAAGTTGTTTCATGATTCAGCAGGAATATTGAAACATTTTGTCAATTTTAAATAAAAACTTACACTTGTATAAAAATTGATATAATTATTACCAGAATACAATTAAATTTGATTTGATTTTAACTTGACCATCTATAGAAATGGAAAATAATCTAAAGACAAGGCAGATTAAAAAGAAAGAAAAAAAGACAAACACCCTAAGAAAATAATCCTATTACTTAAGGTCAAATCAATGAGGTTTCAAATTCCTTTCTTGAAACTTTCTGAAAATCAGAAATAGAATAACTAAAGCTTTTATAGAAAGGTAAACACATTCTTTATTAAACAGAACAGAGATAACTGATAAATAAGTATAAATTAATGAAAATTAACTCAGCTCAATTCAATTCTCAATTGATTTGAAATTTAACATGAATATAATTTGGGGGAAGAGGAATAATTGTTTCCTTAAAAAGATAATGTTTTAATATTACCATTGTTGCTATTTATTTTAAACATATTTGGAGGATGAGAGTGAGTGTGTGAGAAAGAGAGAGAGAAAATTAATTTCAAAATGTTTTAACTATTTTATTTATTTATACAAGCTCAACTCTGCACATATATGGCCATACATACACACATGTTCTTGCCAAGTTCAGCATTTAAACAGCCTGGTGTCAGACTTAAATTAAACAGACGGTGTATTATCCGTCACAATGATAAAGTAAGGCTCCAGATCGCATCAACAGGTAAGTTGTCTCAGCCTCCAATGCCTGAATTTTTTAAAATTACACACACACTCTCATTTTTTTATTTACAAACAATATTCCGCCATCGGCCATCTCACAATTCATATTCACACTAATAAAAACATTTGAACTTAATATTCGTAGAAACACAAGCTGAATATAGCTGTATATCTAAAGTGAAATAAAATTGATTTTTGATCTCAATAAAGATTGAAACGTTAGGACGATAAAGAAAATGTTTTTCTAAAACCTAGACTGCATCTCTCGATCTCCAAATAATCATTCGCTAACGGTCACTAACCACCACACAGTAAAATAATTTCTCTCTTACAGGAGGACTTAACATCCAACTATTTGTTCAATTGAGAAGTCAAACCACTTTTCATTAAAAAGCCATGAAATTCGAAAAATAAAACAGTTCTGTTTCCTTCAAAAAATGGGATGCTATCGTGCTCATGAAACAATTACATAGGGTGGCAATGCTACACGCTCTATATATAGACAAGTGACACCCTTCAGTTAAGTGGGACACATCGAGCAACCAAGCTCTCTATATGTTGGACAAAGTATTCTGCTTTTGGACTAAATAAATAATACTTGTATTGTCCAGCAAACTTTTATCTAGCACAAAGGTTTAATTGTTTTATTATCTTTAATTTCCAATAAAATAATAATCAAGTCAATGTAATCATTTATCTTAATTAATTAATTTTACTGTTATCTGTGTAAGATGAAGATTAATAACAGTTATTTCTTTAACATAGTGGCGAAGAAACCAAGAGGAAAAAATTCTTTCAGTGGCAGAAAGTATTAATCATTGCAAAGTTAGTGAAACTGTGAATGTCCAATTCTAAACATTTTAAAGTGCAAATAAAACTTTTTTTTAAATTGTACCTTCCAAAGGTTCCTAAATACAGGTAGAAAGTTGTTTTTATTGACAATAGAAAGTAAGATAGTTAAAAAAAAACAACAACAATAAACTGTTCAAAATTAATTGTTAAATACGAAAGACAATAGTTTAAGGTGCACATCGATGGTGTTGATAACTTATATTCCATAAATTATAGGAAAGATAAACAATTTTTCAAAATCCTTCTAGGTTACAACTTCCATAAAACTGCTGAAAGTTTCAAATTGTAACTAGAGCTATGTTTTGTATGCAATTGCATACTCTTTTTCAGATATTTATCTGAATATTACCTCCATGGTAAAATAGTTGAGATTTTATCCTGCATAGTTTTACATATTTAAAGAATAATGCATAAATTTGCATATTGAAACATTTTTGGTTACTTAAACAAAAGTAAATTAGGCAACTACAAATGTGACAGGTCAGAAACTAAAATTGTTTTAAATATTTCAGTTTACTTTCCAGGCTTAAGCATACTGAAACAGCAGAATTCTCTTGAAATATTTGTATCCTTTTTGGAGCCTCAATTTTAGGTGCAGTTTTTATCTTTACTTAAAAATTACTTTTACTTCTAAAAAAGAAATTTCGATTTTTTTCTTTCAACCCAAAGCATAAATTAATAAAATCCCTGGCAATGCAGGATTTATAAGATAAATTTAAAAAACATCCTTAACAAAAATACCAGAATGACTGAATTGGGGAAAATTTTTGGTTTTATAAAAAAGAATTATATTTTAAATAAGAATTTTATTGTCAAAACAATACCATTAATCTATGGACTATTTTGATTGAACACAGGTAATTAGAGATCAGGTTTGGGAAAAAATCATAATCAATTTGTAGACATCTTTAAGATTATTTTGCCCTGATGATGACCTTGAAAAAGGTTCAAAGCTTGGCAAGTAACAATTGAATGTTTTTTCATCCAGATCATACCAAGATCCAGATTATTGATGAGTGTAAAAATGGTCGATACATCTAACACTTAAAACATTTTCAAGTTAATTATTATAAATGGCTTAAACCAGTTGAAAGTTAATAAAATACAGAAAAAAAGTACATGAATAAATGGTTATGTTTTATTAAAATAAACAATCCAGGTCTAGTTTTCTAAACAATCAATCAGAAACAAAAACAACCTAGATATCATGCGAACTAGATAAAACTTAACAATACTTTTTTGTATTAATTGATACTTCAACGACAAAACTGAGCCATTATTTAGGAATCGCATTGCACTGGCATCATTGTAACAGCCGTTTTCCAATCGTTTCTGGTCAGAGATCCCCTTGTAGTTATCTCAATCTCGGTCTGGATGAATAAAACAATTCAACTGTTTAACTGTCAAGCTTTTGAACTATTTTAAGGTCATCATTAGAGCATAACAATCTTAAAGATGACTAAATGGACATAATTAAGTTTTTAATTGATGGTTTCAAATTTCTTTGAAGACCGAATCAGTCGAAACATTGCCAAGGACTGTGAATCAACAGTGAAAAACAGGCCTTGGAAACGTTGCGACTGAGTCGGTCTTCAAAGCAATTTGAAACCACCTATTAAAAACATAATTAAGTCAAATTGAAAGTTAATAATAAGAACAATAATAAAATGTTTATTTAAATATATAGCGAATTACAGTTTTGAAATTTCATTCAGGGACACTAATAAATGGACAAAGTCCACCTTATAAGTTGGCTTGTAGCCATTAATAAACTAACACATGTGTTATATATAACAAGTGATGAGATAAATAATTAAACTGTTGAAACTAAAAAGTCTAAAAATCTGCCAGCTGGAACGTGATAGTTGTATGGACTATTCCAATCAGAACGGTTTAAGAGTTCAACCATTCCTTCTTTTCTTATATAAAATAAATAACATATTTTTAAATAATTATTATAAATTATAAATAACATATATAAATAACATATTTTTGCCAAACTATCTGTGTCTTATGAAAGAACTCTCATAAGATGGGGCACACCGCCACATAACGGTACAAGTCCTCTATTTCCCTTCTATTACACGTAGAACATAAATGTCTTTCTTCAGATGGTTGACATTATAATTCAAACCCAATAATTGTTCCCTAAGTTTAAAAATTACACTAATAAAATTAAATCTATTGATATTAGAAATATGATTGTCCCCTAGTTCTGAATTCGGATCCCCATACAAACTATGCATTTATTTATTTATTTACTTTAGTACATTACAGATCCTGACTTTCTAATCAGTACAGTCATTACAATATTTAAAATTAAGAAATACAAATAGTTTTCTGAGTAATCAATAGACTAATTATATGAAATTAGTAATTAATAATTATGAAAATCATTTAGTTATTTCATTTTTGAATACACTAAATGAAAATCCAAATATATTCAAATTATGCACGTCATTGATTACACTAAAGGCCTTTTAAAGGTAAGTCATTGCACCAAATTTCCCGTAATAAACCCTATGAAACTGGGTGTAAAAACTGTGTTGCTGACAATAACCTTGAGTAGGGAAATGAAGATTTATCTGACTGAGAAGGTGCAGACAAAAGAAATTATTGCGCTTTTTGCCTTTGACCATTTTTAAATTCTTGCACAGACTTTTTCCAATAACAAATTTAATTTTTCTTTATTTAAATAATCAAAAGCTCCAAGCCAAACTGAAAGTTAATAAAAAAAAAAGACGAAAAAGGGGTAGATGAACTATTTTTATTAAAATAAACAATCCAGGTCTTATTTTCTAAACAATACCCGAAAAACAAAACAACCTGTTGTTTATTTGTTTCTGTTTCACTTTGAGGATTGTACCTAGATACCGTGTGAACTAAATAAAACTTGAAAATATTGATTTGCATTTTGTATCAACCGATGAAATAGAAATTTTAATACTAAAAAGTTAACTACAAAGCCAGTATTTACTAATCATACTATACTGAAAATGGTGTTGTTTTATCTATTCCACAATGCTAGATGCTAGTTACACAGATAATTTTGATCCAAGAATAAATGTTTACGGCCATAATAGCTGTAAACATTTAATGTAATAAACGGCACAGAAAATTTATAAAAGATAATTAATGCAAAATTGCATAACAGAACTATGAAAGCTTACCCGCATTGAAAAGGAAATAGTGAAGTTTCATCGGCAACATCTTCTTGTCGATCTTCATGTTGTCGTTTTAAAATTACACCGCTGAAAGAAAACAAGAAAAAAAGATATGATTAAGCTTGATATAAGGAAAAATTCTTATGAAGGTGGCTTCAAATCAACAAATTTAAAACTACATAAAATAATATTTGAATGGATTTGATACAAAGTTTTAAAGCAGTGTATATCATAATGAAATATTTATGATATACTATATATGTGCAGGTCATATAAAACTATGTACTTACATAAAAAGACCCTGTCAGTAGGATTGTGCGGATTTAATTTTTTTTTAATCAATCAACAAGGAACATTTATTCAAGTCTGATTCAGGCTAAATACTAATGAACATCTTTCGATAACTGGTCATGTCATCAAGAGAAGAGACGTTTCAACTATTCAATTGGCCAACGTCTTTTTTTATTTCGACTTATATACAAATAGACAGATTAAATACATAGGTGCCGCAGTTTTTGTTTGAGAAACGAAAAGAAAAAAAAAGATAAACGGTCTGCAATTAGAGTAACAGTAAGTATAATTGAAACGAACAACTAGAGAGCAGAACGCACAACTAGAAACCATGTGTCTTTTATAGTTGGTTTTATTGGACGGGCATAATCATTGATCAGACTTTTATCGATATGCTTCTTTTCGATTGTTTCCTTCTTTTCTACTATCGATGAACAAATTTGTCTCCTACAACAAAATCGATTTGCTTGTAAAATTTGAAATTTTATTTATTTCAAAGGTAAAAATATGGCTTTTAACCCCCTTACATAGTAATATAACAATAACAACAATAATATAAAACATGTAAAACATGTAAAACAATAATATTATTAATTAATAGTTTTGTATACCTAGAAGCTATTAAAAAGTGAAGGTATTTATTAGGGTGAAAGGGCCGATGGTAGAACCCCACCGGCTCTCAATTATGTTAGTTTTATTTATATAATAAAAGGCTGATGGAGGAACATCGAATACTCCAGCATCCCAACTGAGTGAATGGTATGTTAATAAGAAAGAATTTAAGAGTGAACGGATTCAGATCTAGGAACTGACAGCATCCAGAGTCCAACCTCGGAGGCAGGACGGATAAAACTGATGTTTGCCCCCCGGATATAAACACCCAAGGCGGGTGTTTTCGCGAGTCCTGCTGGCTATTTATTGCAAATTACAAAACCTGAAATCACTCGTGGACTGCGAGAAATGATACGCTTAACTCTGTACATGTGTATATATAGGTGCATGTGAAGATTTGAGCTTATATAAAAACAAAATCCAAAAGATTGATTATTTATAATCGATTGATGAAACCACCAACCAAAATAAAAACACAAAGAGAAAAAATATAAAAGGAACAGGGATAAGAAGGAGGATTTATGTCGTTTTTCAAAACTCAGATGCCATGGTCCTGAAACAAACCAATATGGAAGCAGAACGTACTTCCCAAGAAAGCAAATTCGACAGTCTTGCTCCTGCAATTTTGAAGGATAAGGCTAATGTTTTCTAGGCTTGGGATATGATTTGATATGAATATGTTTGGATAAGGAATGTGACAAAAAAAATTGATTGAGGACATTTATTTGATTTAATTTTAAATATAAGTGCTTAGAATTTTGAGGTTGCTGAAGATGGTAATATAAGAAGAAATATGATCTCTTGGTTTAAGATAATGGCAGTATCTAATGCAGGAATGATAAATAATTTTAAGGCAATGAGCAGATTGAGAGTCTAAAGAAAGTGAAAAAATATCACTACAGTAAGAGAATAAAGGAATTATTAGAGATTTAATAAAGAAACTTGAAAAAGCTAAGGCATCGAAGAGAATGGAAGCATAAGTAGACCTTTGAAACAATACAGCTCACCTGCTCTTGTTAAAGCTTGGAATTTAAAATAACACCGAGATTTTAACTTTAGGACAAAATTTAATAGGGGAGCCGTTGATATGGTGGGTTTATTAGAAATGAATAAGGACTGGGATTTATTAGGATTTAAAAAGTTAATTAGAAGAATAAAGATCAGGATTGAGCAGGGCAATCGTTCATAGATGTTGCTTGTAGGACATTGAATGCAAAGTTGAGCGTCATCAGTACAAAGAAGAAATTGGGAGAAATTAAAAACTAATGGAAGATCATTTAGAAACATGGAAAAGAGTAAAAGTCCAAAAATAAAGCCTTGGGGTACAGCAGCTGAAATTGTGAGAGAAGGGGATGTAGAAGCTTTAACTCTCTGAGTTGTCAGACAGATAGGAGGAGATGGGATTAGTAGCAGTTCAAGAAAAACCAAAAAGATGTGTCAGTTTCCAAATAAGCAAATTATGATTTACAGAGCCAAATGCATTGGAAAAATCAAGTAGAACAATAATAATACTCTTATTATCTCAATGCGAATATCTGAAATTTTGAGGGCTATGAAATTTTTGGAAGACAGATTGAAAAAGGGATGTAAGGGCATGGGAGCCAATAAATAAGGATATTTGTTTAAATAAAATCTTTTCAATCCTCAACATAGATATGGAAGAACTATAGGGCAATAGTCACTAGCAAGGGCGGGCTTAGGTTTCTTGGGTAAAGTTCCAGGCTGAAGAAAAACAGAATGAGTTGACAGATAAGTTCAAAAATGTCAAACTATACATATCTCAAATTTGTTTTTTTATCTGAAAATTTCATACTTTTTTACATTATAATTACCTCTTTATAAAAGTCCAGTTTCCAGAGCTTTGAATATTAACATATTAAACTGAATTGAAAAAAAAAAAAGTAAATAAATAAAATAGGTAGTAGTAGTAAAGTTAAAAATCTTGGCGTTAATTTTAACCCCATGTGAGCTCTATTATTAAAAAGGCCTACTCAAGCCTCCATTCTCTTCAACACCTTAGCTTTTTCACTCCCCAAAAAATTAGAGTTCTTATTTCTTTCTTTCTTTTTTTTATATTTTTTTTTATGAGGGTTCGCAACATCAGAGGTCGTATAAACCCTCAGGGTGTTTTTGAAAAAAAGCCCATTTGAAAGTATGTTGGATTCGAATGCAGGACCGCTGGATTCGAACCCGGGACCTTTATCTTACAGTGATGAGTGCTATGTCAACGCCTAAACCGTTGCGGCCACCGACGCCCTCCCCCCAGTTCTTCTTATTAAATCCCTAATAATTCCTTTGTTGTAGGGCTTTTTTTTTCACTTTCCTTAGACTCTCAATCTGCTCATCGACCATTGAAGATAAGCAGACGAAAATGATCGAAAACGACCATATTTCCTATTTATTCAATCGTTATTTAATAGTATAATCATTTTTTTATCATTTGTTGAAACCGTTATTAATACAAATTCTTTATTTATCAGTTTATGAATCAGCCAGTTAAAAATAGTATCCCCTTTCTCAAACTGTTTATTTACAATAGGTTTTACTTTCTCAACCAGCTTTTTTTTATTATTTAGTATATGACATCTTGGTTTTGTGAATGCAAAGCAAAAATATTGCAATCTTTGTAAATTCAAGCTATTTCTCATGGTAGATAATATGCAATGTCCATTCAATTTTTCTGTTTATCATTCAAAATTTTTCTTGATATATCATTTTACAACTTTGGCAAACTATCCCGAGGTATACAAACGTTTATTTTATTTATTTATTTATTTTTGGGGGGGGGAGGACATAAAGTGCATTAAGTTATGGTAAAGGCTGTCTGCAGGAGAAAGACGCACAATTAATCAACAATAATAATATGACCTCCATAATATTTTTAATCATAAATTGGCAAAATTGAATAGTTTATGAAAACTAAAATAAATAAAGTGACGTAGTTATAATGAAATAATTTAACTAAAGCTTACAGAGTATTAAAAATGGCAAAGTTGGATGAAATAAAGCAAAACTTATGTACTTACAAAGCTCTATCACTAGAAATGATAAAGGTGGGATAAGTAGATTCACTTTTTGTAAATGATGGTTCTAATCACATATTCATGTACTCATACATTTCATGTCAAGATAGATGTTTATAACTCCTTCAACTTGATGATGGGCTTTTAATGCCCGAAATCCAGCTCGTTGTAAACAAAAATTCTGTGGGTAGAATATTTGCAAAAAGTGAAGTCTTCCATATTATCCTAGTGTGGTGTGCATATTTAATAAGTTGCTGAGGGTGGGATTGCCTGTCAAGATGAAATCATTTCACCCCTTGAAAGGGTTTTCAATTCCAAAATAGTTAGACATGAAGTTTCCCCAACAAAGCTCAAAAATTTTTAATTTGGTAATTTTATCAAAAATATTTCAACAGTTAACAGTTTCATTAGAGCTGTTGTCAACTTTTTTGACTTTTTATTTTGTCAGGATGGCCAGTACTCTGGGATTCCCAAGAAGTATTGTTCAAAGACTCGTAAAAGTCAGAATTAAAATCCTGTCGAATAAATCCATTGATTGAAACTCAAGACTTTTTGAAAATAAATTCTAGGCAAAATGGTAATCCGGTAATTTTAGAATTTTTGGGCTTTTTAGGTGAAGCTGTAGAGTACATGAAAATAATAGTTTCTAAAGGCAACAGCCGGTTAGGAGTGACAGATGGCAAATTAATCAGGTTTTTGAAGAAATACTTTTGAAAATTTTCAAAAGCCTCATAGTACTGAAACCCCCATATCTGAGCTTTATAAGTACGTACCGGATTTATAAGTGAAATAAAACAAAATTTGTACATACATGTATTCATTTTTTTAAAACAAACAAGTACGTAAAAAAGAACAATATGTAAAATAAAAAAACATTTAGTTATGCATTTTTTAAAAGAATTTTATAATTTACACATATAGTTAAATAATGTGTAAAAAGGAAAAATATATCAAATTAATTTAATAGAAAAAAGTTAATAAAACTTATTTGAAGTAACATACATTTTTAAATTTTCATAAATAAAAAAGTATCTTTCTAATCCTTAAAAAAAATCTATAAAATAAAAATCCATTTTTTTAATGACTAAGTTACAAGTATAATTATAATGTGTAGTGAGTTATATTGTGTTAATGCATTTTGTTCGTGTTATGTCTTTTTCTTCTTCTGTTTTGGTTAAAGTCTAATCAGTTTGTATTCTGTAAGTTAAAGTAATCAGCATGAAAACTAAATCATGTAATAATTAAAATCAATTTCTAAGGCATAATTCAACCAATTATACGGGGTATAACAGTATTCATAATACGGTTGTCAAAATATTAAACAATTTTTGGAAATGTTTAACAGTTGAAAATTTTCCTTTAATGTTATTTTCCCTTCTGGTAAATATAAAATTGGTCACGTTTCAAAATAATATCCGATTTTTCATGGTATGCTTTTTACCATCGACCTCCCCGCCATAGACCCCATACTGACAGACTACAACCATTTAACTATTACACTCATTCAATTGCCAGAAAATGGGGCCTAAAGCCAAAAGGAAAGGCCCAGGGAAATCTAAAAAATCTCATTTTTGGGTTGCAAGATATTCAAAAATGTTTAAAATATTTCTGTACCCTTGGGGCAAAATTGGATGTCAAAAAATAAAAAATTAATAAATAAAACCTTTTGCAAAATTGAACATTTCTAAAGATCCTGAATATTAATATTAAAATTCAAAGATAATCCAACCTTTTAAACTGATCAATTAATTGTTAAATGAGGAGTTCAATCTTTAATAATTTAAGGGTAAATCTGCACCCTTGAGAACAAAGCTATTTAAAAACACAGCTTTTCAAGATTGCAATTTAAAAGTTCCTTTGGTACAAATTCTATATTTTTAGTGTGCTCACATTTCATCAAATACAATGTAGTTCTCCTAATAAATATATTTTTTAATTTATTTAAATATATCTTGAATTTTTTGTATTAATCACATTATGCACTGACACTTATTTAGTTTTTAAAAAAATTTAGGGTTTGTTTTGTTTATTTTTATTTGCTTTAGCATCACACTAGTATGACGGAATGCTTCAGATCTCCCCAGAGTGAGGGGGACTGCGGTGGCCCCATAGTTAGGGCATCTGACTTTGTATTTGCCATGCTAGCAGTTCTGGGTTCTAATCCCAGCACTGCTTTGATTGATAATTATTTGAAAATTTATTGTAAATTAATTTGACCCGTTGTCCATGACACCCAACATATAATTGCACTAATTCATTTGTTGCCAATGAAACAAATGCTAATACGAATGCTGATTCTATTTCAGTACAAGTTATTTGAATTACAAATAGATAAATAGAAAGTTGACGTTACTTCGAGATGTTTAAACAGATGTTAGCGTTTAAAAGGAAATTGTTTCCTTCTTGACTTGGTGAAATATACATAGTCTGTCAGTTAAAAAGACTTGTTGCAATGATCTCATTTGGTTTTTAGTAATGTAATGTTGTTGTTTTTTTGTTTCATNGTTGTCAAAATATTAAACAATTTTTGGAAATGTTTAACAGTTGAAAATTTTCCTTTAATGTTATTTTCCCTTCTGGTAAATATAAAATTGGTCACGTTTCAAAATAATATCCGATTTTTCATGGTATGCTTTTTACCATCGACCTCCCCGCCATAGACCCCATACTGACAGACTACAACCATTTAACTATTACACTCATTCAATTGCCAGAAAATGGGGCCTAAAGCCAAAACGAAAGGCCCAGGGAAATCTAAAAAAATCTCATTTTTGGGTTGCAAGATATTCAAAAATGTTTAAAATATTTCTGTACCCTTGGGGCAAAATTGGATGTCAAAAAATAAAAAATTAATAAATAAAACCTTTTGCAAAATTGAACATTTCTAAAGATCCTGAATATTAATATGAAAATTCAAAGATAATCCAACCTTTTAAACTGATCAATTAATTGTTAAATGAGGAGTTCAATCTTTAATAATTTAAGGGTAAATCTGCACCCTTGAGAACAAAGCTATTTAAAAACACAGCTTTTCAAGATTGCAATTTAAAAGTTCCTTTGGTACAAATTCTATATTTTTAGTGTGCTCACATTTCATCAAATACAATGTAGTTCTCCTAATAAATATATTTTTTAATTTATTTAAATATAACTTGAATTTTTTGTATTAATCACATTATGCACTGACACTTATTTAGTTTTTAAAAAAATTTAGGGTTTGTTTTGTTTATTTTTATTTGCTTTAGCATCACACTAGTATGACGGAATGCTTCAGATCTCCCCAGAGTGAGGGGGACTGCGGTGGCCCCATAGTTAGGGCATCTGACTTTGTATTTGCCATGCTAGCAGTTCTGGGTTCTAAATCCCAGCACTGCTTTGATTGATAATTATTTGAAAATTTATTGTAAATTAATTTGACCCGTTGTCCATGACACCCAACATATAATTGCACTAATTCATTTGTTGCCAATGAAACAAATGCTAATACGAATGCTGATTCTATTTCAGTACAAGTTATTTGAATTACAAATAGATAAATAGAAAGTTGACGTTACTTCGAGATGTTTAAACAGATGTTAGCGTTTAAAAGGAAACCGTTTCCTTCTTGACTTGGTGAAATATACATAGTCTGTCAGTTAAAAAGACTTGTTGCAATGATCTCATTTGGTTTTTAGTAATGTAATGTTGTTGTTTTTTTGTTTCATGATTTCACCTGAAAACAACAAGAATATATTCTTAAGCGTTAGAGAGCAAATTAACATACAATTTTTTTCAACTCATTGTTATGAGTTTAAATTAAAATTTGTGAGAGAAAATGTGATAGATATAGAGAGAAAAAGGGGGGGATGAGAGAGAAATGTTAAATATTCAATAATTATTGTTACTATATGTAGACCTTACTCCCAAAAGTAGTGTTAATAATGTAAAACCATTTTATTAATTTGTACTCTGTAGAATAAATTTTTATACAAAAACAGTTTACAAAATATATTTACAATTAATTTCAAGCATGGCAAAAAACCGTATTCTGTAATTTCGATATTTTAACAGAAAACAAACATTACCTGTAATAATCTTCTTGCTATCTCAACAAGAGCATACTACTGAAGAAGTGCTTGATTAATCATTTTATTTTTAAACACTACAAAGCTGACAAGGTAGTTTTTTCATAATTTTATCATAGAAAAATACAGTGTTTTACTTTCTAATGATTTATTTAATTATCTTTCAAATAAATAGTATAATTTAATTATTCAGAAATCTTGAGATGCGATCTGGTGACACGACATGAATCTCATGATTTCTGAATAATTAACAATGTCTAGGTTAATTGCTCAATAAATAAAATTAAAATAGATTAATAAATTTTATTACATCATTTTAGAATGAAATGTGTTAGTTCATTGAGCTAATAATAATTAACAAGTTCCAAAGGTGAAATCAAGCCGAAGTGGTAGAATTTTTATGGCTTTTAACTGAAGAGTGCAACTGTTTAATTTCGTGAAAGTACGCTGCTAATACTTTTGTCTGGAAAAAAGCAGTTTGAAACAAATTAAGCAATTATTTTCAATTATTGTTCAAATTATTCAGACAAGAGACTAATACATAATTATTATATAAATTGATCCTTTGATAGTCAAGGTTTTATAGATTTTTTTAACTTTTTTATTTCACTCAAAAAGTTTTTTTTATGTTTATTTTATTATGTCTAAAAAAGAATTTTTGGCAAACTGAAAACATATCTTTCACTCTTTAAAAATCAAACATAAAACGTGTTTTAACCAATTTAAAAAACAATAAAAATTGTCAGCTAATAGTAAACAATTATTTATTTTCACTCACCCCTTCAATGTAGTTTCTCAAATCTATTTTCTCATTTTGAGAATGTGCACCATCATCACAGGCACCAATGGGAATTAAAATTACACTTTTCCCCGTAATTTCCTTTACAAAGAGACAAATTAATTTAAATATATTTGTTTGATTTTATAATACATATTTTTAATGATTGATCTTTTACTTGGAGGTTTAGAGTAATTGGAATCGATCCCCCTTCGCGTGTTAAATCAGGTTCAACTCCATAAACCATCTTTATTGCCGACCTCGCTGCAGTATAATTTGGGCTATCGACGTCCGAAAGCCAGGCCTTAGCGCCGTGAATCATATAAGCCTGAAATTTGTACAGAAAGAGATACAATCGGAAAAAGCCATCGATGATCTGGACGAACCTTAAAGCGATTAGAGCTTGCCCTATTTTTCCAAACATTATTCAAATGTTTAATAACGCATTTTTCAACTTTGAGCGGATCTTGATCAGGTACGATACGAATAGAAAATTTACCTATGACCTTCTTTGGTATCACAGTTTTTGAACCTTCTTCACAAAAAGCTCCTTCAATTCCATGTATGCTGAGTGAAGGAAATCGCCACCTACTCATTAGAATTTTCACCTAAGAAAATTAATTTTACAATTTAAAAAGAATATTAATAATCAAACAAGTAAAGAAAAAAATACAAACCTTATCTTCATTGTGCAATAATGTTTTTGTACCAATTTCATTTTTAAAATCAAAGATATTAAATTCAATATTTTTATAAAGGTTTTTCTCTTCATCAGTCACTGGTAGAACATCATCATGCAAGTGAGGAATTTGAATTTTTCCATCTTTATCAAGCAATGAATTCAACACATGGATCAAATCCGTCGTTGCTTCATTTCTGTATATTATTAAATTATTTTTTTAACAAACGAATGTTTATATTAATTAGATTAATTATACTTTTTATCTAAGGTCTCGGTTGAGATGAAAAGCTAGAGTCATGATTGGGATTCAACAAGCTGCTCTAACCACTTGAGCTATCGTGATTTCAATGTTTGGCCTTAGTTAAAAAGTATAATTTATTTAAATAATTAATAGTCAGTTATGACTACTGAAATAGTTATCATTATTAAACTTACAGGCACCCGCCATACAGACCACTATGGAGGTCTTTATAAGCACATTCAATCTCTATGAAAAAGTAACAAATTCCTCTGAGACCATATGTAATGCAAGGCTTTGAAGTTCCAAGCCAATAGTTATCGCTAATACACACATAGTCCACGTCTTTGAAAAAATATTTCCTTTCTTCAAGAAGCTCAGCCAAACCTTCACTACCAGATTCTTCCATCCCTTCAAAAACAAACTAAAATCAAAACACAAGATGATTTAAGAGCATTGTAATATACTTAAATGAAACATATTGGGCTGTTGAATTTCTGGCAGGATTGTAATGAAAAATTTAATTACTTTAACATTGACTGGAAGTTCAATTCCGCATTCTTTGTACGCTTCGATGGCATTCAGCCAGCAGAGAACAGGCCCTTTGTCATCAGATGCTCCTCTCCCATAGAGNCGTTCATTGCTCATATCAGTACAATAATCTCTGTGATGCCTTAGCCATGAAGGAAAATCTGCAATTTTGTTTTAAATGTTTAGAAGTAAAATTAATTAAGGAATAAATTATTTTTTTAAAGAATTTTTTATCCTCTTAGGAGTTGATTTAAGATCTCCCAAAAAGGGCTAAAGAGCAAGGAGGGACTGAGTGTTGGCCTAAAAGCTTCATTTTTCTTTTTCTGGTTTTCTCCTATTCTCCTGCTTTCTTGGGTGCTAACATTGTACTGATATTTGTTGGGAAGAGAAGTTGATTCCACAAATTGTCTGGTATGAAACCAGCCAAGAAAAATTTTAGCTTAAAGCAACTTAGTTCAATCAAACCAACCGTGTTGTCCGAAAGAGGCTTAATTCTTTTCTAACAAACAATTTGTCTTATTCTGAGGAATAAAAAAATGTTTTTCATAGAAATGGGTGTAGTTCATTGTCCAAATTAGTGCAATAACCTCAGAGACAACTGAGCCATGTAGGAAAATTTGTAATTTTGTTTTGAAATATATGATGGTAACATTAGTGAAGGCATAAAATATTATTTTACTCTTCTTTCCTAAGACTTAGTTGTCGGTTTAAGATCTCTGTCAAAAGTCAAAAAGACCCAGGTTGGAATGAGTTTGAACCCACTTTTTTTTGCGTATGTGGTTTCCTCATTTTTTTTTACAATTCTGAGAAATAGTATCAAATATTATGTGGTTGAAAAATACAAATTGTCAATACATTTGTCAATTAAGTACATGTCATTATAACAACACCCTTTCTTATAATTTAATCAATATATTTGAAGTATCACCAGTTAAAAATTCTTCAAAAGAGTAGACTTCTGAGGTTAATAGGTAAGATTTGATTCTATCCTTAAAACTCTTTTCAGGCAGTTTTAATTTTATCAGGTATTTTATTATAAAATTTTGTGGGCCAATAATTACAATCGTTTGCACACCTTTTGAGGCTTAACCTTGGGTGATAATTTATCAAATTTCTCGTTTTATAACTATGTACAACTTTGGCTGTTTTACGAGTGTTTCTTAATTTAAAGCTATACATCTCACACTTTAATATGTACAAACAAGATAGTGTAAATATTTTCGAACTTATAAAAATTATTTTCTAAAATGCTCAAGGCGTTTTGCTGCTGTTTGAAGACAAGCTTAGAATGACCGTGGCCCAAGACCATTAATGCATAAGTCATATGAGTTTGGAAGCAGGAATAATTTCATTAAACAATATTTCATTAAAAAATTACATTTTACACTTCTTCGCGAATATAATGGCCTGCTCAGTTTTAAAGCTAGAAATCTACGAACAGCATTGAATTTAAGATGTTGGTCAATAAACATTCCTAAATGCACGATTATTTTCAACGAAACTGTCAATACTAGAGTAAGTACTTAATAACAATTTTTTGTTTTTTTCTTTTTTCAACAGTATAAAATTTTCCCTGTACCATCTAACATAAATTTGCCATTTTTGAAAGTTAACTCTCTTGAGGAATTTTATTTTATTTGTGAGCTGCCAACATCAGCAAAACCGTGAAGTGTACATTGGAGACAGTTTTTGGGCGTCAAACAAAAATAAATAGATTTAAAAAAATTGAGGTTAGCCATTTTCAAAGAAACTGGTGTAGTTCATTTCCCAGATCACTACAACTGATGTGAAGATACTTTGTTTAAAGCACAAAATCCGAAAACCATATTCATAGGATTCTGAAGAATTGGGCCTGCTTAAAATTCAACTTACAATTGCTAATTTTTTATCGATACATTCTCTTAGAGGGCATAGTTTTCTACAATTATTTTTTAAAATATATATTTTAGGTCTAAATATTGTAAGTATTTTCTAATATAAACAATGGAGTACATTTGATAGAAGACTACTAGCCAAGTCTATAGTCGTCCAGACATCCACTTCTAAACTTATAAGAATGTAAAAAACCAAATTTTATATACAAAAATCACTGAATATTACACTAAATGTCTATATTACACCAACATGCGTCTGACGTAATAAACCTATTGTGTTAAAGACAATTTATTTCCTACCTATCATCTTATTATGGAGTTCCATAAAGTCAGGATGTACGCCATCAAAAATTTTAAATGCTATTTTTTTTACCCGATACATACTCTTAGAAGGCAATTTTCTACAATTATTCAATTTCCTAAAATATATATTTTATGTTTAAATGTTTTTTCTTTCTAATTTCAGCAATGGAGTACATTTGGTGGTAGACTACTCGAAAGTCCGTGGTCTTCCAGACATCCACTTCTGAACTTATGCTAATTTAAAAAACCATCAAACCGATTTATATAAAAAAAAGCAACTGAAAATTATCTATATTACACCAAAACGTGGGCGACATAATAAATGCTTATTGTGAAAAAAAAAAAATTTGTAGCCATCATCGTATTATGAAGTTCCACAAAATCAGGATGAACACTGAAAAATTATAAATGCTAATTTTTATTATCCAATACATTCTCTTAGCAGGCATATTTTTCTACAATCATTTAATTTTTTAAAATATGTATTTTGGTTTTAAATATCTCAAATCTTTTCTAATATAAGCAATGGAGTACATTTGATGGTAGATTACTCAAAAGTCCGTGGTCGCCCAAAATCCACTTCTGAGCTTATACAAATGTAAAAAACCATCAAACCACTTTATATAAAAAAAAGTAACTGAAAATGGTCTATATTACACCAAAACGCATGGGACATAATAAATGCTTATTGTGAAAAAAAAAAAAAATTCCTAGCCATCATCGTATTACGGAGATCTATAAAATCAGGATGGGCAGCATCAAAAAATTATAAATGATCATTTTTTTACCCGATACATTCTCTTAGAGGTCGTAGTTCTCTACAATTATTTAATTTTTAAAATATTTATTTTGGTTTTAAATATTCTGAAGTCCTTTCTAATATAAGCAATGAAGTGGAATTTGATGATGTAATAACTTACAAATGCAATAGGCGGTGACACCCCAAAATCCTTACCGATATAGAAACAATCCAATATTGTTGAACAAAATAGAGTTAAGGCTAAACTATTTATTGATTGATCTATTAAAATTGTTTTACACCTTTACGTAGTAATAAGAACAGGACAAAATTTTATGTAAATGACTGAAATTTTGTACTTTGTTGGTTGATGTACAATTGTTTCTCAAGACCAAAGACACAAAAATTTCAGGAATGAAACACTCAAAAAGGAAAGACAAAATCCTTCTAAGTCACTTACTTGAATAAAACTTCAAGATTTTCCTGTCCTCCAGTCATTTTTTCAGTGTCAACTCTGTGAACGAGTACTAACTAGAGGGGAAACGTTTCAAGTCTGGAAATATATACGAAAGTAGAAGATAAGATAATGATTGTGGACAAATGATCAATCTAAAAGAAGTTTTATATTTTCCCAGGTTTCGGCGTTGTTGCGATGTACTTGTAAATTGATGAAGCACCCTGTACACGATTGATTTTTTTACTTCAATCTTTGGTCAACAAACTGACAGTTTGATACAAATTTAACGTTTTGTTATTTAAAAAATAGGTCAAATGACACTTGACAGTATTGTAAAAATTTTAAATCTTTGCAGATAGGTTATTTTACCTTCTATCGTTATTTATGTTCTTGAAATATTAATTATTTTTATTTATAAAATTATTCATTTACTTATGTAAACAGTTCCTTCGGGCAACTGTGTTTATCAATCTATATATTATAAATAATGAAAATCATTTCTAAACCTTTATTACATAAATATCGATTCAGCCTGGGCTACCATCCGCAATTATTTTGAAATTTTAAAATAATATTCCTCCTACAATTGTATTTTTCTTTAAAAAAATTATTACCAAATCGTCAACGATATTTATTCTAGGTTTTTACAAATTCCTTTCTCTTCCTAAAATAAACTAATTATGTAAGTAAAGTAATGTTTAGATTAAAATTATATTTGAAAATAAGTTAAACATATAATTTTCCTATCTCGGTAAAAATAGATATACTATTGTGTACAGAAGATTTCATCATTTGTCAGTGTGATAGTCATTTTCATCACTCGGTCATAGAGCAAAGTCATTTGAGGGAAGCAAGAGTACTAAGATTAAGCAAGAAAACATTTATGATTGTGACTCGTTTCTTGACTCATTTATAATGAGGAATTCTTACCTTAATATGTCTGAACTACTTGTATACTTGGTTTCTCTTCAATTTCAGTGTTGGCCAGTCAGACTTACAGTGAACAGTGAAATAAAACAAAATTTGGACATATATGTTTATGTATTCATTTTTTTAAAACAAACAAGCACGTAAAAAAGAACAATATGTAAAATAAAAAAACATTTAGTTATGCATTTTTTAAAGAATTTTATAATTTACACATATTAGTTAAATAATGTGTAAAAAGGAAAAATATATCAAATTAATTTAATAGAAAAAAGTTAATAAAACTTATTTGAAGTAACATACATATTTAAATTTTCATAAATAAAAATGTATCTTTCTAATCCTTAAAAAAATATATAAAATAAAAATCCATTTTTTTAATGACTAAGTTACAAGTGTAATTATAATGTGTAGTGAGTTATATTGTGTTAATGCATTTTGTTCGTGTTATGTCTCTTTCTTCTTCTGTTTTGGTTAAAGTCTAATCAGTTTGTATTCTGTAAGTTAAAGTAATCAGCATGAAAACTAAATCATGTAATAATTAAAATCAATTTCTAAGGCATAATTCAACCAATTATACGGGGTATAACAGTATTCATAATACGGTTGTCAAAATATTAAACAATTTTTGGAAATGTTTAACAGTTGAAAATTTTCCTTTAATATTATTTTCCCTTCTGGTAAATATAAAATTGGTCACATTTCAATAATGTCTGATTTTTCATGGTATGCTTTTTTGCCATCGACCTCCCCACCGTAGACCCCATACTGACAGACTACAACCATTTAACTATTACACTCATTCAATTGCCAGAAAAGGGGAATTTTGTTGTTCTTAAAGTCTTCCCTAGACTTTGCCTAAAGTCAAAAGGAAAGGCCCAGGGAAATCTAAAAAAAAATCTCATTTTTGGGTTGCAAGATATTCAAAAATGTTAAAATATTTCTGAACCCTTGGGGCAAAATAGGATGTCAAAAAATAAAAAATTAATAAATAAAAACTTTTGTAAAATTGAACATTTCTAAAGATCCTGAATATTAATATGAAAATTCAAAGATAATCCAACCTTTTAAAGGGATAAATTAATTGTTACATGAGGAGTTCAATCTTTAATAATTTAAGGGTAAATCTGCACCCTTGAGAACAAAACTATTTAAAAACATAGCTTTTCAAGATTGCAATTTAAAAGTTCCTTTGGTACAAATTCCATATTTTTAGTGTGCTCACATTTCATCAAATACAATGAAGTTCTCCTAATAAATATATTTTTTAATTTATTTAAATATATCTTGAATTTTTTGTATTAATCACATTATGCACTGACACTTATTTAGTTTTTAAAAAAATTTAGGGTTTGTTTTGTTTATTTTTATTTGCTTTAGCATCACACTAGTATAACGGAATGCTTCAGATCTCCCCAGAGTGAGGGGGACTGCGGTGGCCCCATAGTTAGGGCATCTGACTTTGTATTTGCCATGCTAGCAGTTCTGGGTTCTAAATCCCAGCACTGCTTTGATTGATAATTATTTGAAAATTTATTGTAAATTAATTTGACCCGTTGTCCATGACACCCAACATATAATTGCACTAATTCATTTGTTGCCAATGAAACAAATGCTAATACGAATGCTGATTCTATTTCAGTACAAGTTATTTGAATTACAAATAGATAAATAGAAAGTTGACGTTACTTCGAGATGTTTAAACAGATGTTAGCGTTTAAAAGGAAACCGTTTCCTTCTTGACTTGGTGAAATATACATAGTCTGTCAGTTAAAAAGACTTGTTGCAATGATCTCATTTGGTTTTTAGTAATGTAATGTTGTTGTTTTTTTGTTTCATGATTTCACCTGAAAACAACAAGAATATATTCTTAAGCGTTAGAGAGCAAATTAACATACAATTTTTTTCAACTCATTGTTATGAGTTTAAATTAAAATTTGTGAGAGAAAATGTGATAGATATANTGTCTGCCCTTCAGACTTGGATTCTAAACATTTAGAGTGCCTGCCCGTCAGATTTACTCTCTAACCATCTTCAGTGTCTGCCGGTCAGACTTGGTTTCTAACCGTCTTCAGTATCTGCCCTTCAGACTTGGATTCTAAACATTTAGAGTGCCTGCCCATCAGATTTACTCTCTAACCATCTTCAGTGTCTGCTGGTCAGACTTGCTTTCTATCTGTCTTTAGTGTCTTCCTATCAGACTTGGTTTCTCAATCTTCTGAGCTAGTCTGTCTGCCTTGGTTTCCAAGCAAATTCAGTGTTGGAATACGTAAAAGATGCAGCCATTTAAGTTTTTAAACAATATGAAGCTAGTACCAGTAAAATCTGCTGCCAAATAGCAAGTATTGGTTGGGCAACAGGTACACGCGCAGGAGAATGAAGAATGCTCTCCTATAATTTGGCCATGACAGGTGGGATTTTAATAATAATAAACCCAACTACCGAATTGAAGGTCAATGGTGAACTTGATAATTCACCCTCTCCCATCACACATTCATGCTAATAAATACATTCACTCTCAACACAACCTTTACACATATTATTGAATTAAACTAATTGAGGGTCATGGGGTACTTGATATTCTGCCATTAACTGTAAAGGAAGAAAATAGCTTAAAAGAATGTTTCATGTAAATATACATTAAAAAATTCACATTTATCATTGTTATTTTAAATTTTTAAATTGTCGTTTTAAGATTATATTTATATTTTAAAATATGTATTATATAAATAATATTAGAAAACAATTACAAAAGATATGTTGATTAAGTAAGTAAAAATAAGAGTATTTTGTACATATTTAGATGTATTATATATTAATATAATATATTATTATCATTATTGTTTTGTAATGTTTTGTTATTATTATTGCTGTTATTATTATTTTACTATGTTTATAAAACTTAATTTATTTCTAATAATGTTCTTGTGAGGGGTCATAAACCTTAAATAAATAAATACACATACAGAAGTTACATAATTTATATGAAAAAGATTTTATTGTTATAGAAATAATGAAAGATAATTAAAATGTAAAAATAAAATAAAAATAATAATAATAATAAAAGATTTAACATGTTTGTACACTTGATTGCAGAATGAGGAGAAAAAAGATATTTTAGGATATACTATGTATACGTACATATATTGTTGGGAAAATATTGAAATTCCCTCTTTATGTTTATAAAACTAAATTTATTTTTAACATTTGTACATGTAAGGGACATAAAGCCCTATTTGTACAGAAGTTAAATCATTTATTTGAAAAATATATAATATTTTGTTGTTATTAAAATAATGAATGATAATTTAACTTAAAATGAAAACATAATAACTCAAGATTTAACATGTCTGCACACTTGACTATAGAATGAAGGAAAAGGAAAAGATTGATTGTAGAATGAAGAAAAAGAAAAATAATTTTGGGATACTTTATATACGTATATTGATGGGAAAAATATATAAAACTAAATTTATTTTTATCATTTTTACATATAGACATTTAGAAGTTAAATAATTTGTATGAAAAATATTTTATTATATGTATGGTGATTAGTGACCATTAATCGATATTTATTTAGAAATCGTGAGATGCGGTCTGNTTATATTATTTATTTTATTATATATTATATTTTCTTATATTAATATATTTTATTACAATGAAACATAATTTAACTTTAAATATATTAATAATGTGTGGTGTTTAGTGAATGACTAGTGCTTAGTGGAGACCGATGTAAGTTCAGAAAAACATTTTCTTTATTGTACCAATTTTTCAATCTTTATTGAGATCATCTTCAGGGCCTTAGAAACATTTTTTAAATTATACAAATACATGTAGGATGTGCAAAAATGAATTTATAATTTAGGAATTTAGACTCATTCACAGTATTTGTACTCAATCAAAGTCAACTCAATCAAGTATTTATTTTCTGAGTAGGTTCTATAGTCAAAAGTCATGAGTACAAATACTTTGAATGATTCTAAAATTTCTATCATTGTATAAAAT
Source organism: Cimex lectularius (assembly GCF_000648675.2). NCBI lineage: Eukaryota > Metazoa > Arthropoda > Insecta > Hemiptera > Cimicidae > Cimex > Cimex lectularius. The sequence goes on from NW_019392782.1 coordinate 119,590, forward strand.
AATTTTTTCACATCCTACATGTATTTCTATAATTTAAACAATGTTTACAAATCCCAGGCCCTGAAGATGATCTCAATAAAGATCGAAACGTTGGCGCGATAAAGAAAATGTTTTTCTAAACCTACATCACACCAGACCATATCGCACGATCTCCAAATAATACATAAATAATAATTAAAAATTTAACATGTCTGCACACTTGACTGTAGAATGAAGAAAAAGAAAAAGTATTTGGGGATATACTATCATGTATATTGATGGGAAAATATTAAAATTCCCTCTTTATATTTATGAAACTAAATTTATTTCTATTATATGTACTTGCAAGCGGTTTAAAGCCCAATTTCTATCTTTGAAATAAATAAATACACTTACAGAAGTTTATTTATATGAAAAATATTTTATTGTTAAAGAAATAATGAAAGAAATATAAAATGTTGAGTGTGGCACCGTTCTTGCTGTGGAACTCCATAATGGTGTTTTTTTTTTTTTGTTTTTTTTTTTGGTTAAACCTGCTGGAACTAAAGGCTTATATTTATTAATAAAAAATACCAAAGATATTATAACTTAAAATGTATACATAATATTTCAAGATGTAACATTTCTGTACATATTTTGATGGGAAAATATTGAAATTCCCTCTTTTGGCGTGTGATAGCTGTTGAGTGGTGGTTGTGGTGGTACATCTAGCGCTCAGTAATTCGACTGGATGTGAGCGAAACTGAGTTGGGCCCGGCCAGCGGCTGGCACATTTCAGTCGACTCCCAGAACTCTCCGTTCACGGAGAATGAGTGCTAGACTTCCGGCGATTCAAAACAACAGAAACATCGTCTTGAGTCAATTGTGTGTTTACATGGAAATAATGACGGTATTCGGGCAGTGAACTCTAGGCTGATGGATGGTAAAGAAAATGTCCAAACAATATTTCAAGTTGAAAACGGGCCTTTTTCAACCGGCCGGAGCGATTTGAAGTTTCGTCCCGTTGAAAATTATTTTCAAGTTGTTAGCAATGGCGGTAACTCGGGCCAGTTCGGCCTCAACCGTCTCATTTTCAGTCGCTCCGGCTTAGTTTCACTTTTAACCGAGCCTCATGCCTTTTTAACTTTAAACATTTCTTCTTGGCTGTCATGTCTTTGAGTGGTCGCGTTAATCAAAACGGTAAAATGTTTATGTAACCTATATTTACAGGTTATGTTTCACATACATCTGATTTTTTCCTCCCTTACAACTTCGTAGAAATTGTTCATTGACGAATTGTCAAATGTTAATTTTTAATTATTAACAGTGTCCGTTTTTTTGGCTGTGCAGATATACAATCATGGTGGGAAGTTCCGAGTATTGCTCACTTTTGTTCCCTCTTTCGTGTAGCGTTTAATCTTCTAGACTTTGACATCGAGGTGAGTTTTATCGTTATTATTCAATTATTTACACGTTTTCCATTCATGCTGTTCATGACCATTCATCTCATTGATCGTACGTCACGTCACAGTTAGAAAAGTATCTGTTCAAATGTCAGTTATGAGTAAAAAAGCCAATAAAATACAAACGAGATAGATGATTCAATTAAGCATTTATTTCCATTTTATAGTGCGTAAATTATTTCTTGTTTGTTTTTATTTAAAAGATTTGCACATCTTGAGACTTATGTTTGCAATAGTTAGCCAATGGAAATGTTGGTTTTATATGTTTTTAAGTTTGACTTGGGAATTTAGTTGCTGTTCTCCCCTCAAAATTTAATCCAAGCCTAAGGAAAAATAGTAAAAATTACACTTAATAGATCTGAGTAATTGTACAGGTAGGTACTGAGTACGGTGTATGTAATCATATGNTTTGAAAAACATCTGTTAAAATGTCTCACATATGACATAATTCATACATCTAATTGAAATTTATTTTCTTCTTTTATAAAGTTGCTATTTGCCCACAAAGGTGGTGTAATTGTATGGAATGATAATAAAAATTACACAATTGATATCAGCAATTGTACATTTATTCAAAGTTTAAAAAGCATCTGTCAAAATGTTTCATGTATGACAATTTGCCATTATAAATCTAAGCAACTAATTGGCATTAATTTTATTTTAAATAATGTAATTTTATGAAATAATAATAATACTATATAACTTTTGGTAATCATGCCAATTCAAAATTTGAAAAAACAACAGTTAAAACATCTCAAATCTGATGATTATAATCCATGTATTTAATTGAAATTTATTTTCTCCTTTTATAAAGTTGCTATTTTCCCGCAAAGGTAGAGTAATTCTGTGAAATGATCGGAAAAATTACAATGGTTTCCGTTGTACTGTAAAATATTGTAACTGAGCCGGAGAAACAGAAAAAGAAATTAGTTGGATTAAACGCGAGCAAGATAAGCAAGAAATGTAGTAAGCTAAGGTAGAAAGGGCTGGCGTAGACCAATGTAGTTTGCCAGCCCTAAAACTAAAAATTAGAAAAAAATTGATTTTGGACCAAAAGTATAAACATTAAAATTGCAATGGTAAATATTTGTTTTAACTTATCCATTTTCACGCCAATGGTGTAGATTTATTTTCTTTATAATAGGGTTGCTAGCCCCTTACATAATATAATTTTAAGAAATCATGCTTAATAGATCTCCATAATATGTTAATGCAGAATTAAAAAATGTCACACCTTTCAGTTTGTTATGCACTTCTTGAGACTTTTGTCATTTTCTTCAAAATCCAATGTAACGAAAGATATTAATCATACGTGTGTGGTGATTAGTGACCGTTAATCGATAATTATTCAGAAATCGTGAGATGCGGTCTGGTTGATGTAGGTTTCAGAAAAACATTTTCTTTATCATGCCAACGTTTCGATCTTTATTGAGATCATCTTCAGGGCTCAAAGTGGTTGTCTTCTGTGTAATTGTGCCATTCTTGCGTGTCGTGTTGAGAGTGTCCAGTGTGTGCCACTCTCAACACGATACGCAAGAATGGCACAATTACACAGAAGACAAACACTGAACCCTGAAGATGATCTCAATAAAGATCGAAACGTAGGCACGATAAAGAAAATGTTTTTCTGAAACCTACATCACACCAGACCGCATCTCACGATTTCTGAATAATTAATCATATGTTAAATCAAAGTTTGAAAGGCATTTGTTAAAATTTTACAGTTAACATAAAAATCAATTTAGCATTTTTGCGACTTAATACAAATAGATTGTCAGTTTTGTTTAATTTTTTTTAAAACTTGAGACATGTAATCCATTTACATAAATTATTTATTTATATTTTTTTAAACGCCTATTGCTTGCAATAGCTATCCATTTAGACTTTTAATTGTGAATATTTTTTATGCATTATAATTATTCAATTAATTGTGTAACTGTTACAAGCTAAATCTCAATATGTTATACAAAATAAATTTAAATTAATACGAATTCCAGTAATAATTCGTGTAAATTGACAGATAGAAAATCAATATCTTATCAAATATCAATTTACATAAATAATTATTTAAAGGCAATTTATGTATTGCTTGCATATTATTGCAATTAATTAATTAACTTTGTACTAAAGGGTGTGTTCATTATAGATTTATCGGTTGACGCAATATTTTATTATTATGATTTTCATAATTTCATAAATACTTCAGTGCGTTTTCTTTGACAATTAAACAAAATGCTTATTGCAAAATACATTTAATTTTTAATTTAGGACATTTAATTCTGTTAGTTTGATACAAAAATATTATTATAATTTATTTGAAAATTTTCATTTTGTCAGTAACTTAAATTAATCTTTTATGTTGGATTTTAATTTTTTAGGAACTGGAGGAAGCTCTACTTACAGATGGAACAGAGTTAAATGGTAGTTCATTACTTCAAGATCTCATCGTCAGGCTTTTAAGCGGGTGCCTTGGCCACAATGGAATATCCACGTTCAATTATCAGATGTTTCTTCGGAGGTTGTTCAGGACAAAGTGCAAAGTAAGATGATAATATTATCAAATAGAGTCATATATACTCTATAGTGCAGTATGAATGTTTTTATCGTATTCTCGTTTTAGGAACAAGGAAGAGAAAACCCTTTCAATACAGACATTGATTTTCAATTTCTCCCTTTGCGAACCAAGGTTGAAATACTTCATACACTTTGCGACTTTCGTCTAGATGCCGATGATGTTATAGACGTTTTAAAGGTTTTTTTTTTAAATGTTTAAAGAATTTTTTTCATGTTGCTGTCACTTGTTTTTAACTTTAATGCATTTACAGAATTTGGACTCGGATAGTTTAAGAGTTCATCCGTTGGGCCACGATGAAAATAAATCAGCCTATTGGTATTTCTATGGGACGAGACTTTACAAAGAGGATTATCCCAAGGTGAATTGAACAAAAAAATTTCAATCAATTTTTTTAAATTAAAGAAACTAATTGTCTGTACTGTTGTTTGTTTATTGGCACAAACACACCAAACATAACTAATAAAACATCAAAACTCACACTCTTCCTCATAATCCAATAAAAAAAGCATGTAAGACAAGGTGAATGCTTTGAAAACTTCCAAATAAAATACTTAAGATGAAGACACCACACTGAATAATCTACCGCCTTCATCTCTTCAACAAAACTGACTTTTACAGAATCTACTTAAAGGATAAACACTTAAAAAACTGTCCAGACTTAAGTAACTTATTTAACTAACTATAAAATGAAATTTGAAGAATCAATATAATTAAAAAAAAAATTCAATGCTTTTAGACTAACAATGATGCTTCATTTAAAAACAGTAATTTTACATTCTCCGCTATATTTATTTACTTAATTTTTATGGATATACATTCACATTATATAAATTATTTTCATGTATGCTTATAATTTTTTTTATTTATGTTAGAAGCGACGAAGAAAGAGAGATCACGATAAAAGGTCAAAGAGGAAACGGGCTGACGAATCGTCTAGCGATGACGAGACGGAAGAGGTTGGAAGTTCGATGGGTATGGGAACGTGGAAAGTCATGTGCTACACCGAGGAAGACTGGCAGAAACTAGCCGATTCGATGGCCGGTTCGACTTGCAAGGAAGAGCGAATCCTCTATTCCGTTCTGTCCGAAGATTTTTTGCCAGAGATTCCGAGGCTTTTCGAAGAGAAGGAAAGGCTTCAAAGGAAGCGACTGTTGGAAAATCAGCCTAGACGACAGTCGAGACGATTAGAGAAACTCAAGTTCCAAAAAACAGAGCAAGACACAAAAAATAAAAAAGATAGATATTACGATAGGGAAGTTGTAAATAGGGAGAAATATCTTCAGAGAGTCAAAAAATGGTAAGTTGTATAAAAAAAATACATAATTTAATGCACTATATTATTGAGTGTGCATAAGGTTTTTCGGTTTTCTGAAAAAAAGTCAAACTTTCAAAACATAAATTTATTTTATTTTTAATCCAAAACATAATTTTTTTGTTGTATCTCCTTTTTGTAAAAGTCCAGTGACTAAGAGGAAAAGAAATCTGTAAGTCCAATTTTCAAAAATTCCTTAAATTTTTAAATAGTTGTTTAGGGAGCAAAACAAATAAAAATCGGAAGAGGCAAGGCCTGGAGTGATGGTGGGTGGGATGACTTACTAGGGGCAAGCCTAACTGCCTTCAACAATGACAAAGATGCTCTAGCCGGGCACATGATACCTGCCGTAAAGGTTTGGTTGTGTGGTAACAGTTCCTAATAAATTATTCCTCAAATATTCCACCAAACAGACAATAGAATGAGGGTGCAATCCTGCTCTTGACGTCAAGTTTCGTTCTTGCAATTCCAGTTCTCAACTCAGGTGACCAAATAGAAATAAACCCTTCCGATTTATTCTTATTCAGGTGTGAAATGCAACAAGCTATACGGTGTTATCTTCCTTGATCCTGAGGGATAATTCATATATCACCTATGAATCGAGTTTAACCAATTGGATTCTTCTTTTTATTGTTATGCAATATACCTGAAATTTCTCTGATAGCTCTGCTACTTGGTTTGCTGGTGCAAATATAATGCAGGTTTTGAAAAGGAGTGAAAACTATTTTTAATATTTATAAAATAAAGAAAATTTATTCAAAATATTTTCCATCACAGTCTATACATTTCTGCTAACGTGTACTAAGTGCTTTTATTACGCTGACATAAAAATCTTTATTTGATTCCCAATAACAACTTGGAAGCCGTTTTTGGCTTCACCGGGTTTTCTAAAAATTTTATCCCTCAAGAATTGATCAAAATGCCTAAAAAAGTGGAAGACTGTAGACATGTCGGTTGAATATGGAGGGTGAAGTAAGGCTTCATATCCCAAGTACTTAAGCTTCCACAGGGTTGACATTACGACATGTGGCATGGCATTATCTTGAAGAAGAACCAGCCCCTTACAGTTTACCAATACTGGGTAAAGACGTTGCAGTTTCCTGAGCAGTTTGTCAGTGTCGTGACAATATTTCTCTGCTGTGACATGTTCACCATAATTCAGGAAATTATAGTAATAACCCCAGAATTTGGTTTCGGGAAGTATTTTGGCACGTCATCTATGGCCTATTATCGTACAGAATTAATTTCTCATCACACGTGATGATTCGTCTGAGAGATGGGTAATTTTGGTGGCGCAACAGAAGAGACGTGCAAATTTCAAAGCGTCAATTTCTTTGGGTTTTGGTTAGCTTGTGCGGTACCCAGATGGCAAACAACGGTTGAGTGGTCAACAATAAGCTGTTCGGAAATTACACAATCAACTATGACAGAAAGGCCTATCGTGACCTTCCCTGTATTCAAGATCGAAATCTCTGCATCATGCTTCCCTCACCCCATACTGTATTGATGCGGTTTGGGCCGCACTTCACCCAAGTTTAAATTTGTACAAATAAATTTGACGAAAATCTAGTTTGGACATATTTAATTTGGCAGGTCCTCACTCTTATAAAATTTGGTATCAACTAAAATGTTTTGTCTAAAAGATAAAAGTATTTATTTTAATTCATAAATTAAATTGGAGGATTTAGCCTTATTTACAGAACAAACACCTGCAAAAATAAAACAAATTTTTAAAACCTGCCTTAATTTTGCGCTAACACAGTGTGAGGATCGTATGTTTAGTATTTAGGATCGTATTATGTCTTTTTTTTTAAATGAACAATATTATGTTCAGTTGTGTAGGATACAGTGACTTTATAAGTAAAAAAATACTGTCATGATAAAAGAAAGAAAAAAATTTTTGGTGGATTTTTTTGTTTTTCCAGATTTTTTTCACATCAACCCAATACTGCTATGCAAAATGATAAAAATCATATCCCCATTATACTCCTTTCTTTTCCCCCTAAAGCAAAGAAGGCTAAAATAACGGCTGAAACATCTGGTTTCCAAATTTTGTCAAAGAAGGATTGGAAACCAGATGTTTCAGCCGTTACTTTAGCCTTCTTTGCTTTCTTTTTCTTGTTTCGGTTTTTTTTTTCTAACCTCTTCTGTAACTTCTTCACCTTCAGCAACTTAACCTTCCGCCGTTTTATCTGATAAGTGATAAGCGTCCTCCCAATTTTTGCAAACATACAATCCTCACAACAATACAAAATCCTCATCCTCCAATGCCTCTAATGCATCATTAAATCAGCTTGTTAGGCTCTCCACAATGAGGCTGGTCTTTGATTCGTCTCAAACGTATGAACCACTGTTGATTCATATGTTTAGTTATTATGTTATCTCTGAACTTGCTAGCAGTAAGAGTGTCCTCAGCAGGGACAAAATCTCACTGCCGGATTGTGACTAGTGTTTAGATGGCTGTGAGTTCGGTTATGATGATGGAGATAAACTGTGGGTGGTGGCGCTATGCCTCAAATTTGCTTCTATGTCATGCATCACAAAATCTATACTGACTTTCGGAATCAACTACACCTTTATCGTCTTTATAAGGGTGAAAGTCGAAATACGAAAGAACACGCACACGCCCAATATTTTGTTAGTTATAATAAATTTTTATAATAATTGTAATAGTTATATGGCCAGCATTATACTTATGACTTTATTATTATCGATCTGGCAGCATTTCTAAGCCTGCAAAGAGGTCGAAGTCAACTGTGTAAAACGATTTTTGGATGTAATGATTTGCTGGATAGAACGTTTCATTTTTAAGTTGACTATTGGAAACTCTGAGCATGGATTAGACTTGAAGATCTGATCCAGTAATCTAATATCCAATAAAATATTGTTGTATCCAGCAATTAAACAGTAATGGGCCATTATCCCAGATCTGCTTATAGGCTATATGGAAATGTTTTAAGGTGGATTGACCTTAGTGGAATTTACCATCTTTTGGATTTTTCCAGTTAAACTTTATTTAGGCCATTCTTATGAACATCCATATAATGATCATAAAAACTATTAATTAGATTATTATTTATGTTTTTGTTTTTATAAATCACTACTATAAAATTTTTGTCCGCAGTCGAGAAGAGCGTCAGAAAAGGGCTTTGGGAAGATCAAAATCAAGATCTGACGACGATAGCGCATGCAGGGAGGGCAGTTCATCCGTGCTTCCAGCTGGTCGCCAGACAAACAATTCCCTCTCGTCAGCAACTGGTGCCATTATAATAAAACCCTCCAAGCAGAAGTTTCAAGCATCACAACTGTAAGTCAACCCACTTAAAAAAAAAAAAAAAAAAATTGAAGTTACAAATTTTTAGTATTATTTGGACAAATTAGCGTATTTTTGAATGATTGATTTAAATTATGCGACAATTTCCCTCCTTGGCCCATTACTTTTGTCGATGAGTTAATCCCACAATTCATCTGTTGTTACGACAAAAATTAAACTGAATTTGCTTTTTTCTTCAAGACCATACCTTGATCCAAGAGTGTTCATGAGTGAAAAAGTGGTCAAAAACAAAAATTCAAATTGAACACATCGACATGAAGTCGAAAAGTGATTAGTAGTTCAACACAATGAACAGAGTTCATCCGCTCATAGACCAACTGACGCCATCAACTTCAGTATCTGTTGTACAGTTGTATGTGGAACTGAATGCTTACTGTACACCCAGAAGACAGTTTCTAACCACTTACAAATTACAAGATGAAAGAAAGCTCTGTATTACCAGGTGTAAGGGGGGAACACACCCAATGCAACGCGACGTGACATGACCTAAAGCCACCCGTCTGGTCTCAATTTGGTAGGGTGTGCACATCGATTCGACGTCCAGCGCACGCAATGTAGTCATACAGTATCACAAATTAGTATCACAATTGCAAACCCTCTTTTGTTCTTAATGGATTATTTTGAGCATGTTTTGACCATGTAATTGTTAGTTACATTTTTGAGCACAGCCATGTTATAAATTGTTAGTTAAATTTAACTGTTTTAAATAAAGTTATTCCGGTGTTTTGATAAATTTTCTGCTTAACCATCATAATTAAATAATTTTGGTAAAAACTCATGAATTTTTGATCTCATTTAATTTGGTTTACATTGCATATTGTAATTAATATAATGACAAAATTACATATATATAGTTTTAAATAAACTACAAAAAATATGAGTGTCTGGTTCTTCTGATGCTACTTGATGAAAATGGTGTAATTTTATGAGCAAAATCATGTAATAAATTGTTAGTAAAATTTTATGAACAAAACTATGTAATAAATTATTAGTTAAATTTTATGAACAAGACCATGTAATAAATTTTATGAACAAAGACGTGAAATAAATTGTCAGTGAAATTTTATGTGAAAAACCACATAATAAATTTTTGGTTAATTTTATGAGCAAAACCATGTAATAAATTGTTATTTAAATTCATTCTATCAATAAATGGTATTCCAGTGTTTTGATAAATTTTCTACCAAACCATTAAAATTAATTTAAAAAACAAAAAAAACACGAATTTTTGACCTTGCTTAATTTGGTTTATATTAAAATAAGTATGTTGTAATTAATGTAACGACAATAATACATATAGTTTGAAATAAAAATATGACTGCCTGGTTCTTTTATCTTTGTACTCGATGATACTCGACATAAATCTGGGCAATGGGCTTCGCATAGCCTAGAGTAGGGTAGTGTTGCGTGGCATCAGGCAGATGTGCACGGGGGTAATATAATCTTATGGAAAATTGGACATTGGACTTGCATCAGGTGGCTTCGGGTCATGTTGGTCAGCTTGGGTGTGTTCTCCGCTGTAAACTTTGGAGCATCTCACCTTTTTCATTCTAACAATCCAAATCATTCTACAAGATCCTCAAACCTCAACAATCAACTTAATCTTTATCCTGGCACTCTACTTGATAATATTTTTTTCCAATATTTTTTTATTACAATCTATAATTTATTACAATATGTAATTTGATGAATATATATAATCATTAAGTCACCAATCCAGTAAATGAGGTTATCCCTTGGCTAATTACCCACTAAAGTCTCTTGTGGTTATTCTTTTACCATTTTGACTTTGTATTGGGTTGGTGCAAAATTAATGCAAGTATTGAAAATTTGTTTTATTTCCACAGGTATTTGAAATGTAAACAAAGCTAAATCCTCAAATCTAATTTATGGATTATTATAAATAATTTTAACTGTTAACTTTTATACAAAGCATTTTAGTTTATATTAAATTTTATAAGAGTGATAACCTATGAAATTAAATATGTTCAAACTAGATTTTCATCAAATTATTTGCACGAATTTAAACTTGGGCAAAGTCATCAATATGTTTGGGGGAAGGGAAGCATTAGGAAATGCATGGTGAAGCAATGGTTTCAGAGATTTTGTCTTGTAGATTTTGATCTTGAAGACAGGGAACATCACAGTATGCCTTCTGTTGTGGGCGACCAGCTTAAAATGTTGACTGAAGAAAATTTATATAAGACAATATGTAAAATTGCGGAAAAGCTTAGTGTTGACCACTCAAGCGTTGTTCAGCATCTGGAGAAATTGGTAAAGAAAATAAGCTCGACATTTGGATTCCTCCCGAACTAACCAAAAGCCATAGAAATTCATGCTTTGAAATTTGCACGTTTCTTCAGTTGCGACACCAAAATGATCCAATTCTCAATCGAATCGTAATGTGCGATGTGAAATGGATTCTGTATGATAACAGGAGGTCAGTTTTGTACAAGGACGAAGCACCAAAATACTTCCCGAAACCAAATCTGCACTTAAAAACTGTTTGCTGGTGTACTACTGAGGTTGTAAGCTATAATTTGCTGAATTATGGTGAAACTATTGAAGCAATATTGCCACAACACTGGCAAAATGCACGAGAAACTGCAATGTCTGTCCAGCATTGCTAAACAGAGAGGGGCTGGCTCTTCTTCACGACAACGCCATGTTGTAACCCTGTGGAAGCTTAAGGACTTAGGATTTGAAACCTTACCACACCCTCTATGTTCGCCCAACTTCACACCTCCACTTCCACCTTTTTAGACATTTTCATCCCTTCTTGAGGTATACAATTTTGGGAGTACGCGGATAAGCTGAAAATGCCTTCCAAGACTTTATTGTCAATCGAAATAAAGATTTTTATGTTAGCAGAATAAAAGCGCTTATTACAAGTTGGCAAAGATTTATAGATTGTGTTGGAAAATATTTCGAATAAATTTTCTTTAGTTTATAAAAATTAAAAATAGTTTTGACTGCCTTTTCAAAACCTGCATTATTTTTGCACCAGCCCAATAGTTTGGTCATAACCGATCTTTCGATCTTGCTTATCTTAAATAAACCAGTAAGGCAAAATGGCCAAATTACAGGCTCATCATGTAGCAGACTGCATAGCGAATTTTGACTGTAGTTTGGTCATTTTGGCCCTGCTTAAACTAAATGATTTAACCAATCCAGTGAGAATCCTAATGACCAAATTACACACTCATCATATGGCGAAATCATAATTATGACTTAATTTATTTGACTTGAAATGCATAAAATTTTCGTTAACAAATAGATTTAAAAAAAATCTTATATCTGTATTTTTGTAAAATAAAGGTTTAGAAGAACTCGTGAAGATTTAATGACGGGCATGTATAAAATACTGGATAGAGTGAAAGCTGATAGCGACTCTTGGCCTTTTCGGGACCCAGTAGATGAAGCATACGCCCCGAAATATTATGCAGTGATCGCAAGGCCGATGGACCTTCAGACGATGGAAGACAAACTGGACAATGGAGAATATGGGTCTTTACAAGAGTTCAGAGCCGATTTTCAACTCATAGTTGACAACTGTCGACAGTATAACGGTTCATCTAACGGTAAATGTCTTTTTATTTACATTGTAAATATGAACGTAGTCGATAATTTAATTTTTTCTTTTTGTTAGAATACACTGAAATGGCTGTCAACATGCAGCAACTGTTTGAAGCATCAATTGAAAGATATTTAGACTTAGATGCAAGTTCAGATGATGAACTGTCAACATTTAATCGAAATTATTTAGAAGAAGAAGAAGATATGGATGACGATAGTCTTGGAAGTTCTTTAACCCCCTTAATGAACGGGCCAATGAGGTATATTTCCTTTTAGTAATTGATATGAAATTAATCATTAATTTTAAAAGAATAATTGACATTTTAATGTAACTTTTCTTTTTGTAGGAGTGACAGGAGTAGAAGTCTCAGTAGCATTAGCAATGGTACAATATCTGACCAGGATTTACAATATTCTGACCCAAGGGAAAAAGATTCGTTGAAGCTAGGTAGAAACAAGAGAAAAGTCAAACGGAAGAAAAAATTATATCCAGATTACATAAGCAGTTTAGACGAGGACAGCATGGATACGAGCCAAAGCCCTATAATGCAAAAGAAAAAGCCCAAACGGATTCTGGACAAGGGCATGAAAAAACAACAGCAGAACAAAAAATCAGCCGAAACTAGAGATTCCGAGAGCAAAGACATAAGCAGCAGGTTAAACAGCAGTAGGGACACGAGCGTCGAGGATAGAAGCAAAGAAAGAAGTGAAACAAGCTTAGAACGGACAAGGCCTAAAATAAACTATAACGAACAGTATTCTAGCCAAAGTGATCTCGTTAGCGATAGCTCACAATCTGACGATAGTTTTACAGATAAATTAAAAAATAAACATGCCAACAAGAAACCAGTTAAAAGAGCTGGGGTTATTAAAAATTTAGAGGCTCTTGAAGCTCTGGAAGTAGCTACTGAACAAACACTCAAGGTAGTTTATTATAAACTTGTGATTAAGAAAATAAATAAATAATTCTTTTTATGTAATGTTTTGGTTGAGATGAAAAAGTTAGCGCCATGAGTGGGATTCGAACCCATGACCTTTGGCTCAATACAACACTGATTTAACTATTTGAGCTGACTTTTTCATTTCAACTAAGACCTTACATAAAAAGAATAATTAATTGAAATTAGTAATTTGTTCAATTAGACCACTAAACAAATGATAAATAAATTGTATTGAATAATTTGTTATTGTAGGATATTAACAAATGGTTAGATGAGACACCTAAATTTTCCGATTTTTCGTCAAATTCAAATTCACCTCTTCATACACCCTTTCCTGAAGAAATGGCTAGCTTGGAAGGAGAATACAGAAGGCGGTTACATATGGACAGACCGATTCGGCCAAGGGATAGGTTTTCTAATGTAAGTTATTATTTTTTTTTTTTAATAGAAAATATTTTTGGGCGACACTTTTATTGTACTGCACATAACTGATTTTTATATTTGTGTTACTTTTTTTTTTCAGGATTTGCATAGAAGGCGTCTTTTTAAAGAGCAGATGGGTCTAAAGAGGAGAAGAGAGATCCAAAGGACGATTGACAGACTGCAGCCAGGAAAAAGCAAGGGGAATCTCCTTTCTAAAGAGAATTTACAGGATAATTCGAACAATGAGCCCAAGTTTCAAGTCAACATCTTTAACGATAGCACTCCTAAGATAAGTCTAGGGAAAGTATTAGAAACTGACGTTTTAGGTTTAGGAATAGGCGAATCTCCTACTGTTGTGAAAAAAGATTCTGATGATGACTGTACACAAGATAAGCTAATTATAGAAGAAGATGGAGACTTCATTGATGAAAAAATGTCTAAAGAGGAGGAAGAATCAAAACCAGAGAGTGAAGTGGTGCTCGAAGAGAAAAAAACAGAACCAGAACCGCAAGAGCAGAAAAAGGAAAAACCTACTCCAAACTTGAGTGCTTGGTTTAAAGCTTTTGGAGCACCTAAGGCGCCAGTGAACAAAAAGAAAGTTGAACAAGAAGAATCAAAATTAAATGAAAGGAAATCTAAAGATGATGATTTAGGCGAAGATGATAAGAAATCGCATGGCTTCGATATGGAACTTCCAGCTAGAAGGCAGAGGAAAGCCAGTACAGGAAGTAGTGTTTCTGAACGTTCTTCATTTAGCCAGGAGCCGGCAGACCATTCACCCAGACCTAGTTTAGATGAACCGTACTTATCTCCACAGCAAGATATAAGTAAAACATATCACCCTTCCCCAATCAATGGTACGATAAAAGTAGGATTTTACCAAGATACTTGTTTTCCAAGGGGTTCTTCAGAGAAAAGTGGATCGCCTCGAGATATGCCGAATTGTTCTCCAAAAGAGCTTTCTGGTGCTAGTCCACATCCTTCATATCACAGCCCAAGAAGTGCGAATATCAGTCCTAGAGATTATCGTAATTCGAGCCCCCATAGGCCGTACAGTCCCAGAAGTCAACCTATTTCGCCCAACGATTATGAAAACAGCCCACGAGAGGTGTTAAACGCAAGCCCCCATCATTATCATCAAGACCTTAACAATCCTCAAGAGCATATTGTCAATCATCTTCAAAGAGAATATAAATATCGCGAATCGAGTCAGAGATGCAGGGAAGAGATTCCTCCTAAAAATGAATATCCACCTTACAATTCAGCTCCTCATACTTCGGCTCATGTGTACGGCGGAGTTCCATCGATTCCATCCCATTTGAGTTATTACGACACGAATAAAACGACTGAAAATTTCCGCAATGCAGAGAAGTCATCAGTACCGATTTATCCTGTTAAAAAGAGAGCGTATAGTGAAATTGACAATTCTAAATCTTCTGAACAGTTGCCTGTATACAAGAGTAGTGGAGGATCTTTTACTCCTACGAGGGAAGCCATGGAACAAGAAAGGACATTTACGCCGACACCAGGAAGGATTCCCGGGCCTTCACAGCCTCTCCGAGTATCAGATTCCATCCCGACAATGAGCATTCATCATCCGTTACAACATCATCTTTTAGATACGTATGCTGAAGAAAGGCATCTTTCATCGCCATATTTCTCCAGTGATAACTATGCTAAAGTGCAAGGGCGTTCTCCACATCCGTTGTATCCTCAGCCAACTAATTTTAGCCTTAATCACGATGTTCCGCATAATTTAGAAAGGAATAAGAAAGATGAAGTGATGAATAGGGTGATGAGGGAAAGGAGTAAATCACCACATACATCAGAGACTTATAACCAATCGCCTCCAGTGCTCAATTACACTAGTAGAAGTATATCACCGTTAAAACCTCCTTCGCCTAGTTCTCCACTACCTCTCAATTTCTCAAATTGTGATAATTTAAGTAAGACTAGTGTAAGTTCATCTAAACTGACAGATTCGCGAGTTGAAGAAATGTCGGGTTTATCGTATAGTAAAGTAACTTCAGGAGAAATTCTCCAAAGTAAAAGAAGTCCTTCTTCTCCGATTTCTTACACCACGAATCGATTGAATGAAATGATTCCTCCGAAAGTCAGCTCGCCGTATAATCGTGCTATTACCGATTTACCGCATGGTATAAATTACAACAGCGGACAAGATTTAAGCAAGATCAGTCTGGGATACAGCAACCAGTCTGAGCTTCTTGCGGCAAAAATGAATTACAACCATCATCAAATGGCAGAATTGATGCAGACCTCGAGATACAACTATCCTGAGATAATGCAAGGTAAATCGGTTTACAGCCATACCGCGATGCAAGAATTCATCAATGCAAAGGGCTCTGCGTACTCTAATATGATACCGACAAACCTTACTAGTTACAACAGGTCTATACCTGAGATTATGCAGGGCAAAGTCACTTCTGAAATACCCCCACGAGAAGTAGTCTACTCCCCTCGGAACATACCCGTGAATAAACCCGAAACAGTCAAATCGAAGAAAAGTAGGAAGAAAAAATCTGAAACAGTTTCAGGCTTTCACCAGTATGTTGCTCCTTCATCCGCAGAGCCTATATCCTTAAAGACGAGTAGCGTCCCGGGCAGTGCCTTCAATTTCGGCCCGCCTTTGAAAGAAAGCTATGGGTCTTATTTAGACGACATTAGGTCACCTTATTTCACACCTTCCACGGAAGGAGGCACAACGAAAACAGCGCCACATACAACCGCCCCATACTTTCTAGGCCATCCTCCTAGTCGCGCCAGCTATCCTCATCCTTTTATGAACACCCAGTATCCCCAGTTGTTACACAGGCACCCCGAAGAACTTTTAAGACCAATGGTACTTCACCAAGGGCTTATCCCGCCACCGGCCGGCTATCCGCCAGGTTATATAATGCATGATACTATAAACAGGCACTCTTGGTTATGAGCATTGTAGCTTCTATCTTAAACTACAGTTTTATTACAATAATCGCCTAAATTGAAGTTGTTAAAAGTTTTGAAATTACAAAAAATTGTTTTTTTTTTTTGCCTTAAGAACATTATTTTTTTTAAAGATTAAAGGTTGTAAGTGGCTCTTGATCCTCCCTTATCACCCTGGTCTTTGAGAGCAGCAGATAAGCAATGATGATCAGGGATTGTTATAAATTATGATATAATTAATATCATATTTATATAACAATTACACAAATTGACCTTCAAAACTCAATCCTAAGTTTTTGTATTCTTTCTAAGTTCATTTTTATAATATTGACTGGTCATTAAAAAGTAAGGGAATTTTTTTTAAACTTTTAACAACTTTATAAGGAAGATCCATCGTTTGCCTTATTAAATGCAATTGGATATTGTGATAGTGGACATCAAATGTTGTTCCTTTCAAAATAAAATAAGTAACAATGTAAATAAGAATTGCAACCAAAGATGGTTTACAATAATGGACCAAACACTCCACATGTACAAAAACACTAATAGATATAAAATTGTATAGGGTTTCTTTTTTTAAATATTTAATTATATCAATAATTATATATATAAAATATGTATATATATTATATTTACACAATATATTGTTCCAGTTATAAGGGGTGTGTGTATATGTATTATACATGCCCACACGTATATCTACTTACATATATTGTATGTATATTGTACAGTAAGTTATGTTTATCGATTGTGCAAATAGTACGTTGTAGATCTTTTTTTCTCCCAGAAATAACATGTTAATACTGTAAATTTTTGAATTAAATGAAAAACTTTTAATTTTTATTTTTGCTTCTTTTTTTTAAATTATTTTGAAACAAAAACTGGAAAGGACAAGGTTGAAAAATAAATTGAATCGAAGAAGAGCTTGGTTTGTTGTTTACTAATAATTTGATGTCTGATTCACAAAATATAGAATAAAATGAATTTTAATAGAAAATAAACCCTCGATAATTTATTTAGCTGTTGCAATTCAGTTTATTATTAAGTTCAATGAATTAAAAGAACTTTGTCCTCTTATTAAATTGTTAATTTATGTTTATAAATTAATTTTCTTTAAATGCCATGCATTTGAGTTTTAAGTTGGTTAATTTTATTCCCTGAGTATCGACAAATTCTCGGGACGTTTTGTATTTTATTATTAATAATCACAGTGTAAAATAAACAAAAAACATCAGTTTTGATTGGTGTAAATGTTTTGCTTTGAGAAAAAAAATATATTAAACAATAAATATTTACGTATGAGCTCATAATTTTAGGGAAAATAATAATCACCTATCTTTGTAACAACTGGAAAATATTATGTCGTACCTCTCATAAAGGAAATGTAGTGCTTTTTTTTGGGGGGGGGGCACATTGATGGCTGAAGTGAAGAAATGTTAAAAATCGGTTTTAAATTAACTAAATCAGTTTGATTATTTTGTTTATGCTTTTAAATAAAGGTTCGGATTAAAAAAAAAGTAAAAAAATAAGAGATCTGTAAAATGTAATTCCAATGGAATTAGCTAACAAGATTTTCCTTACGATCATGGAAGTCTGTCAATTCTTCCATGGCGAATGGAAATAGAATCCTGACATGAAAACAATCTCAACTTAAAAAAAAAAAGAAACAATATGTAGAAACTTATTATTTATTATGCATATAACCATTTTGTATTTCATTTCTGCATACAAATTGATGTATTTTTGTAGGATGTTTTAGAACAAAAAAAAAACACTCAGGGATAAGGAATTTTTTTTCTATCTCACACCTGAGATTGCTTCTTGCGATGCAAGATTCACACGATTTCGATCCCAGTCAGCTTGGGAAACTCAATATAACAAATGGATTTTTGTTTATGTTTATAACACAATTATTGTTTTCAAGATTTATATATTTTATTATTTAAGTGTATACTAAACAATAATGGAAAATAACAAGTTTAGTATAAATACTGTTGCAATAAATACAAATCTTTTTTACAATTTTTGTCCAGTAATTTTCATTTTTATGTTAAAAGCTTTACCTTACCTGTTTCATGTGTTTTAGTTTTTTCTTTTAATAAATATAGAACCTGGCTGAGTCGTTAGGTCGTCTGATTTGGATTTATCATGCTGGCAGTTCTGGGTCCAAATCCCCTGGAATTTAATTGGTGATAGTTTGGATAAAAAAGTATTGTAAAATGGTTCTGACTCCTTTACACTCATGGACACTATTAGTTCGACACTAAGCCTTCATGTATCAAGAATTTTTTAACTTTTTACAAATTATGTTTACACACATTAATAAATTAAATGTATTTTATGCAAAAACTATTGTACATGTTGATAAACAATAATTATATGCAGTATATAGAAGGCGCAAAACATAGGTCAGAAAGATTGGAATGCCTAGATTATTAACCTAGCCATTTTTAAAAATTCGCACAAATGATATATTTTATTCATTCCGAACTTCAGTTTATTTCTTTAATCATGTCAACTTTCAACCCATGAATCATGAACACTGTCACTCTTATAATTGCCTTGTCTGAAAAATGAACATAAAATTCAAACAAAAAATGATCATAATCGCAAAATTTGAATTATTCTCTCAATTGATTTGATCAGTATCCACCTACTCGCCAAGAATTTCCAAAAAATTGACAGAGTGTGGCCATTCTCGGTTTAAACATTGATTTGTTCAACTTCAAACTCATCGGCTTGCGGGCAGGTTCACGGGGAAAAAATCTAGGGTTTGTCGGTAAGCAATTTCACTCTAGTACTCAATACTGGATGATTCTTCATATTTCAAAGATAAAATTTAAATTGTATATGCTTAAATGAAAAAAAAAATTAGTTCACCTAATTGAACTCACGAGCAATATAAGAACTTAATTCCGAACAGTTGTTGGAGGTAGCATCTTCAACTGATAACATTAAGAACTTAATTACTTCCTGGAGTCTATGTTTTAGGTGAGTATGAACAGTTTGAAT
The DNA here is from genome assembly GCF_000648675.2 of Cimex lectularius. Taxonomy (NCBI): domain Eukaryota; kingdom Metazoa; phylum Arthropoda; class Insecta; order Hemiptera; family Cimicidae; genus Cimex; species Cimex lectularius. The sequence goes on from NW_019392782.1 coordinate 139,127, forward strand.
AGGCTGCAGTAAGGGTATTCAACTTGGTATAACATGAAGAACTTAATGATTTCTGTCACTTTTTTGGGAATAGGAATTGAGTTCATGTACAACTGAATTAATGTTTGTTGTCACATTTTGGAGTGAGCATCTTCAATTGAGTTCAGCATGTGAACTCATTTATTTAGGGTTGTTGCTTTGAAGACAGGATGATTAATTTATTTCTATCTGTTTATTTTAAAGGATGAATCTGCGATAAAATTCAACATGAACTTAATGTTTGTTGTCACTATTTTGGAGGATCTGGGACTCAATTATTCAGTGTCATTACTACTCTGAAGAAAGGACGAATAACTTATTTCTATCTGCCTATTTTAAGCGATCCTTTTTAAAAAAAGATAGTTCTTACTCACATACATACCCTTAAAGTGTAAAAAAAAGGATTGAACACTGCACACTCCATCATTCACCATTTATATTATTTTAAGCGATTCTGTAATTTTATTTTGGAATAAAAATCACCTATTGAGGTCAATATGAAGAACATAATTTTGAATATGCAGTGTTTTTTTAACTTAAAAGGAATAATCTTCAGTTTAGTTCGATATGAAGCATTTTAAATTTCGAAGATTATTTATTTTAAAGTATAACTCTTCATTTTGGACAATTGAAAATTTGTTTCAACTTGAATCTTTAGTTTAGTTACAGTTGAAGATTTTTTATGTGGGTAGGTATGTTATATTTATATTGTCTATTTTAAAAGACGCATCTTCGATGAGTTCAGCATGAATTTAATGATTGCTGTCACTATTTTAGAATAGTTTCTTAAATTGAGTTCAGCATGTAGTACTCAATTATTCAGGGTTGTCATTAGTGTGAAGAAAGGACAAATAACCTATTTCTATTTGTCTATAATAAAGGACGAATCTTCGATAGAGTTCAACATGTAGAACTTAAGGTTTCCTGATAAAATTTTGGAATAAGAATTTAAATTTTAATTCAGCATATAATAATTATTCTATTTTGCAGAAAGAACGAATAATCTGTTATAATAAAGGACGAATCTGTGTTTGAGTTCCACACGAAGAACTTATTATTTCGGAGTTAAGCTAACAATTTAGAAGGTGTTCTGAACCTTTCATTGAGTGATTTTATTTTCGAATGAGAATCGTCTTTTCAGGTCAATATGAAAAATTTAATTTTTAATGTGTTTGGGATCTGGTTTCTGATCAGGTAGAGAAAGAAGTAGATGTGTGACCACTTGCCAAGCTTTCGGCCTAAAGTCCATCATCAGGGCAGCATCCTATTTCTCATATTGCAGGATTACGAAAAAAACCCCGACGACATCGACTACGAGGTCTCGAAGTACATGAGGTTTGTTTAGTTAAATTAACATGGGTAAAGTACAGGAAGTGAAAAATTTCATTGAGTTCAATTTTTTAATCAAATATTCCAATCAATCTCAACTTCACACCAATTTTGAATAGGAATTTTCAATAGATCTCGAATTAATTAAACTCCAAATCAAATTGTCATTGTTTTCTAATTATAATTACATTTACTCAATTCGGTTGAAGTATCAAAAAATTTATTTGTTTTAATGGCAGGGTGATGTCTACAAGAGCGTTTGTCATCACTTTTCGTCATCGGTCAGTTTCTTGTAATTCCAATGGATTAGACAAATTTGATTTTTTTTTTCAGAGTAGACGGGTTGAAGTGCAAAATCTTCAATTGAGTTTGAACGGGAAGAATTTCATTATGTCTAAGCATCTCTACCTTTCTTCATTTTAATATAATGAACTGAAGACTAATTGCTTTTTATGTATATTTTGGTATCGATTGCCGGGTTAGTATAAAAATGGACAAATCAATTATGACTTGTCCTCCATTATCGAGTTCAAAAATTGATTGAGTCAAAATTTGAAATCTTCATGCTATTGTATGTTGGTATTTTTTTAGATTGTTGAATTTCATTTTAATTATGAGGCAGACTTCATTCTTCGCTATAGCTAGTTATTCTTCTTTACTCAAGAACTTCATTCTTTCCTATAATTTTTGTTCCATGTTTTCTACCAATTAAAATGAATAACTTAATTATATCTGTAAAATGTTGATAGACATGTTGTTGATAGGGTTTAACATTCGACTCAATTATTCAGGTTCGTTACTAATTTGAAGAAAGGGTGAAAAACTCATTTCTATCTGTTTATTTTAAAGGAAGAATCTACGAAAGAGTTCAACATGAAGAATTGAGAAGTTGTCACCATTTTGGAATAAGAATCTTCAGTTCATTTCAGCACATGGCACATTAAGTACGGTCGGTTACTACTTTCACGAGATGATAACTTATTTCTCTCTACCTATTTTAAAGGACTTTGTTAGAGTTGAACCTGAAGAACCTCATTTCTGTCACTATTTTTGAATAAGAACCTCTAATTCAATTCCGCACGTAGTAATTAATATATAGGGTCGTTACTATTTTGAAGAACAAATAACATTTATGTCTATTTTGACGGATTTTGATATCGTTCAAAATGAAGAACTTAATGATTTCTGTCTCAATTGAGTGCGGTATGTAGGACGCAAATCGTTAGGGTCGTTACCACTTTGAAGAAAGGACGACAATTTACTTCTTCCTATTTTAAAGTACTTCGATATGAGTTGAACATAAGGACTTAATGATTACTATCACTATTTTGTAATAAGAATCTTCAATTGAGTTCGACATAAGTACTTAATGAGTGCTGTCACTATTTTGTAATAAGAATCTTCAACTGAGTTCGACATATGTACTTNTCGACATAAGTTAGGCTATAGTGATAAGGCTGTCACTATTTTGCAATAAGAATCTTCAATTTAGTTCAACAAATGGGATTCGATTATTCCGGGTCATTACTACTTTGAAGTTTGAAGAAGGATGCATAACCTATTTCTATCTGTTTGTTTCAAACAGATAGATCTTCTATAGAGTTCGATATGAAGAACTTAATGAGAGTTGTCACTATTTTGGAATAAGAATCTTCAATTTACTGTGGTATGTAGGACGGAAATATTTAGGAACACTACCACTTTGAAGAAAGGACAGTTTATTTCTTCCTATTTTAAAATACTACCATAAGAGTTCGACATGAAGAACTTAATGAGAGTTGTCACTTTTTTGCAATAAGAATCTTCAATTGAGTGCGGTATGTAGGACGCAAATATTTAGGGTCGTTGCCATTTTGAAAAAAGGACAATTTATTTCTTCTTATTTTAATGTACTTCGATAAGAGTTCGACATAAGTACTTAATAAGGCTGTCACTATTTTGCAATAAGAATCGTCAATTTAGTTCAACATATGGGATTCGATTATTCCGGGTCATTACTACTTTGAAGAAAGAAAGCATGACTTATTTCTATCTGTTTGATTCAAATGATAAATCTTCGATAAAGTTCGACATGAAGAACTTAATGATTGCAGTCACTATTTTGAATGAAGAAACTTTTTTTTATTTAAAGGACAAATCTTCGATTATGTTCAACACGAAGAACTTATTTCGATTTCAGCATTATTTCGAAGATCTAGAGTAAGAATCGTACATTGTGGTCAATATGAAGTTCATTTTGAAAGGTTGTAAAAAAAAAACTAATAATGTAGAATCTTCAGTTTTTATTGAATCCGCCAGATTAATGAAATAATGGAATCTTCACATAATGTGCCTGTATATTTGAGATCAAAATCTTCTAGTTAAGATTAGAAACTTCATTCTTTGATAATATTAGTTATTCTTCTTAAGTCAGATTCTTACTATGAATAATGAAAAATTGAATATTTTTATATGCATTGGAGTAAGAATCTTCATTTAAGTTAAACATGAGTTATCAGCGTATTTTCATACTTCTGATGGGTTGATGTTCAGATATTTTCAATGAATAATTTAATATGATCTGGGCATTTTTGTGGCAAGAATAACCAATTTAGTAACTAACACTCAGAAAAATACAGTAAAGTTATTAAATTGAATGAAGTATAAACTTTATCTTATACTCAATTGTTTTTTTTTTCATGTTGATTAATTATTTGTTGAAATTTCTTCCACCTGAAGACTTAAGATGTTTTTGTTTTTCATACAATTTTTTCTGCCCCGGCAGAAAGGGTAAAATCGGAACAATGAAGTCGATTCACGGCCGGCGGATACGTGTCGGTAAAGAACAAGTGAAGAATGAAGAATTGAAGATGGAATGAGAAAAAGAAGAGCGGCGAGTCGGGCCCCCACTCGGGGCACATGACAGACCTGCCTGCGTAGTGGGGCAAGGCGCGACTCTACAATGCAAACCAGAATCCAGAGGCCAGTCTTATTTGTGGCCATGTGGTGTTAGGGTAAATATGATTCAAACGATTATCTTCATATTCTTCTTGCCTTCACTCGTAAAGGTAAGTGACGAAAAGATCCTAGTTTAAATTGTAACTCATACGGAATTTGAATTATGTCTAGTTTTGCACGAATTTGCCATTTTCTTTTACCAATTATCCTTGTCGGTTTATTAATGTTAAAACATTTAATAATAAGAATATTAGATAAGTCTTTTTATTTTGTAAGTTAATAAGTTTACTTGAGCGTTAACTATGGCGATTTGTCTTCAGGCGTCTGTTTCAAGGGTCTGCAAAATTGCCCAATTTTTCTTCTCCTTAAACAACCTAAGGCAAATTTGCATAAACAGAATCTTCCGGATAAAGTCTATTAAGAATACACTGTGATTTAACAAAAAAAATCGAGTACGCCAAAGCTCGTTGATCCTAGAGGTCACGAGCGAACTCAACACTTTGGCCACTTGCTTGTTTTTATTATTTTATTACTTTATTACAACAGTTATATCTGATTGTAAGAATGTGGCAATGTTTTAACAACAGATTTTTAAGTTTTAAGGACCAATAATTACAAAAAAGCTCATGTTTTCCTTAATCTTTTAGAAAAGAAGATTATGGGATTTGTTTGTTATTAGCTTTAGTAAATTTTATTTAAAAAACAAAAACACCATGCAAGAAAAATCTTGTTCTCTTGTAAAATTACTGGCAATGAAATCAAAATTTATTGCCTTATTTAGAGATCGACCCGAAAGGGATTGACTGAGAGGCTGAGATGTAAAGAGAGAATGTTACAGAAAGAAAGAGAAAAGCTTTAGATAGAAAAAAAGTAAACGAGAGAAAGAAAGAAATAAGGACAGGGAAAGAGAGATAGATAGAATGGGTTTGACAGGGAGAAAGAGAAAGAAAGAGATTGTCAGAGAGAAAGAGAGAGAGAGAAAGAGAAAAAGAGAGAGAAGGGGAGAGAGATAGGCAGGGAGAAAAATAAAAATAGAGACTGATAGAGAAAGAAAATGGGATGGGGAAAAAAATAATAAGTAATTGGCTGAAAGCACAGAAAGAGGTAGTGAAAGTAATAGATTGACTGAGAGAAAGATGAGGAGAAAGAGAGACAGTAAAAGAGCAAAGAAAGAAAGAGAGAAAGAGAGGGGGCAGAGACAGAGAAAAAGGGAGAAGGGGTGAGAGATAGGCAGAGAGAAAAATAAAAATAGAGACTGATAGAGAAAGAAAATGGGATGGGGGAAAAGAATAGGTAATTGGCAGAAAGCAGAGAAAGAGGGAGTGAAAGAAAAAGATTGATAGAGAGAAAGAGGGGGAAAGACAGAAAGAGAGACAATAAAAGAGCGAGAGAAAGAGAGACAGTAAAAGAGCAAAAGAAAGAAAGGAGATAGAGAGAGAGAGGGGGGCAGAGACAGAGAAAAAGGTAGAAGGGAAGAGAGATAGGCAGGGAGAAAAATAAAAATAGAGACTGATAGAGAAAGAAAATGGGACAGGGGAAAAAGAATACGTAATTGGCAGAAAGTAGAGAAAGAGGGAGTGAAAGAAAAAGATTAACAGAGAGAAAGGGAGATTGATAGAGAATAGAATTGAAAGAGATAGAAAAGCAGAGGATTGGGGGATTGATTAATTGATAGCGTTTTATTTAGCCCCGCAGAATTGTGGGATTTCTTTGTTATTAGTTTTAGTAAATTGTATTAAAAAATGGTAGAAAAATCTTGTCCTCTTGTAAAATTATTGGATACTGGAAATGAAACCAAAATTTATTGCTTTATTTAGAGATCTTGAGGTGCGGTCTGGTGTGATGCCAACGTATCGGTCTTTATTGAGATCATCTTCAGCGCCTAGGGTTTATAAACATTGTTTAAATTATAAAAATACATGTAAGATGTGAAAATGAATTTATACAATAATGTACACAATATCTGACATTGACAGTGAGTCATCATGACGCTTGGTACGAATGTGAAGATTTTCAAATTATTGAAACTGCGGGTTTTCCAGGATAAGAAACTTTGTAAAAATACTTTCTAAATTGGGGGGAAAAACCCTTTTCGATTATCCTCTTTTTGTCATTGCCTGCGAAGGATCAGCCTAATAGGCGGGGAAAAGTTTAAAAACCACCCTTTAAAAACCAATTTTTCTTTGCCTGGAAAATTAAACCGGAGGATTTGTGCTTGGTGTGCAAGTTTATTTTTGTCCCCCTTGGCCCAGGTATGTATGAATTTTAACGAATATTGTGCGAAGATTTTTAATTATTTATACAGAGATGTTATCTCAGTCACATTTCGTGAAATGATTTACGAGAACAAACTTAAACAATAACTGATAACGTTGTTATAAGGGAAACACAAATATGATTTACCTTTTCGAGTAGAACTTAAATAAAGCATTAAAACTCTTCCCATGTGCTTCGTCTATATTATTTAATTTACAGGATGATAGAGCTTTAAAAACCATCCGATCTGTAGTTAAACCTCGTTACGAGATAATTAGGACAAGAGAAGGTCCAATGCAGTAAACCTTATCTCCTGGGATTATTAGTTGTGTTCTTGCGGATGCGTACATCTCGTAGATGGCATCAGCGGCCAACAATTGCAGATCCAGCAATTGATCAGTTAATAATAGTCTGGAATCGTCCGACCATACACGGAAAATTACCATACGGCACTTTAACTTTCTTTTGACCTACAAATATGGGATACCATTTATGGGATTACAAAATGGGATTAACAAAATTTCACAACAACGGCTAACGAAAAATTGACTTTTATTTTGAAAATTCTGAGGGTCAAGTTCTCAGAAGTTAGTGATAGATAATTAGGAAAATAGAAATGAGGAAGGAGGGATGATGCGAGAGATAGATAGATAGAGAAAGATAGAGATAGCTACATAGATAGGGAGAGAGAGAAAAACAAAGAGATAGAAAGAATATAAGATAATGGAGAAAAAAGTATAAAACATATAAGATAATTAATTAAGGTTTTTAGTTGAGATGAAAAAAAGCTAATGGCACGAGAGGGATTCGAACCCACGACCTTCGGCTAGATACGCCGCTGCTCTACCACCTGAGCTATCGTGACCTCAATCCACTCGGACATCAACTCCCCATCTCAACCGCACCTTATGAGTTTTCCCTCCTTTCGCCATTTTTCAATTTGGTCAAGCGGACCACGAAATTAGTGAATATAAGATAATGGTGAGAGAGCGAGAGAGAGAGAGAGAGCGATAGAAAGCATTCAAGAGAATGGAAAAAAAGAGAAAGAGTGTGACAAAGAGTCAGAAAGAGGTTAACGAAAGAGAGAGATAGAAAGCATGTAAATTAATGGAGAGAGAGCGAATAGAGCGAATGAGAGAAGAAGTGGTGAGGAAAAGAATGGTAAAAGGAGAGATTAAGAAAAAGTGGATGTGTAGAGAACCAGAAAACAAATTGTAAATTTTTATAGTAAAACACAGTGTGAAAGAGATAGAAAGCATACGAGAGAGAGTGAGAAGTGAAAAGAGAGAGAGAGAGAGAGAGAGAGAGAGAGAGAGAGAGAGAGAGAGAAAGAGAAAGGAAAGAGTGAAAGATATTGATTGATTAATTGACAATGTTTTATTTTACAACGCAAAGTTAGGTCTCTTCAACCTCCCTACTATTTAATGAGGAAAAAAGAGAGAGAGAGAGAGGGTGAGAGAGAGTGGAGTGGAGAGAGGATTGAGATAGGAAGAGTAAGAAAAGAAAGATGTGTGACAGCCAGAGAATAAGATAGTTATTTACCTGAGATCATGATAGACTGATATATAAATTGTTATATAAAACACAGTTTAAGAAAGATAGAACGCATTTGAGAGAAAGAGAATGAGAGAGAGAGAGAGAGAGAGAGAAAGAGAAATGAAGGAGTGAAAAAGATTGATTGATAATGTTTTTTTTTCACCACGCAAAGTTAGGTCTCATGAACCTCTCTACCACTTATTGAGGAAAAAAGAAAGAAAGAGGGTAAGAGAAAGTGGAGAGGAGAGAGGATTGAGATAGGAAGAGTAAAAAAAGGAGGTTGTGTGAGAACCAGAGAAGAAGATAGTTATTTACCTACATCATGATATATTGATATATCAAAACCCATTTAAAAAAATAGATAGATAGATAAAAAGATAGAGGTAGATAGATAGAGAGAGAGATAGACGGAGAGAGAGAGAGAGAAGAGAGAGAGAGTGAGAGAAGAGATTCGCAGGGAGATAATATAAATGGAGATTAATAGAGAAAGAAAATGGCTGGGGGGAAAAATAGTGAGTACTTGGCAGAGATTAGAGAAAGAGGTAGTGAAAGAAAAAGATAGAGAGAGAAAGAGAGAAGAATGGGATTGACTGAGAGAGAAAGAGAGATTGTTAGAGAGCGAGGCAAATGATCCGGAGATTGATTGATAGCGTTTTATTTAGCCACGCATAATTAGGTCTCTCGGACCTCTCTTACATCCAACGTGGGTTATAATTTACATAAAAAAGTGATAATATGAAAAAAAACCACTAAATGATCTTTTCAATTAATTGTTCGATTGAAAATAATCAATATTGGTCAATTATGACCGCTAAGCATGGTCGAAGGATTAATTAAACAATCTGCTGGTAACAATAAAACCTATCCTGTAATGTAAATTACACCGTAATAATTAAAATTATTATTTAAAATCGGAATGTGTTAAAATAAAATAAAACATATTTAAGAAAAAAAAATTACAATTAAAATAAATGAAGAGACTGCTGTAAAAAAATGATGAACAAGACTAATTGTAAGTAAAAAGAATATATATATATATCTCACTTATAATATTTGAAGTAAGAGTGAGAAAGAGGTGAGGGTGAAAAAGAGAGATAGAAAGAGAGAGAGGGAGGTGAGGAGTGGAGAGGAGGGAAAGAATGGAATTTACAGACAGAGAAATAAATATTGCTAGAGAAAGAGAGAGAGGAGAGAGAAAGAGAGAGAGGAGAGAGAGAATATGAGTGACTAAGAGGGAAAGGGAGATGGTTAAATAAAGAGAGATATAGAAAGAATGGCAGAGAGAGATAGATTTGCTAGAGAAAATTAAACGAAAAAGAAAGAAAGCGTTTTGGAGGGAAGTGAGATTGGCAGCAAGTGAGAGAGTGAAAGTTGGAGAGTGTTCAGGGTAATTGATGTACAAGCTGATCAGTAATAACTAGGGCTGTGATTTATATGCGATAAAAACAGTCAAATATGCACATATATATGTAAACATATTTGGTAAAAATTGCAATTTAAAAATGAAAATATGCGAAACTACCATGAGAAAAAATAAGGAAACCTCAAAGTTTTGAAGTATTGAATAGAGAAACAGTGGCAAGAGGAATGGCTATTATTAAAAAAGAAAAGCGCATTTAAAAAAAAAATAAATTTAAAAAATCCTCCGTCTCATACATCGAGACCCAGATCGGTCTATTTTCGATGACGTCTCTGATTTTATGAAGTGTTTCATTGTATTTAAGATCCAGGTGAGATTTCCTGAGGGTACTTTCGTGGGGAATGGTTTTCCATTTGCATTTTTCCAAAATACCCTTGAATTCTGGGTGGCTTAGTTTATAAATGGTCAGCTCTAACTAAAGCACGACATAAATCGGTATCGAGACCAGACTTTCCAGACCAGTTGTGTCACAAAAGTTTGTGGAAACTTAAGACTTCCAACTTTTATTTCCCTTGTGTTTTACTGTTTTCATGTGCTCTGTTACCAAAAAACGTGTAGCTGATGATACAGGTTTATCCCAATAAACCTGTGTAAAACGTCTGCATCGCCCTTAAAAGTCTCACTGGAAAATTCACGCACATACTTTTGAAAAAAAATCATTCGTCTTTGCGGTGGCTTTCGGCATTTTAGGACTAGTCAATTCACAACACACGAATACTGCTTCACGATGTAACGTGAACACATGAGAGACTGGGTACAGCTATGTTCGTATGTTGGTAGGTAAAGAAGAGAACTGAGGTCGTAATATTTCCATGAATCCAATTGAACTATTGCAAGAGAACATTTACATTGGTACAACACTATTCCTTTCTACATCTATTCCAAGAGAAGCAAAGGCGACCGAAAGTTCGCGGAGGAGCAGCAACTGTACAAGCACAAACTCGTTCATTATGTGGAAACGGAAGACTGGGAACCCGTAGCACTTTTTCGGATATTTTTTGCCTATTCAGAAGCAGTAAAATTTGACGTGCCAAATACCGATGTGCCGGATATGTAAAAAAATATGCAATTACAACCCGTTTATGCAAAAATATGCATTGATGGCAATATATGCACAAATATGGAAAATAAATATAGCTTAAATTGATTCCAAATGCTTCAAAACATATACAGTTTGTTAAAACTGTATGTTTTAGTTAACCAGAAAAAATATGCAAATGCATATATTTCACAGCCCTAGTAATAACATATAAATTTATTAATATCAAAAGATCTCGACTTAATTAAACATTCCACCCGCAATGGGAATTAAACGGAAATTATTCCGGAGGATCGGTAAAGTAGTGAAGTAATATTCTTGACCTTGTTATCCATGTTTTTTTTTCTGTTGGGTTGTGTTTGTTTTCGGCCAGGTAGAAATGTTGTTGCATTGTTTGCCTACGGGATTAGGATAAGAGGGCCCGACAAAAGTTGAAAATTTATAGTATTATTATACTAACATATATCCAGTTTGTTGTTGTCCCTAAGAGACAGGAATTTAGGATGTCAAAATCAAAACAGCTGTTGTTTGTATTATTAATAATAAAAGATTTACCCATACAAGAAACGTATTGGAATATAATAAAATAAACAAATTTTTTCCCTAGGTCTGTCACAATTCCAAGAAGAAAGAGAAAACTCAAAGCTTTTCCAACTAAATGTAAACAATGCTCTGTTATTGATTTGGAAAAAAGAATAAGGACAAGAAAAGGGGAAAACTTATTAGCAATATTAATATTCATCAAGCAAGGATAGCAAGAAAGAAAATTAAAACACAAGAAAAAAATTATTCACAAGGTTGATAGAATTAATTTCCTGGAAAAAGAGCTCCCACTCCGTTTCTAAGCGCAAAAAGGATTGAATTTTTTTCTTCAAATTAATAACATAAATAATTCATCCAGCAATAGAAAAGATGGTAAAAAGGAAATTATAAAAGGAATAAAGGCTGGGCATATTTCGTTTCCAGGATGAAAAGGTTCCAAATACAAATGGAACTGTTTTGTTTACATTAATAATTCCCAACAGGAAGGCTAGGAAAGGTAAGAAGGAAATAAAAATGAAAAGAAAATCATTAGCAAGATTGAACAGAAGATCTAGGAAATATTAGATCTACTAGGTTTCTAGGTACAACTAATTACTAATATACATATTCTTTCTGCAATAAGAAAATATATTAGGAAAGATAAATAAAGCAATAAAGAAGAAAAATTGTCCGAAAAATTGAAGAAGTGAGATCACCCATTAAAATTGAACTAGACGAACGGGAGGTCTCACAGGATTTTTAAGTATAAAAATTGAATTTATAGAACTATAAAAAAATATATACAAAACATTAATTATCCGGAAAATTGTTATGGTTTTCACTTTCCCTCTGTCTCACCATCTCAGTCAATCCCGTTCTTTCTATATCTATCTTTCTCTAACAATCGCTCTTTCCTTCTCAGTCAATACCATTCTCTCTCTCTCTATCTCTCTCTCTCTCTTTCTCTGCCAATCTTTTTTCTTTCTCCCGTTTATTTTTTTCTCCCTAAACCTCTTCTCTTTCTTTTTGTAACAATCTCTATCTATTTCTCTTTCTCTGTTCATTTCCATCCCTACTCTCCCTCCCCTTCATCCCCCCTCTCTCTCTAACAATATTTCTTTCCCTCTCTGTCAATTCCATTCTTTCTCTCCTTTCTCTCTCACCCTCTCAGCCTATACCATTCTTTCTATCTCTATCTTTCTCTAACAATCTCGTTTTCCTTCTCAGTCAATCCCATTCTATCTCTCTCTTTTTCTGTCCATCTTTCTCTCGTTTGCTTTTTTACATCTCAGCCTCTCAGTCAAACTCATTCTATTTCTTTCTCTCTCTCTCTCTCTCTCTCTCTCTCTCTCTCAGAAGAAACATGGAAAAGCTTTTCTCATTAGATTATGTTAAATCATACTCTGTACAACATCAATAATATTTACAAATAATTAAGGTTTTCAGTTGAGATAAAAACGTCAATGGCACGAACGGGATTCGAACCCACGATCTTCGGCTTGATACGCCGTGGTTGAGATGGAAAGGTTGGTGTCCGAGTGGATCGAGGTCACGATAGCTCAAGTGCTAGAACAGCGGCGTATGAAGCCGAAGTTCGTGGGTTCGAATCCCGCTCGTCCCATTGACTTTTTTATCTCAACTGAAAACCTTTAATTGTATGATATTAATTGGTCAAGCGGACCACGAAACTAGCGAATTTAATATTTACAAATATATGTAGACTGTAGAAAAAATATATTTGTATTATACGAATTTTGTATTTCGAATTATGTAAACTTTATTTGCATGCATGAATGCTCGTTAAATGTAAGAAAGGTCCATGAGGCCTAATTTTGCATGATTTTATAAATAAAATGTTCAATTCACTGCCATTCTTTCTATCTTTCTCTCTTTCATTTACTTTTTCTCTCTTTCTTTTTCTTTGCCAAGCTCTCTCTCTCTCTACCTCTTTCTCTTTCCCTCTATCTCTACCTATCTATCCATATCTTTGCCTTTCTGTCTAACTCTCTATTTCTCTAATAATCTCTCTTTCCTTCTCATTCAGTCCCATTTTCTCATGCAAAAAATTGTGTATTTACACACAAGACACTAAAAGCATTTTTTTGTTTTGCATAGTGATTACTACTCGCCTTTTTCTTATTCCAAACCCAACCGTTAGTATTTCATTGCTAAACTATTAATAGAGACAAGGACGTGTAAAAAATAGAAAAGAAAAGTCTTTGTTACCATCTCGTCTGCGAGTGTAAATTTTCAGGGAAATATGTGGAATATTTCACCCGGCCCCAGGGGTTCGCGGTTATAAAAACGAAAATGGACAAATCTTCCTACCTGTCAATGGTCAATCTTCTACACCCATCTTTTCTTTCTTCGGAAGGTCTGCCGATACCTAAGACCTCCCCCCCGCCGCGCCTAACTGAACTGCCGCTACGTCTCGGATGGAACGTCCTCATGGAAAACAAGACACTTAATTTTCCCTATCGACGGTGCAATATTTAAAATTGTATTTATAATTTTTCCTTTGCGAAAGATGTTTAGAGAGAGAATATATTTTATTATGACAAAGATGTGAAGCTGTTATAGTTTTCCATTTCTGGTCCTACACGACAATTAAAAAAACAACATCATTCTATATTATTAAATATTGATACATTGACTCATTTTTTCCTTAAATAAAGTACCCTTTCTTTCAAAATTTGTGTAATTATTAATTAATTTTGTTAATTGCTCAGCGTTTAATGGATAATCTAGTCTTTCTGGTCTTGTTGGCATTGTAAAAACACCTAGACTTGTTCTGGTACAAAGATCCTTTTTTACATGAATCAAGTTCTCTCTCTTCAAACTTTTAATTAATTATTAATAATTAATATTTACGATGAATTTTACAAATTTCACTGTCACTTCCGTCGGTGCTTATCTGCAATAATCTGTTGTTTTTGTTTTCCGTTTCAATCTGATTTGTACTTATATAGTTCACCAAATGGGGGTGGCATAAGACGATTAAGTACGTTCTATGCTTTTCTGGGGATGACACTACGCTTGGTCAGTTGGTGTCTGCTTGCCAGGACGCACGTTGTACTGTATGATACGGTGTCCTTTCTTCTTCCTTAGCAGGATTTTTTCTTGTCTTTTTTTTTTTTTTTTTACAAGAGGTCGCAACAGCAGAGGTTATATCAATCCTCGGGGTGCCGGTGTTTTTGAAAAAAAGCCCATTTGTAAGTACGTCGGGTTCGAATGCAGGGCCGCTGGATTCGAACCCAGGACCTCGACCTCAGTGATGAGCGTAAACCGTTGCGGCCACCGACGTCCCCTTAAGTCTATTGTCAATTATTTAACGCTATATTTGTTTTTCAAAGCTCTCTTGCCATAAATATTCCAAATCATTTACGTAATGATTATAAAAATCTATTATAAAATCGGTAGATGATATTTAGAGGAAACTAAAATTTTAAACGTGTTTCAGAAGATACCAAAAAAGCTGGAAAAGTCCTAGATGTAGGGTGGTTTTATTTACCTTTCTTATATTTTATTCAAATTCTTTATTTAAAAAAAAGCCTGCAATGCGTTTCGGTGCTCTTTCCATCCTCCTCAAGCTTAGAGAAATTTAGAACTTAGAAGTAGAACCTAGAAGTAACTTATAGAACTTGGAGTTACAGAAAAGCTTTTGGAGAGAAAATCTACCGTGAAATGCAGACCTCTTTTAAATAAAGAATTTTAATCAAATAAGTTGCATAAAATGCAAGATAAATAACGCCTATATCAAGAACAATAAGAAACAGAAGAACAACAACAACAGCAAGAAAAACATGAAAAGTCTTAATTCGCGGACCGGTTAAATTCTGTTCCGAAGCTCTCAAAAAATTGAGCTTGTGAATAAGAGATACAGAAATTCTTAGCCAAAAAGCTGCGAAAAAAGCACGAAAATCAAACTCAAACGGAAGTCGGCGGATATGTACGAGAAGTTGACAGTGAGTGTTCATATATCTCTGGAAGGTTGATTGTTTATGAACAATAAATAATACAAATTCAATTTGCTCTTGATGATGATGGAATAAACAATAGTCGTGAGTTTTGTTCCCGAAGCACTTCAGCCTTCTGGCTTATTTTCTAGTTCCTGACTTCATTGCAATCGGCTTGATCTCCCTAGGTCATTGATTTTCGTTAGTTTTCTTTGTATGTTTAGATTTTCTTTTCTTTCCCTGGGTTTTCTTTGTATCCCAGGTTATATCTCCATTGGATGATAATGGGCAGCTGTTTCTTCCTCCACTTTGTATAACCTACAAATGAGACCATCATTGAATACACCAAAGTTATGTAGATTATTTCTCACATGCCAGTGATCAGTATAACGGTTTTTTTCTTTTTTACAATTAACCGTACAATTTCTTTATTAAAAAAAAAAAAAAAATACTGCAATGCATTTAGGTGCTCTTTCCGTTCTCCTCAAGCTTAGAAAAGATGTAGATGTAGATGGAACTTGGAGTAAGAGAAAAGCTCTTCCAGAGAAAATGTACCCCGAAATGCAGTCCTCTTTTAAATAAAGAATTTTAATCAAATAAGTTGCGTAAAATACAAGATAAAACAATACCATCCTACATCTAATAAAAGAAGAATCAACAGAAAGAAAAACGACATGAAAAAGTCTTAATTCGCGAACTGGCTAAATTCTGTTCAGAAGCTTGGAATGAATAAGAAATGCAGAAATTCTTAGCCAAAGGATGCCAAAAAATCACGAAAACCAAGCACAACATCACAAGGAAATGGGAGGATAAGTACGAGAAAGCAAAAAGTTTCATATAGTTCCTAGGGTTACATAATAAATAATAAATAAAAAAAATTGATTTAATTTGTTGGTTATGATGGAGGAAGTGGTTTTTTTGTTCCCTAAGCACTGCAGCCTTTTGCCTTGTTTTTCCTTAGTTTAGTTCAACTGACTCGACCTTCTGTGCTCCTAAGGTCGTTGCTACAATTCTTTTTCCTGAGTTTTCTTTATATCCCAGGTGACGTCTCCAATGAGCAGTTGCTTCGCATTAGAATATGGGTGGAAATTGAGGGTCACGATTGAATATGTAGATGTTTTCTCATATGCCAGTGACCAAGATATGGTCCTATAACTCTGAGTTTAGCCCTTTCTAACTATAGCAGTGATGTTACGATTCTTGGGTTGTTTTAGCATAAGCTTATTGTTTTTAGCAGGACTGCTCCTTTTGTCCTTTTGGATCCTGTGATGGAGGATTCCGCGTTTTTTTTTTCTTGAGGATAGGTTCAGGGCATATATATGGTCCTGCAGATTCTACTCTGGCCTTTGTGTCTGCATTTTCATCACCCAAAAATCGGGCTAGCTGTCTGATCTTATAAGGAATTTTGGCTCAGTGTTTTTTTTAAAATTTTCTAAAGCATAAGCGTTGATGGCATGTACTTCAGCTTAAAAGACCGAAATGTAATTCCCTAATGACTTTGACTGCTCATATTTTGGGAGTGAACAGCAACCGCCTGATCCGGTTCCTTAATTTATTTTGGATTGTGTCTGATTTCCTCCTGAATTCTCCTTCTCCTTAGACCGTTGAGTCTTTCAGGAGTGTTTCCGGGTTCATGTAGTTCTAAGAATGTTTATTTGATTAAATATTGTGGTGTGCCCGAAGTGTTTAGTTCCCGTCCAATTTGACTCTTGTATAGTACCATCTATGGACTTAACTGCCTTGAACTTCGACGAACGCAATGAAGTTCAACCAAAACTTCCAACCTCACTCGAATCCAGACCTTGCCATCACCACCAGATGAATAACCATTTTAGTCCATTTTGTTTCCAACAGTACTATACATATTAACTTAAATATCACAAAGACATCTAGATATAAAGCTCTCCAAAATCTCCAGTTACACTTCCTGACAATAATTATAAAGGCCCTCTTAAAAAAAAACTTGATTTATCAATATTTAACGAGTTTCGTCCGTGTGGATCGAAGTCACGATAGCTCAGGAGGTAGAGTAGCGGCGTATCTAGCCGAAGGTCGTGGGTTCGAATCCCGCTGGTGACATTGACATTTTTATCTCAACTAAAAACCTTAATTAATTGAAAGATATTAATTGGTCAAGCGGACCACGAAAAATAGTGAATTCAATATTTAACGTTTAAAATAAAGTGACCCCTGTTTATTCTATTTTGTTTTATAAATATTTATTTAATGGGCATTAAGCTTAAAAGTTTTATTTTAACATTGATATTCAATAATTAGTGAATAAAGAATGACTAAATGCTTTCTGTTTATAAGGGCAATATGCTTTCGAAAGGAAAAAAAAATGGTCCATCAGCTCAGAAATTGTTGTTCTCTTGCACCCAATTGTTGTTGGAAATTCATCAGTAGGAAACAGTCAATTAAGGGGGTTTCCTGTTAACAAGTGCTAAGAGACCAAATCGTATCTGTAAAATAAAGGTTATCGTCGTGTCGATCTTCGAAGCTTTTTTTTTCCCACTCCCAAGGGGAGAATTAAGCTCGTAGTTCTAATAACAAGCGTCTAATAACAAGTAATTGATCAATTACTCCCGAATCGGACAATTTAACCATTGATCAAATCGTATTCAACGGTTTTGTTTGTTAAACTATGGAAAAATTTAAATCCTTTCTAAAGAAAAAAAAAATAAAATCTGGAATTGTAAGTTCCCGAACTTCATATAAACGGCCGAATCTATGTTCGTTTTTTTTTTAAAGCCTCGAAATACGCCCAGTTCAGAAGGAATGTCGACTTGCAATTAATTGGAGAAAATTAAGATCGGTTGGCTGGAAGATGTGAAAAGAACCCTTTGAAAGCTGCCCCTCATTTTTTTCTTCTTTTCATCTTTCACGACTCTATAATGATCATAGTGCCCTTCAAAGTCGACTGTGTATGCATGAAAGAAGACTCATTGGCGTGATTCATAGGGGATTGCTTGGCAAGAATTCGACATTGTCCAATACAAACAAAAAAATAAATTCTGAACGAGAAAAAGTTCGACTTGTATTTATTTACAATTAATACAAAAGTTAATAGAGTTAGTTCCAGCGGAACCAAATGTTATAGCCAAAAATGTCCTAATTAATTGGCAATAACGATGATAATAATAATAATAATGGAAACTTCCATTTTCTCCAGACCATTTTCATCCTGGTAATGTGAATTGTCTAAAAAAAAACCAAAAAAAAACCACTTATCTATGCTATTCAAAGACACCGAAAACTCAACAAATATTGGTTTAATAAGCTTTAAAAGCTGATATTATAAATATTCCATGGTAAATCAGATCTAGAGAACAATGTAGGCAAAAATTATAAAAAGAAAATAAGAAAGAACTCTTCAATAGGTTGGGCTTGATTTAACTTGAGAAAAAGTATAATTTAATTAGTTAAGGTTTTTTAGTTGAGATAAAAAAGTCAATGGCACGAGCGGGATTCGAACCCACGATCTTCGGCTAGATACGCCGCTGCTCTACCACTTGAGCTATCGTGACCTCGATACACTCGGACACTAATTTCCCATCTCAACCCCACCTTTTGAATTTTACCTCCTTTTTGCCATTTTTCAAGTTAGTGTCCGAGTGTATCGAGGTCACGTTAGCTCAAGTGGTAGAGCAGCGGCGTTTCTAGTCGAAGATCGTGGGTTCGAATCCCGCTCGTGCAATTGACTTTTTTATCTCATCTAAAAAACCTTCATTAATTGTAATACATTAATTGGTCAAGCGGACCACGAGATTACTGAATTTATTAAGCATAATTTAACAGTTTCTGTTATAAAATAGATTTGATAACGTAACGATAATGTGATTCAATGTACAGAACGATACAAGGAAAATATATGTTGATTTTTTTTCATTTATCAGATCGATCATCAAATAAATGGCCGTTGTTACTGGTTGCGATGATGAATTTGATAGGATCGGCAGAAAAGCTATAACGTACTATACAAAACGAGAAGAGAGTAAAAAAAAAATTCTTTGACCTTGAGTGCATTCAATTCCAAAGTAAATGTATGACGACGTTCAATGGAAAGATAGAAAAGCGAAAAAAATCTATAAAGTAAAACAGAAAAAGAGAAGAAGAAAGCAAAAACAATTCATTCACAAAGTTAGACTTCATTCAATTCCCAGTGTACAATAATCCTCCGGCAATAAATTTGAAGAAAAAGAGCAGGAAAAAATTTAAAGGACAATGTAAATTAAGAAAAAAGAGAAAAACAAAAATATTCGTTCGTAACCGTATTCAGTTCCAAAGGAAATGTATAATAGTCCTCAAGCAATTAAAAGAATGTGAAGAGATAGAATTGAATTGACTGAGAAGGAAAGAGAGTTTGTTAGAAAAAGAGTGAGATAGAAAGAATGGGAGAGAGAGAGGGGGAGGGAGAGAGAGAGAGAGAGAGAGAGAGAGAGAGAGAGAGAGAGAGAGAGAGAGAGAGAAATGGAGGAAGTGATGGAAAGAGAAATTGGAAGAGAAAGAAAGAGATTGTAAGAGAAATAAAGAAAAATATTGAAAGAGAAAGAAAGGTAGAAATTTAAAGAGTGAGAGGAGTTCGGAGAGAGAAATTTTAAGAGGAAGAAAGAAAGAGGTTGGAAGTGAANAGAGAAAGAGGGAGAGAGATTAGAAAGAAAGATATTGAAAGAGAGGGAGAGAAAGATTAAAAGCGAAATAAAGATAGAAATTGAAAGGGAGAGAGGGTAGAGGGAAATTTTAAGAGAAAGAAAGATGCTGGAACAGAAAGAGAGAGGGGAGAGAGAGAGTGATTGTGAATGTGAGAGCATTCGTTTACAGCATTGGACTGAATTCAATTCCCAAGGTCCTCTGGCAATAAATAAATTTGTAAGGAATTAATATAATAAAACAACAACGAAGTAAATATAAAAAGAGAACAAGGTAGATAACATTTGAAAGGAAAAATCGACTCAAAGAAAAACCATAAGGTATAAATATACATTTATTCACAATGTTAGATAGATTTCAATCCCCTAGTTAATATAGATAGCTGCAATTTGACAACAATTTTCAATTAAACAAGTGTATAAACATAAATAATGAGAACGTTATAAAGAAAGACATTTAATAATAAATTTGTTTGGAAAGATCTTGAATTGGAGCCCTCATTCAAAAGCTGAACTGTAAAGAACCTCTGTTCTTGAGCGTTGGCGATTTGCTGACCCTTTAAAAAAGTAATTCGTAACAACATAAACAATCGAAGGAAACAAACAGCTGGGTTTTAAGAAAGAAAGTGTACTTTTTTTAACTTACAAAAGTACCAAAAGCTCGTTTATCCTATTTCATTGAAAAACAAGTTGAAGTTAATTATAATTTGCCTTTCGGTTATTTATTCTTAGTCTTTTATGTCAAAATGTGTTTTGTACTTATTTGCTTCGTTCATCTGGGCTTTCTATGTTGCAAGCCGAGCACTCCCGATAATTAGAATTAATCAATAAAATCCACTCTGGCCAAGGGGTCGAAAGTAATCTTCCAGATCTAAAGAGATTTGAGCTAATTGCACCGTACTTAAAGCTGCTTGAATAAAATGGTTACTCTTTAGAGGGAAAAGTTTCCATTTACCAATTGCGAAAGCTGAATTAATTAGACGGATAATTAAAAAACAAAAAGAAGAAAATCTTAACGGTTATTTATGTCGTCGAGAAAATAAATGTATAGTGCGAATTGAATACCTGTTTTATATTTTATTTAGCTTGGCACTTTTCAATTCCAGCGATTCGAAAAACGAACCTCCTTTGCATTTGTTTAAAAATAGCCCTGAAAGCGATAGCCATCACGCCTTAGTTGACATTTGTAAAATAAGCAGAACGGTCGACTGCTAAGTGCTGTCAGCTGTGCTGTTCCGGTCTCTTGGTATTGTTTTCACTTAGATCAGCCTCTGTAATTCATCATTTAAGCACATTAAACGTAGGCGTTGAGGTCCATTAAATCTAATGTTAAATAAACCATCACACTTTCTTACACGCGCTCACAAATTGGCTTCTTTTCATTAAGGCACTTTTGCAACAAACATTTGCTTACAAAATTCAATCTTTTTTGCATTAACGATGTTTTTAAACAAAGAATCTCTAGAAGTATATAAGTATTCTAGTCTAATCACTAAGTATTTTAAAAAAATATTAATCTTAGCTTTCATAGTTTCAGAAGAAACGGGTATAGATATCAAGATCATTTTGGTTTTCGTATTTTTTTTAAACTTCTTTTCTTAGGCGTATTACAAACAAATTAAATCCTCCGTCACAGAATGGATCCAAAAAAGACACTTTTAAGGGGCGTCGGTGGCTGCAACGGTTTAGGCGTTGACACAGTGCTCATCACTGTAAGGTAAAGGTCCCGGGTTCGAATCCAGCGGCCCTGTATTCGAATCCGACATATGTACTTACAAATGGGCTTTTTTCAAAAACATCGGCACCCCAAGGGTTCATATAACCTCTTAGTTGAAATACTCTAAAAAAAAGAAAAAGAAAAAGGGCAAAAGGAGAGATGGAATGAGGAGGTGGTAGGTAGGAGAGGTATAAACTATAGATGCAAGATTATGCTAATACAATCCTCACCAAGACTGACAAACTCATTGCTAAAGTTGAGGAGGGCTAAACTCAGAGTTATAGGACTATATCTCGGTCACTGGCATCTCAGAAAACATCTACATAACATTGGAATATTCAATGCCCCCCCCCCCTTATTTCCATCCATATCATCTTCTAATGCGAAGCAACTGCTCAATGAAGACGTCACCTGGGATATAAAGAAAACCCAGGAAAAATAATTGTAGCAACGACAGTGACCTAGTTACCTTAGGATCACAGAAGGTCGAGTCAGTTGAACTGAACTAAAGAACAAGGAAAACACAATAAGGCAAAAAGCTGCATTGCTTAGGGAACAAAAAAAAACCACTTCCCCCATCATAATCAACAAATTATATCAATATGTTTTATTTATTATGTAATGCTTGGAATTATATGAAACCGTTAGCATTCTCGTACATATCCTCCCACCTCCTTTTAATTTTTGCCAGGCAGACACCAACTGACCATGCAAACTGTCATCCCCCGTGGGGCCGATTTACAAGAAGTGGCAGTACGTGTCCGATATTCTGGAGTGTAGAATCACCAAAAAAATTTTGGTCCAGATCCGTGACACACCAACCTGGTCCTTGGTTATGGAATATAAAACGTAAGTTAGTAAAACCGCATGCTGGCAAGGGTATGAAAAAGGCTGACGTGTTGGCCAAGGAAAAAGCTACAGGAAATCTACCAATAAACGTCAAGAAAAATCACCAAAAGTTATGGTCTAAAAAATTATAGACTTTTAGATTTAGTTCCCTCTCACTCTCTCCCTCCCTCTCGTTCTCTATCCATCTATCTCTATCTGTCTGTCTGTCTATCTTTCTCTTTGCCCCCCCGCACACACACTCTCTCCCACACTCACACACTATCTATCTATCTGTCCGTTTATCTATCTCTTTCTGCAAACCTCTACTTTCTTTTTTTCTGACCCGATCTCCTTCTCCCTTTCTATCACTCTCCCTCACGCTCTCTCTCTCTCTCTCTCTCCTTCTCTGCCAATCACTTCCTTTCTCTTCTTCTAATCAGTCTCTCTCTCACTCTCTCTCTTTCTATCTATCTATCTATCTGTCGTATCTATCTCTATCTAGCTTTCTGTATGTCTATCTCTATCTTCCTACCTATCTGTAAGTCTGTATATCTACCTATCTATCTCTTTGTGCAAATCCCTACTTTTTATTTTTCTTACCCGATCTCTTTCTTCCTCCCTCTCTCTGCTTCTCTGCCAATCACTTCCTTTCTCTTTTTCTATTCAATCTCTCTCTCTCTCTCTCTCTCTCTCACTCTCTCTCTCTCTCTCTTTCCATCTCTATATATCTAACTATCTGTCTGTCTGTTTCTATCTCTATCTGTCTAGCTTCCTGTCTGTCTGTCTACCTCTATCGACCTACCTATCTATTTATCTACCTCTTTCTGCAAACCTCTACTTTCTATTTTTCTTACCCGGTCTCTTTCTCCCTCCCTCTCTTCATCTCTGTCAATCACTTTCTTTCTCTTTTTCTATTCCAATCTCTCTCACTCCATCTATCTATCTGTCTGTCTGTCTATCTTTCTATCTCTTTGTGCAAATCCCTACTTTTATTTTTCTCACCCTTTCTTTCCCTTTTTCTAATCCAATCTCTCTCACCACCTCCCTCTTCTTCCCTTCTTGCTATTCTCTTTTTTCTCTTTCTCTCTCTATTCTTCTCTCTCTCTCTCTCTCTCTCTATCTCTCTCTCTCTCTCTATCCCTCTCTCTTTCTCGCTCTCTCTCTCTCCCCCTCTCTCTATACCTCTATTCCTATCTCCTTGCTAATCACGTTATTCTCTTTTTCTCCCTCTATTCCTCTCCCTCTATTCCTCTCCCTCTCATTCCCTGTTATTCCCCGTTATTTTCTCTCTCTCTCTCCCTCCCTCTCCCTCTTCCTCAGCCCCTTTCCTTCTCTTTCTCTCTTCCTCTGCCAACCCATTTCTTTCTCGCCCGGGCAACATTAAAAACGGGTACTGAACAATCGATCCCCAGTACATTCCAGCAAAAGAGATACCTGGTACAGTTTGTTTATTTTTGGATTTTAGATTATCCGTCTTTTGTGAGACCAGTAAAGTAATTCTTCTCTTTTTTACCCATTCTATACATCCCCCCCCCCCTTTGGGTTCATTTATACCTGGCAGAAAGTTTGTCGGATTGTTTACCATACTGAATTATGAAAAGGGCGGCCGGCATTTTATTTAGAGACGCTTGTTTTTACTTCATTTGATTATCCAACTACTTTCTTGTTTGACGGTTACGAAATCGTTTCCCAATTGAACGTAAATCTCAACTGAAAACAAATCTCCAATTTAATGAATTTATTAAAGTTCTTGCATTTTTTCAGTAATAAATAAATAATAAAATAAAAAAAAAAAGAATAAAAAAAAAGAATAAAAAAAGGTAGAAGTAGAATTTTATAAAATTTCATGTTCTTTTGTTTAAAAAGATGGTTGAGTAAAATGAGAGCTTGCAGACGATAGTAAAATCTTAATTAGTTATGGTCATATGTGTTGTAAAGTATGTTGTTCCAGGCTCAACGATGTTTGTAAAAAGTAACATTAAACGCACTACAAAGCAGTATAAACTTAAGAAGTACATTATTGTAAAATAACACATTCCTATTAATAATCTCTAATCATTAATAGCCAATTCATGATTTAACAAAAATTTAAAATTCATTGCTTGTTTTAAGTTTTAAGAAATGTTGGAAGACTTAAAATATTTATTTTATTTTAAAAATAGCTTCCTCTGGGAGTGACTTGTTTTGAACGTTTAATTGTTTTACGGATCTTTTCTAATTATTATATCATTGTGTATGTGCATTTTAATCCTTGTACGATACTTTTTCCTCGCCTGTTTAAAATGCCATTGTTCAAGCCTGGAGAAATTTGCTTTTTTGGTCAAAATTTTGGTTTATTTCCTTCTTCAAACCTTCACTCTATTTCTTAAGCTGAAAATTTCTTCCCACCAACAAAACCTACTTGAAATGTATACAGTTTCAATTTTTCATGATGAAGACGTAGCGAGACAATTATAGCCATTAAAAGAAAAGGATGCAGATTCAATGAAAAACATTTTCCCTTTTCCTCTACATATTTTGTCTATCTGACAAACGGTAGAGGATGAATTGATTAGTCATACTTCTGAACTCATTCGATGCATGTGATCACTATGACTCATCAGGAAGTAAGAAGCTTTTCTGGACGAATGTAAACACTTTCTATTAAAAAACTTCAGTAAACATTATAGAGTGATTAATCCAGTTATATAATAACAAATATTGTATTTTAAATCAAGATGCAAAAGTGTGCACAAAGGAAAAGTCTTGACCACTGACAGATTAAAATTAAATTATGTAATTTTAATTTTTTTTAAACTCAACTAGCTTTAATTTTTTTAAGCATGACTATAGTTTTATCAAGAATGAAATTAATGAAAGCTTCACACCCGGGAGGAGTGCGAAACGCAATGAAAAAAAAATTTAAGGATGAACGATTGTCATTTATTCTGCTAAGGAAATTTCACACATTTAATGCAACAATTAACAAAAGAAATAGGAATGTTTCTGACAAGTAAAGAATTAAAAGAGAACTAGAAAAAATACAATTGGCTGAACATTTTGTTCACAAGGATGCATTTGTTGTAGTTTTTGTTGTTACCACATTCATTATCATTTTCCGAAGATATTTTGTTGAATTAGTTATTGTGTTTGTAGTGCAGTGAAATACGGAGTGTTAAATATAGTTAAGAGTTTAGTTCAATATTTAAATATTTAAAAGGGAAGTGTCAAGCCAGAGATATACAAGAATGATGACTGGGTGTCTGGCATACGCGGGGCCAGGAGAGAGAGAGCTCAGTAGGAGATTGACCGAGTTGGAAACAAGACATCTTTGGTTAGAGTGTGAATCAGTAAAATAATGTGGATGACTTTACTCTCTATACTGGTCCTGGGTGAGTGTCTTAACATCACATCTCCCAGACTAATCCTAAGATCCTGGCTTCCGCGGATTCTCTGGATTACCGGATGCAACGCTGCCCTCCTAGCAGTATGGCCAAAGCTGAAAAGCAAGCCAGTGTAATAGAACAGGCAGTGAAACGCAAGACGGATCATGAAGATGATCATCTGCTCCCGGTCTGAGCGGTCTCGAGGGTAGCTCCCAGAACCTGCTATAACTGTGGAGGGCGAGGAGGCCAAGCCGAGTGGAAAGGAAAATTTCCGGGGGTTGTCGGTCAGCCGAGGGTGTGGATGGAGACCGTCGAGAGGAGGTGGAGACTGTTACATCTGCGGCGCCTTTGGACATCAGGCTTTCGAGTGTAGACTGCGCTGGGGAATTAGCCCGGAAGGAGTAGCCGCTGGTGTAAAGAAGATGAAGAGGATCAGTCCCCGCCAAAGACCTGACCGGGACCCCGGGGTTAGGCCTCAACAATTGAACAGGGGTCACTACCAAATTACGAACGTCCAGAATGGGAAAAAGACCGGGATTATGATTACCATAGGCCTAGATAAGATAAACTCAACATTGTTGGTTGAGGGGCCGGGGTATCGATCCTTAAACAACCGGTGCCTACCTCAAGAACCACCATGAACACATCCGGAGTCACGGGTGATAGTTTGAGAATCCGTGGAAGCCAGGATATTAGGATTAGTCTGGGAGAGGTGATGTTATGACACTCACCCAGGGCCAGTATAGAGAGTAAAGTCATCCACATTATTTTACTGATTCCACTCTAACCAGACGTCTTGTTTCCAACTCGGTCAATCTCCTACTGAGCTCTATCTCTCTATATCCTGGCCAGACGCCCAGTCATCATTCTTGTATCTCTCTGGCTCGACGTTTCCCTTTTAAATATTCAACTAAACTCTTAACTATATTTAACACTCCGTATTTCACTGCACTACAGTGGTATAATGTAAAAAGATGACATGATATTTTGGTTTAAAAATTTAAATTTTTCAAATTTGAAAATCTGTGGCTGAAAACTCATTTAGAACTCTCTGCATTCTCATTCTACTTTCNGCCCAGCTTAAATTACTGGAAGATTCAGACTTAATCAATTTTATTTAGTAGTCCAGCACATCTGCTGTGAGTGGAATAAAAATAATAATGGGTGAATTATTTAACTTTTGATATTCTTCAACTTGGCTTATGTTTAAAAGATGCAAAATTATTTTTATAAGTGCTCTTCCTAATAAATTTAATGAAACTAGGACACTGAGAAACCTTTATTTTTCTAGAAACCGGAAAAAAATCAACAAACAAGCCATGTCCAGAAGTAACTCAAATTCGGACAGACATAAGGCACTAAGCATGGTGAGGTGGGTTTCGGGAGATGATGTAGCAGGAAATACACCAGTCAAAGAATCCCCTCTCGCCCAAAGCATTGGAACAACAACAATGCACTCCAGAAAATATCCTAAACATAGAGCTGGAAAAATGACTTAAGAAAGTAAAAGACTAAAACTTAAAACTTAAGCATTGTACAAAAGCACTCACAAACACCAAAATTTGTAACCCTTGATGAGATAAGAGAATTTTTTCAGTGGACAAAGTCTTTGAACTTTTCTTTTGAAATAATTCGAAAAATTTGATTTCATGACATTCTAATAACAAATCCTTTATTTAGGCCTATGCTTAATTAATCAGGGTTTGAAATATGGATTTGATTTATTATATATATTCCACGACAGCTAGGCTTTTATTTTCTTGCTGTGTGAACTTTTTTCTTTTTTTTGGAATTTTGTGAAGCTCAGGTGCAATTAGATAGATTAATTGAATGGCGAAGAAACCATTGAAAGATGTTTTGAAATTTTCCATAGCAGGATTACATGAGTAGTAGTATAACTTAAAAATTTCACTATATTTTCTGGTGTGATCAAATGTCCAAACTCTGATAGGAATTAAAAAAAAAAAAAAAAAATTACATGCCCCTTGTATATTTTTGTTATAAATTATCATATAAGATAAAAGATTTTAAGAATTACAGATTTTACTACAAATACCATAATTACCATTCTGGATGTAATTAAAATTGACACACATCTTTCCATCGCAGAAACAAGCCGGTTCGAACACTTACGTAATAACCAGGATCACATCTTCAAAGATAAATTTTCTTTTTTCTTATCTGAAAAGCGAGATATTTGGTCAACCTGATAGTCTAGATGCGATCGCATTTCATTTTTATACAAAAATCACAAAATGTCAAAGGGTGAATATTGCTTTAAATTGTGTTAAAGGAAATTGGGAGCTTCTTGAGAAAAAAAAAGGGCCAGAAGGTATTTTTCTCTGTTGTGCCTTGTGAAATTGTTTAATAAACATAAAAATACTATTACAAAAATAAATAAAGGCGGTTCTATTTCAAAACCTACTTTCTATTTTTGTTTTGATTGAAAATAACACAAAACCTTGCAAATGTCTAATAAATTAAATAGAGAATCTTTGAATTAAATTTTCTAGATCAAGATTAATGATTCTTAAAATAAAACACACTCTTCAATTGTTTTATTTTAATTTTAGGGATGGTTAAATAAATAATATAAGAAATCAAGTGGTAAAACTTAAGAAACTTTTTTCCGTTTCAAAACTAACTTGAAAGGAAAAAGCTTGAAAAGAAGTGGCTTAAATTTTTCTTTAAATTAAGGTTTTATTAAAGTCTACACTTTTTTATTCAAATGCTTAACCAGGTGCTGAATCTTAATACAGTGTACATTTCTTGCTAAGGGAAGTCATGGTGCCTCTACTTTCGTCCTTTTCCTGGGTTTTTTATCATCTACAAAATTTTTATATAAATAATAAAACATAGCTGTACAGGAAAATATTATATGTGAAGTGTAGATTTAGATATACACCCTCAATGACGATTTTTGAAATCCCTCCTGGCACCCTACTTAGCAATTAATATGTCAACTTTTTCCACTTTGTCTGCCAAATTTTGCATGAATCAAGGACTTAATTTCATCTTTTAAAGTTCATCAGAGCCATGCTAACAGTAAAAAATTTGTTCTTGAAATCATGGCTTTGAACATCTTTAAAGAAAATTTGTAACTTCTTGTTTTAAGTATTAGATGTATCAACCAGTTTTTTACTCAAGGATAATCTGGATCATGGTATGAACTTGATAAAAAGCAATTTCGGTTTTACTGCTAGGTTTTCGACCTATTAAAAAAGGTGATCAGCAGGGTTTGCCCCTATTGTTTTGCTCTGATGATGACCTGAAAATAGGCTGAAAACTTATCAACCGTTGAAATTGCTATTTCAAGACTATACCATGATCCAGGTTTGTAACAACAAATATCTAATTAATATATAAAATGTATATTTTCTTGTTGCTCACTGGTGCTGGCCTATGTTGGGCTAGATTGAGGAATGCCTCCTTGAATTGACCAACGAATCTCCAATAAGCTGTGAGGTAGTGTTGATCGTGACTAGACATCGACCCTCTTCGATAAAGCCCTGCGCACAATGTTAAGTTTAAAAGCATCAATATTTTCTTTGGTGATTGATCAGCCTTCTCAGTTTAATTTTTTTTTTTTTTTGAGAAGGTATCCAGTTATCCACACGTGTACCTGTTCATATAGTATAACGATTTTTTTCGAAGTCCTGATGAAGGCGATATATTCTACTGAAAACTCGACAAGAAAATAAATGTTGTTTCTGTTTTCCTGGCCTCATCCCTGATCTGCCTTTCGGAAAGGAAAAAAAAAAATTTAAAAGCATCAGCTGCAAGAGATCTGCGGGGTTCCATTCTTTCCCAGTCTGGGGCTGCCACTTCGGTGTGGTCTGCTGGGCTTTGTTCTGATGGAGATGTACAGATTAAGGCTTTGGCCAAGGTTGAAACGTTCAAAATTTTTTTGTAATGTTCTTAAATATATATGTTGATACCATTTAAGAAAAAGAAAATGAAACATAATAAACAAGGCAAAAAGGAGGGAAAATTTGAAAGGTTGTAGGTTGAGATGGGGAGTTGGTGTCTGAGCGGATCGAACGATAGCTCAAGTGTTAGAGCAGCGGCGTATTGAGCCGAAGGTCGTGGGTTCGAATCCCGCTTGTGGCACTAACTTTTTCATTTAAACAAANCTCTGTCTTAAACCTGGCACTGCCAGGAGCGGCTTCAGATCGTGAACCTTGGTTGGCAAGACCTCAGAGGGTGTCGATCCCAGGTCCTTGCAAGAGATTGTGTATATCACCTCATCCCATGAGCCTTGAATGAAACGGCTGTTTATAAGCTGCAGGTGAGCACTTATACCCCAGGCCTGTAGCTGGCAATTCCTTGGGTTCTGAGCTATGTAGCTCCATAAAAATAATAAAACAGGTAAAACTTGTAGTGTAGTCTTTTTTTAGGTCTGGTAGAAAATTTGAATACACTGATCATTTCTGATCATCACAGTCCAGCTATGATTGTCGTTTTGGTTGTATTCATTCCAGGGGCTAGTCTGAGTATATTCCATAGTTTACCCTTTTTTATCTTATAAAATAGTGATCTGAGAGGGAATTTAGTAGGTTGTTGTTTTATTTTGTCACCTTTGCTGTATGACAAGAATTATTTTATAAACTATCAACTAAGTTGTATTTGATTTGAATTAGAAATTAAATTTTGGAAGACCTATCGGCCATTTTATTTCAGATTATTCTCGTGTTTTATAAGAAAAAATTTGCCTAAAGTATAAAATTAAATAAGGTTAATAAATAGATGAAATATACGAAGTGAAAGAAAAAGTTCACACTTCTCATGTACAACCCGTTGATTAACTTTATTAATTAATAAGATTACTTTATTTGTCTTGTCCAAACTTAATATATCACTAATAATCAGCTTTTCAATGTTTTTACACTGTATCATTTTTGTTTTGGTATGTAAGGATTAGTTTTTAATAATTGTTACATTATTTTTCCCTTATTAGGTATTAAACCTGAGCTTGTTTTGTTTATTTTTAGGGTTCGTGCGAGGGTAAAATAGCAACATGTGAGGGACGAAATCCCCCTAGGCTGGTTTGTGGCTCAAACGGTATAACATACACCACCAGATGCCATCTTCTAAAAGCCATGTGCGCAGGGAAGCCTGGTCTTCGTGTGGCACACAAAGGGCCTTGTACTTGTTAGTCAATTTTTATAATTGAATAGTTTATTGTTTGTTTATTATTGTTGATCAATTTTCAAAATTTAACTGACGATTTTCTAGCTAAACAACCCTGTTGGGCCAATGAAGATACAAGAGCAGACGAAGAAGGGCTGACATTTAGGCCTAAATGTCTTTCGGATGGAAGATACGCTCCTGTCCAATGCCACGAAAGTACTGGCTACTGCTGGTGCGTTACGGAACATGGTAAACCCATAAGCAATACATCCGTCAGAAACACCAAACCCAAATGCAACCGAAGAGGAAAACAGAGAATTGGATCTACAAGAGGTCTTAAACAAAAGAAAGGTGAATTTATCTGTTTAATAATTAAATTTTCTCTTACTTACTTGATTTTATGTTTATAATAATTTATGTCTTTATTCCAGGCTGTGGGCGATTGGAAAGGGCTAATTTTATAACTAACTTAATCAGAATATTTAAAACCGAATATGGAAGAATAAACGAAGAACCAATGAACGGTAATCAGTCATAGTTCATACATTTTAATATGTAGTAATAAGAAGTCTTATTACTTCAATTATACATTTTTTTAACCTTTTTTCTCACAGCTACCCATGATGAAATGGTTCAATTGGCTGTTCGATGGAAATTTGACACTTTGGACGGAGACGAGAACAAGACATTGACCAGAGATGAATACATAGATCTGAAAAAAATTATAAGGAAAGTTGTTAGGCCCAAAAAGTGCGCCCATTCGTTTATTAGATACTGCGATTTGAACAGAGACAGTATCCTTACTTTACAGGAGTGGGAAAATTGCCTGCAAAAACCCACGGGTGAGTCTAGTTATCATCATAAATTAAATTATAAATTTTATAATTAAAATTCTGTTTATAGTTAGGAGGAAAAAAAATAAATTGACGAAAAATAAAGAAAGGGATTTCGGAGGTGAGCGTACACATTTTTTAATATCAAATATCAATTGTTTTAAAAAACAATTTTCACACAACAGTAATAAATAATATTCAATAACAACAGGAACAAATTAATTTTGTTACATTACAAAAATATTTCTGTTTAGTAGTGCAAGACAGCGTATCTTTGCTGAGCGCCAACTTTTCAGGTTTGGGCGTTGAAGAACAGTCGGAAAGAAAAGATGAACCAGAAAGTAAGTATTGAACTTTCCACCTGAAGTTTATGCAGTGACAATTGGTTAAATAATTATTTACGCTTAAACACATAAATATCTCTTTAATGTTTAAATTAGTCAAAAACTAATTAGTGAAATCTGTAAAATTGAAAGAAAGGAAATGAATTGAAGAGATTATTTTTCAAACTCGAATTTATTCATTAATAAGTTTAAATATTTTGGGGCTTAAATGAATGCTTGTAATTCACAGAGTGATAAACTTGTAGTTTGGTCGTTTATGATCGTTTTGGTCTGCTTATTCTCACTGCATGTGTCTGTCAGACATGTAGAAACTTTTTACCATTCAGTAGTGGGTCTGACTATCTGCGCCTTAATGAAAATTAGCTGTCTTTTTTTTTAATTTCTAAATTTTTCATTGTGATTTGCAAGTTGATGATCCTGTTGTTTGGTTGTCATCTTCAGGATTGGGTCTGATGTTTGTGGTGGTTTGTTAAATATTTACAATGATAATTAGCTATTGTTTTAACTATTTTTCACTTCAAATTTCTTGGTAAAATTTGTGCTTTTTGTGCTTTTCCCTTGTAGTTTGCTGGACGATGAACTTGTATTTGGGTCTCTTGTGTTCATTCTGGCTTACTTATTCTCATGGCATGTCAGATATGGCTTTTTGCCATCTTCAGAAGTAGGCCTGACACCATGCCTGATCTAGATATTTATAATGATAAATAGCCATTATTATAATTATTTTTACACATGTACACTTCATAACATCCGTAAACTATTTTAGATTGAACCATCTGAAAATAAGTCTAAGTCTATCCTCATTTCACAATTCTAAAGTCACCATTTTAAAGGTCCTTCAATATTTCAGTCAACGATTGTTGGAGTGATCGAAATTCAGTCTTAGAAGAGCAACAAGGCGGATTAGCCAAACTATACATTCCGGAATGCACTAATGACGGACGATACAAAAAAATCCAGTGCTACACGTCAACAGGTAATTGTTTTAAAATATCTATGCTTAATTTCAGTTTTGTGTTTTAAAATAATTGAATAATGGAAATTTTGATTAAATTTAGGGTACTGTTGGTGCGTTCATGAAGATACGGGTAAACCTATACCCGGTACTTCGACGAGGGAGCCGTACCCAAAATGTGATGCAGTCCAACCTCCACCTCGTCCAATGAAGGGTACGCTACAACAATAAATTTTTTAAAAACAAATACTAAGCTTTTTTAAAACTTTCCCCCCGCATTATTGCTTGTAAAAACCTTGCATATTATTAAGAAATTATTATTTATTATTAACGAAATGTATGACATTTAGGTTGTTCGGAAAATACAAAACGAGTCTTTTTGAATGACCTCCTTGCATTTTTCAAGCACATGAAAGTAATACAGGGTACGACAAGGTAAGTAAAAACAAATAATTAAATTTCATTTTCTATAATATACTCCACTAACTTCCATTGCCAGCCAATAATATGAATTTTAATTTTTCTTAATTCTAGTTGTAACAATTAATTTTCAATTAAACACTAAAATTTGTGATTAATTTTCTGACTGGTAATTCTGTTTCCAAATCACATCAGGATGTCCAGAGAGGCGATAAGTAAAAATGATTCTAACAAAATTTGAACTACTTACAGACCAATGAACCACACAAAATTTATTTCCTTTATCTTAGGAATCTCTTATAGCTTAAATAAAAGTTGAGTAATTCTGTCATACAAAAAACTTTTATGTATAATTAAATTTAAAGTGGTAGAGCAGCGGCGTATCTAGCCGAAGATCGTGGGTTCGAATCCTGCTCATGCCATTGACTTTTTTATCTCAACTAAAAACCTTAATTAATTGTATAATTAAAGTTGGTGGGGGTTTGGAGTACCAGAAGGGATGAATTTATGTGTTGATGAACACGCATCAATGAATTTTGATTATTTTGGTCGGCTTATCCTTTTAGTTACGGCTTACCATTTCGGCCTATCAGATGCATTTTGACTAATTGTCATATTTAGTACTGGATCTTAAGATGAGATGCTGAAATGCTGGTGTTAGGCGGGCAGAAATGACTAGAAGAGACCAACCTACAGTGTCATCACTGTGCAGACTCCAAGAGGAAATCTCAGGGATAATTTTACCTGGTCCATGACCTAGTAAAGTAATCAATGTCAATCAGTTCAGCATAAACTACTTGTATTGTGTTGCACTTATTTGCCTGATAGTAGTTTCAAAGATAATTCCATGAACAATATCGCAAATCAATAAAAACGTCATCAAAAATATTTTAAAACCCTACAAATTGATAAAAGGTTCGACATCTAAGAAACTTTAATAAAACAAAGCCGTAGAGCAATTCTTGTCCTACTCGACCTAATCAGGGATGACAGGCATTATGTCCTACCTGGACAAAGGGTCCGAGAGTATGAGAATCATATATCATAACAATCATGGCTTCTGTGGATTGATTTAAACAATAAAATAATAATAATTTAAAATATGCTTGTATTTTACTTAGAATTGAATTATTGTATTAATATTTTTTGCAGTGCTGACAAAACAGCCATTTTGAAAGAGGATCAATCCACTGCAGAGAAGGAGTCAATCGCTCAGTGGTATTTTTACCAATTGGACATAAATAAAAACAAAGTAAGGGTCAAATTTGGCTTTTTATTTATTTATTTTATTTTATTTTATTTTTTTAGTTAACATTGTGATATTTATTCAGAAATCATCAGATGCGGTCTGGTGTGATGTAGGTTTCAGAAAAACATTTTCTAATAATTATCGATTAACGGTCACTAATCACCACACATTGTGATATTTTATGCATTTTCTAATTTTTAATTATGGTACTACATAGTTATTTTTTAATTTACATTTGATACAATATTATGAATCAAATTATGAGGGCAAATCTGACAAACCGTCCTGAACCCTTTTACGACATACCACATTACCAAAAATTTACATAAGAAAAGTTGATTAAAGGACCATCTCAGAAACTAAAAGCCTACCGAATTACCAAAAATGTAGATCCATCGGACAATGGGTTAAAAAAAAGTCCTTGGTTTAACAGAATCTTCAGGACAGAAGCAAGCAAAAAAGTTTATTAAAGGACGATCACAGGAACTAATAGCATACCGAATTACCAAAAATGTAGATCCATCAGACAGTCGGTTAAAAATAAGTCCTTGGTTCAACAGGACCTTCAAGACAGAGGCATGCAAAAAATTTTAGCATAAGGTCGTAAAGATACCATCTTTTAGCTTTAAAATTAACCTTTTTTACATACTAATTCTTTACTAGGTTTTCTCTTAAATATTTACAATCCAAAGATTCACTATATCTATAAAAAATTCTCCTTTATGATTGTTGTTTCCATTTTAGGTGCTTGACAGGAAGGAATGGAAAACATTTAGGTCGACAATCGCACAGCACAATCGACTAAGACATTGTGGGAAAAAATTACCGAGATATTGCGATGTCAATCATGACAGGAAGATAAGCATTACCGAATGGTTCAACTGTTTAAGTATTCACGAAGAAACTTCAAGTATGAATTTACTATCAAAATTTATTAATTTCAGCTTAATTAAAAATCCTTTTACCCTTATTTTTTTTAAATTGTGCCTGTTTTTTCAGAAACGGTGGTTTCTACAACAAGCCAGAAAAGAAGAGGACCGAATCCCTTGGAGTCGCTACTGCACGATGATTAACCGTTAACTCAAATTGTGATTTCTGCTTGTCAGTTGATATTGAAACATATTTTGATTCATTACTTAGTTTTTATTATTAACTATTTGCTTTAAAAATAAATTAATTACACTTTTTTTAAAAGAAAAAAAATGAAATGAAGTCAACATACAATTTTTTGTTTTGTTTTAAACAAGAAATATTATTTATTGAATTGAAAACAATATAAAAGCAACTAGCGAAAAAACGAATTTGCTGTACATAAATACAAATGAAACTCAATCAATTTTAATTTGTACACTATTGTGATATAGAAATTATATTATTTTATATAAAATAAGTTTAGTGTTGTAAAGCATGGTACATTTTTTTGTATATGTTGATCTTATAATTTATTAAAAAAAAAAAAAATGCGTTTTTGCATGGATTTAATTATTATTCCTGTCACACACTACAACTTTAAAATTTCAATCAACATTAATTTTTTTTATCACCCAGTTTTTCTTTACTGAAAGCTTAACATCAGTATATTTCTTCTTTCCATAGGCACCGTAAAAAAATTAAAAGTTAAGCTGCCATCTTTGAAAGTAAAATTAATGTTTTTCTAATTTATAAAGAACTGTCCAACTACTATCTAGTAACATTTCTGTTAATTCTCCTACTGTACGAATAATTAATTAAATAAAATGTAAGTTCTTAAAAGTATTTGTGACAAAAAACATTCTTTATTTGACTCTAACTAAGGTTATGTTGGTGGCTGCAGTGGTGTTGACACGGTGCTCATCACTGTAAGATAAAGGTACAAGGTTCAAACCCAACATGCTTAGAAATGGGCTTTTTCAAACAACATTGGCAAATCAGGTTGATATGACCTCTGCTGTTGTGAACCTCCGTAAAAATGAAAACTAGAATACTATTTCATTATTTAACTACACTTTTTTGCATTTTTCTTTTGCAAATTGTAATGAGACTGTTGCAAAAATCATGAATCGAGGTTTTTAGGATTTTGGTCTGATGTTGCTTACTAATTAGACTGTGCATAATCTTTCCAAATAATATATTTTTTTGTAACATTGGTTTCAAGATTAAAATCCAAGCTGTTCGTTCGATTATTAGCTAAACAAAGTTTGTTACATCCATTATATTTAGTGGTCTGATTGATTAAATTATTTATTTCAATTAATTAATTTTTTATGTAAAGTTTTGGTTGAAATAAAAAAGTGTCACGAGCGAGATTCGAACCCATGACCTTCGGCTCAATATGCTGCTGTTGTCATGATACCTCAAATATTAGAGCAGCAGTGTATTGAGCCAGAGGTCGTGGGTTCGAAACCCACTCATGGCATTAACTTTTTCATTTCAACCAAAATCTTACATAAAAAGTTAATTAATTGAAACTGTTTGTTATGTTGGGACATGGCGGGACTAGGCGCTGTGGGGTTAGGGAAGGGAGTCTTCAGCTTCCTGGGCAATTTTTAACCTCAAGCACTATGAGATTTGGACTTTTTTAGGTTTTTTGTAAATACGCATCCTGCTATGCAATCGCTGTCCTCGGTGTGATGGCTGTTTCTCGATGGGTCTATGTGCAACTTTGCATCCCTTTCTGACTTATGTGCATCCACAAGAAGGCAAAAGAAAAAAAAATGTCCCTTTTAGTAGAAGGGTTTCATGCTTTGGCTCCTTATAGAGAGAAAGTATATATGACACGCAACATGACAGTTCCTGACTTTTCCATAGTCACATGTTTTTCCTTGTTTATGTGAATGTCTTTATTAGCATGAATGTAAATGGTTAGGAATGATGGCTGTTTTTGAAACACCATAAGATGATCAGTATTGATAACTTTCAATCTGACAGAGGTAAGCAGGGTTAAGGAAACACATAAGCAACTGATGCATGAAGAAAACGAGACCTAGCGTTTTATTATTTGATTTCTAAACAAGAAGAAAAATAAATTTATTCTGGGACTGGTGTCATAATGTGACCCAAATCATTTACATGAAATAAACAATGGAAGTTCCTTTTATGAATTTAAAAGTAAAAAAAGATATAAATCTTGGCACAATGTATACCAGTAAGGCAGGCCAGAAGGGAAAATTAGGAGAATATTAAACAAAAATAACAAATGTTAATGTGAGGTCTCTGCTTGGAGGGAGAGGAGGTGATTATATGGTGGGATTTAAAGGAGGAAAAGGAGGCAACGTGATGAATAGAAAGGGGAAGGGGGTTACATAGTTTATGGGCTCGGATTGGAAAGGATCTTTCAAAGGTATGGGTTGTATGTTGCGGAAGGATAAGATCAATTGGGTATGAACGGGTCTTACGAGTGAGATGTGAGGAGTTGAATTGGAGGGATTGGATGATGTAAGGAGGACGACGAGTGTGGATGTACTGGAGAAGAAAGCAACCAAGGAAATACTGTGCACGGAAGGAGGGGAATACAACCCCGACACCCGGGATCCCTGTGGGGTGTCGTACACAAATCTTATGCAACAATTCATAATATGCTTCAATTATGCGTTCTCCTCCTCCAAGAGACCACTGTGTGCCACACAGCTATAATCGAAGAAGGGAAGTATAAGGGAAGATACAAGGAGTTTGCGGGTGGAGAAAGGTAAGAGAAGCCAGGACTGATGAAACGCTGAGGGAGGCAATGGAATGACGGGAAATGTGAGAATGTCAGGAAAGGTTTTGGTCAAAGACTACTCCTAGGTTTTTAACTGAAGAGCAGAAGGGCATGGGATGGTTATTTAGCATGAGAGGTGGGATGCTGGGGAGGGAATTGAGGAGTTGCCTGGACCCGATAATTATGGCGGTGGATTTGGACGGATTGAGGACTAGGGAGCTAGCAGGGTTAAGGAAAAAAAGGGACTAGTGCATGAAGAAAACGAGACAGCCTTTTATTGCGATTTCTACTTAAGGTCTGCATGATGAACCTGCTTTTTTCGTTTCCTGGGGATCACTGATGACTTCCACTGACGGTATAGTTCAAACCAATAGGAGAAAAAAGGTCCCCCTTAAAAGAAAGGTTTCATGCTTTGGCTCCTTATAGAGAGCAAGCAAGTATATCACATGCACGGCTATTCCTAACTTTTCTATTTTTGTGTGGGAAATATATGCTTTTTGTGTATAGCACCGATTTTTTCATTGTTTATGTGAGAGAAGGTATTTATTAGCATACATGTACAGTGTGAAGAATGATAGCTGTTTTTGAAACACCATACGATGATGAGTATTGAGAACTTTCAATCTGATAGAGCTAAGCTGGGTTAAGGAAAAAATAAGGGACTAGTGCATGAAGAAAACGAGACCTAGCCTTTTATTGCGATTTATTACTTAAGGTCTGCATGATGAACCTGCTTTTTGCGTTTCATGTGAATCGCTGATGACAACTGAGTCTCTCTTTCTTCCACTGCAACCAAAAAGTGTTAATGACACTCTTCCTCTGCCTTCCTACTCCATGGTTGCTGTGTATCAATTCCCCTGCACTGCTTCTACACTACCCTTAAAGCATAGAGCACATTCTGAGGTTCCTTTTCACGTATTTAATTTTCTCTGGAAAATGTTAGTTTTTTTGGTGTACAGAATTCTTTTTCTTGCTCTGACTCTGTCTCTTTTAGCCATAATCAACAATGGTCGCCTGTTAATAGTCCCATTTTTATGACAGGATTTACTTTACTTTTCATTGATGTGATTTCAATGATAGCATTTTGTATGGTGCAAGTTGTTTAATTTTGTGATACATAATTTAAGTGATTAAAACTATGCCAATATCAAAAATATTTATTAACAGTAAAAATATTTTAACTAAGAAATAAATAATAACAAAAATGTATACACAATAACCACAATTTCGGTAATGAATTTTGGTTCTTCAGACCAAAATTGTTTCCACAGTTTTATAAAACATTTTGTGATGTAGATATAGAATAATTTACTCTTCTACAGTTAGTAGGTAAAAATGCAAGTTGAAATTATCACAGTTCAGGTCAAAATGAATCATTTTATTTTCGAAAAAGTGTAATGTAGTTTGCCTCGGCATAAGTTGTTCACAGGAGAGCAACTGGCACAGCCTTTTAACATCCACTCTTACTTTCTGTTCCCCTTCGTTTTCTAAAAAAAGATTTAAAAAAAAAAAAATAAAATAAATCAAAACAGTTAAGATTTGTTACCTTTTTTATAGCAAACTCTTGAGTTTTGAAAAATTGTCGTGACAGTCACAGTGCTTGCTGAAATCGTTGTGCAGAGCAGGTCATCAGGAGTTATAGATATACTGACATACGGCCCGAGCTTCTTGAACCTCTCAAGTACCATTTTGATTTTTTTAAATTGACAAAGCTCAACACTAACCTAGATGTGATTTACACATAAATATTACCCAGTTGCAAATTAATTTATACATACAACACTTACACTGTAATCTTTAACAGGGGGATCTGAATAATCAGACCAAGATGTAACAGGGATCAAATTGACAGGAATGTCATGCACGTAGCTTCTTTTCATTCCGTACTCTGTCGTCTGTAAATTTTTTGATATTTTTAGTTTGTTAAAAGTGTAATTCATATAATGGATACTTACTAATTCAATCTCTATCGTCATACAAGGCGTTGTTTTGTCTGTCAGTCTTATTTTAACACATCTGACGTTGCTGTTAGTGCTCTTCAGTGCACTCAACGAAGTGGCAAGCATATCTTCAAAATTGGAAAATAAATGTATAACATAAATAAGATTGATCGAAATTGTTGCGATTTTTCCATGCATTATGTGAGGTGATGAAATTATAATTTGGTCATTTCAGATCATTTAGGCCTGCCTATACTCGCTGTTTTGGCCTCTGACTACATTGGTAGGTACGACGGACCAAAACGATCAAACTACAGGTTCATCACCCCACCCTGCAGACCTGAGATAATCTCACAATTCAATGATTATTTAACAATAAAACATTTTTCACAGCTTGTTGGATTCGTGAGTAGCAGTCAAGAATGAGGTAGTTTAGAAAAACATCTTTTTCATTTTTGGCTTACTTTTCAACCNCATGAATAAGAACAAATCTAGCATCTAGTGTTAACTTTAAAAAAATATAGTTTAATCCTTCCAGTTGATTTTTTGTTAGTAAATTTTGTTATCCTGGTGAAAGAAAACAATATTAGGCAACTCTGGGAGAACTTGGACATGATGGGATTGAAGACAATGGACAGACTAGGGAAAAAAAACCCACAAGCAGCACTCACACCATTTGGACTAGAACCGCAAATCAAGCTGTCCAAAGTGTACTTAAGGCGGAACTGAACAAATAGAGAAAGAATTGACTATACTGGATGAATTTATCAGATGCAAAACTAGATGAAGTTTCACAACACCTCAACCAGGAAAATTCTACCTCTCTCCCTGCAGGCAGCAATTTTCTTCATTCTTCTATTCTGGCCATTGACAATTTAATAACTGCTTTTAAAAAATGGGAAATGCTGAGGCAGAAATTGGCCAAATCCTTTGTGACTCCAAAACATTAGCCTCGAAATGGCCCTTTTGAAAAGGCGATACTTATGGGGAATTTAGTAAAGAAGAACTGGAAGTATAAAAGAAAATTATACGATGGAATTCATTGAAAATTTGCCATCTCTGATCATTGTTAGTTTCAAATTAAAAAAAAACTGCTTGACAAATTAGCTAAACATGAGTACACCCTCGAAAGAAACAGTAGAATGTTTTTCTACATTGATCCAATACATAAAAACATATAGAATACTATTAAGATATAAATAAATTATGCACCATGAAAAAGGCAGCGGGATGAAACAAAACATTAAAGTTTGTGAACAAGGGACAGAATAATTCTGCTCACAATCATAATAATCATAATGCCTTAAGATAGGACAGATTGATAGTATGGATCACCAAGGCCCTGGTTATTTTATCAATTCTGTCCTTATACAGGAAAATCGTGATGAAAACAAAACAACAAAAAGTGTCAAACAGACAAAAACCAATCAGACAGATGAATATGATTGAGATTATCGTGCTACATTATAAAATGCTTGATAAATTTCCCAGATTTAGCCATTTATAGGCTATTGAAAAATTGTATGTGATAGAATTAGCATGATTAGGACTGATGGCTAGAGTGAAACATCACAACATATGTATTGCAGGACTAGCGTTGGATAAAAACTGGAATGAAATTTGATGAGAATTTGTCACCTTGGTCACAATAACATATAATTTGTTGACTGGTTAAAATTTTACAATATAAAGAAAAGAATTTGTTTTGAGGTGAAACAGCTCGCAGGATTGTAGTTGTCCCAGGCTAATGCGTTGGGATCTCCAGTTCTCTTTTATCAATCCTACCATCCAAGGCTATCATCGATATTGAAAGAATAATACTTGTATACTAGTAGAAGATAAGCTTAAGAGACATCCTATTTTCTTAAGTCCACTGTCAAGAGCCTTGGAATTGAGACCTTGACCTGGAAGCCCCATATCTCCCAGCAGCTTTTCCATGCTCAATCAGTTCCATTATGCCAACCGATTCCTGCTTAGTATGAGTGAACACCTAGTTTCCTCCCTTATTTTCCCCCACTTTGATTATGGATGTTGGGTATGGGGGATCCATTGGGGAGTTTGAAGATAAGCTTAAGAGTCACCCTATTTCCTACTGTCCCACCATCAAGAGCCTTGGGATTGTCCTTCATCAGACCTTGACTTGGAAGCACCATTTCTCCCAGCAGCTTTTCCATGCTCAATCAGTTCCATCATGTGCTGGAATGTGATGACCTTCCATTTTGAGGTCATGACCTTCCAATAAGGTCACCCTATTTCCTTCTGTCCACCATCAAGAGCCTTGGGATTGTCCTACATCAGACCTTGACCTGGAAGCATCATATCTCCCAGCAGCTTTTCCAAGCTCAATAGTGCTTGCGAAGCCAACCACTTCCTGCTTAGTATGAGTGTATGTGTTGGGTACAGGGGATTCACTGTGGAATTTGAAGATAAGCTTAAGACCCTATTTCCTTCTGTCCGACCATCATGAGCCTTGGGATTGTCCTACATCAGACCATGACTTGGAAGCACCATTTCTCCCAGCAGCTTTTCCATGCTCAATCAGTTCCATCATGCACTGGCATGTGATAACCTTCCATTTTGTGCGTGCAAACTCCTAGTTTCCTCTCTTATTCTCCCACACTTTGATTATGGATGTGTTGGGTACGAGGGATTCACTGGGATCTCGAAGATAAGTTTAAGCATCTAATGAATTGCTCTGCACATTTTATCTTTGGCTTCCCGAGCAGGTCCCACATGACTGATCTGTACATCAAGTGGTTATACCCTTCCTACTGAAAGAAATACTTCCATGGCTTCTTCCTCTATCAGATATTTTTATTTTCCTGACTTATATGATCTCTTTACCTTGAGATCCTCAGTACATTCCCATCAAACTCACTCCCACACTTCTGACCTCTATTCTCATAAACGTAAAACTATTGCATTCCGTCGTTCCTACCTCATCTGTGCCTCCAACCTATGGAATTATCCCCCCACTATCCACCGAGCCCCATTTCTTTGATTATTTCTCGCACTAATTTAATTTCCATAGAACATTGTTACATTATATGTACATACTTTTGTAAATATATATTTTAATTACCAGGAGGAAGCTCCAAGAATATTTCATTTTCATCCGATATCCCTTTGATGATGAAGTCGCTGAAAAACTGAGCCGTTTTCAAAATGCACCAGAATAGGATCTGCTTCGGAGACGAGTTCTCATCGCAGACCATCAGGCTGAAGTGCACCGTGTTCATCCTGAGGACGCATCTTTTCGCCAGTTTCGATATTGTCGAGGCTATAACTAAACTGCAAATATTTTAAATTGAAAAATTAAACGAAGGTGGACGATTCTCACCAGCTAGATTTTTCATGCTCAGAGCTTCGATCATCCTTGCCCTGAACTTCATGGTTCATATACACCAACCCTACTCTTTGAAGTTAAATTAATTTAATATTAATATTTAAATAAATACGAGTAAAATGTGATGTTTGCCGGCTTCTTTTTCT
This sequence comes from Cimex lectularius, assembly GCF_000648675.2. Classification (NCBI taxonomy): domain Eukaryota; kingdom Metazoa; phylum Arthropoda; class Insecta; order Hemiptera; family Cimicidae; genus Cimex; species Cimex lectularius. The sequence continues at coordinate 182,738 of NW_019392782.1, forward strand.
TATTTGTTTACATTCTAATCAACAGTTGAGAAGGTGATGAACTTGTTTACAACCCACTTTTGGCTCTTATCTAACCACGTGGGCTTGGTCAACTGTCAAAACGTACAATAAAAAGATAAATCAAGACAAAATGGATATATTCAATCCTTCTCAAATACAAATACATAAAAATACCATTTCTCATTAATACATGCAAAGTTTTTGTTCTGGCATTCATTTCCTTAGGCACAAGTTGGCTGCAGAATAGAGAAAATTCATATAGCATAAAGACTGAAAAAAATACATGAACAATTTGAATTTGCATGAAATTTTTCATGTAAAACCATGAAATTTAAATTCATATTATTTAATAGGAAATTCACAATTTATTAACTTTAGAATAGAAGATTTGCCAAATAAGACTAGTTCTAAGTCCTCTACTTTTCAAAATATTGATTTTATTCTTTATTTTAAAGGTACAAATAGGAATTTAAGACCCCTTCCACGAACATAAATTAGAAATAAATTTACTTTTATAAATATAGTAAAATAATAATAAAACAATCAAATATTAAAAACAATAATATTGGCGTAAAGTAATCAGGGATGAAGCCATGCAGGTGAAAAAAACCAACTTGTTTTTCTGCTGTCGAGCTTTTGGCTGTATTTGACGCATTCCTCAGGACTTTGAAAAACTATTAAAAAAAACAAAAAACTTTACAATCAGTTCGGAAATGTGGTAAAAAAAAATCTTCAGCTGCATATCTGATCCCTTTACTTCAGTATTTATCATGAAGGCTGATACTATACTCAACGATAAAAACAATAATGATAATAATATATCCTTTAAAATATTAATTATTTATATTTGAATGATGAAACTACATGACTAAAGAAAAGCAGAAAGAGAAAAAAGGAAAAGAAAAAAGAAAAGGAAGAGAGAAGAAGAAAAGATGAATCATGTCGTTGAAAAACTCAGATGACATGGACCTGAATCAAACCAATGAGGGTGCAAAACTTAAAACTTATGACAAACTAAACTTATTACTTAAAACTTGTGCCATTTGCAAAGAAAAAAAGGCTAGGAATATGCAGATCGTTTTTTTTCTTTTTTAATTCATTCTTCACAATATTATTTACAACATGGCTCCCAACGTTATGTTGTCCTCAACAGATACTTGTTGATGCCATCACCGCTATATTCAGATTTGACAAAAAAATTCAAATTAAAATAACTGGTAGAGCAGACTGAGATAAAAATATCCCAGTTAATGCTTACCTTGGCTTCAAATGGTGGCTCGAGCTGGTATTTACGGAAAGAAACCAAGGATTAGAATTTAAACGTTTTGGGCAATATGCCACTGTCTTTCAAGTGTTGACAATGACTATTGTACACTGCACCAAGGGGATTAAAAGTAGTATCATTAACAAAATAGCCGTTCAGACATCCAGCACTGAGGGCAGTGACCGCATCGGTAGTTAATTCCAGTCATTTGGGCCCTGTCAGACATTGAGGAAAACAATAAAGTTACCCTAACAGCAATGATTTGAGGTTGGGTGAGTATGGCAATTCACTTTTTGTAAAAAGAGTTCTCACAGAAGCCACCTACAAAACAAAATTAATCTTGTCTGGGTACCAAGGCACATAAAGAGACCAATACATTTATCAAGGAAAGTTCGATAAGGACACCTCTATTAGCCCTAAACCCTTTTATGGCATACCAAATTGGATTGTAATTTTTTTTTTTTGTCTAAAGGGGAGGGCTGCTCTTTCTTTTTTTTTTCTAGCTTAGCCTGTTCGTTGCTTTCAATCCATTTATATCCTGGCATCTGCATCCGTGTCACCTGATTACGCTTACCTGAGAAGTTCGATGTTACGCATTCCCAGACCAATTTTTAGTTGAAGGTGGCCTAAAGCCTTCAATGCTATTTAGCTGTCTGAGAATATATAAACCTGTGCAATTTTTAATTTTTTTTTTTTTTTGAGATTTCTTGTACACCGAGTTTTCATGGATTTCATGGAAAGTTGATGGTGTGTTAACTAGAGGTTTTGCTAAGTGATATGGAGATTCTTTAACCCCAAACTGTAAACATTAATATTACAACTTAGTAGTTCTTTATTTGAATGAATTACAATACAAAATAATAAACATAAAGATACAAGTTTATTGGTATAATACATTTTATATTATAATTAAGGTTTTAAAAGATTGGCTGCTTTATTTTACTTAGGAACGAATTCTAATCTCAATAATTGCCAAAATGTCTCAACCTGAAACATCAACAGATATAAATTAATAATAATAAACTAAAACTGATTTGAACAACTGATTACCTGAATAGGAAAGCAGTGCTGTTATTATTTGCACATGAAAGGTAACCACTAGAAGGTGAGAAAGCAAAGGCTTGGATTTTCCCAAGTTGGGCATTGAGGGAAGGAAAATTGTTAAATGCTGTCGCAGATGGTAAATGGATCTATAAAATAAATTTTTTTATTATGTACATCATATATTTTTTAAACAGTTCGACCAACCATTTTGATCGCATTTCCTTTTTTGTCAGATGCAATCCCGAGAATCTGAGAAGTTGGATTGAAACGAACAGTCGATACAGGAGTCACTAAATTTTCAACCACTTTGATCGCTTTAGGACTCTCATTTTGACCGATTGAATTGGTTTCATAAAGATTGACTATACCGGACGAAGATCCAGTCGCTAAGTATTTTCCACAAGGGGACAGCGCAATAGCTGTACCATTGAGGCAGCCTTCATCAAAAAATTTCCCATGGAATGATCTACGTGCCATATCCCAGATGTATATTTCACCGAGCTCTAAAAAAAACCCCAAGATATATTATAGTGAGTGAGTGCGACATAAAACAACCAGAACTAACCTCCATGTGAATAAAGTTTAGAACCGTCAGAATTGAAAGTGATAGCTTCGACATTTCCGTTCATTGAAAGCGTACTGATCCATTCTTTGGAGTCCGCTGTAAGCAGGTGTATTTGTCCAAACCTCCCGGCTACTGCGATCAATCGTCCATCTGGAGATACCTCAAATATCTAAGACATGGAAAACATTTTCAACACAGTTTTAACAAAGGTATTTTTTATTTTTTTTTTATTTTACGAACCTTCATATTTGACATGCCCATGTTATGATGTGTTGGAATTTTTATGCTTGTGCCTTGTAACATATCGTAACAGTAAAAATGGGAATGGTGCTGAGAGCCGACAATGAATTGATTGCCATCTGTTGAAAACCGTGCGCATCGCACTGGAAACTTGTCGAATTGCACAGAAGCCAGTTTACTGTTGCCTCGTCCATCGACCTTCAATTTTATAGTTTTATTTTACCAGTTTAGTATAAAATTCATTATCTGACTTACTTGAAATATGGAAGCAACTCCTGAAAGCCCGGCAACGAGGGCGACATTCGAAGTTGGATGGAACTCCACAGCCTTGATTATTGGCCCTTCATTCCTCGTTTCAGAGTTTAAACTAGCCAACCGCTTCGCTTCTAAGATACCTTTCATCAGGTAAGTCGGTTTTTCCAGCATATTACCACAAGTCTAAAAATGATTGTTTGTTAAATTAAAAAAAAAAAAAAAAAAAAAAAAAAATTCATTAACAACTCACTCTGAGAATCGCCAGGTCTTCATCTTGATCCTGTGGTGTCTTGTGGTCTAATTTTGCCCAAGAAGGCTCTCCAAACACAGCCTGAAACTTTCTACGGAGTACCTTATGATAATCATCGCTTGGTTTGTAACCAAGTAGGGTGTCATTTGTTCCTTGAGTACGCAGAACATCTTCTACACTAAAGAAAACATTGAAATAACAACTTGATATCAATAGAAATAAAATAAGGTTTATTGTATCCAGTCATAAAATAGGTCTGTGATGTTTTTTAATGGCCAAATTGATGAACCTTTCAGGTATTTGTAATACAAATTTAATCAACAATATAAACCATTTTGTTCTACTACCTGTCGCCCCCACCAATGTAATTTCATCCTCCCAGAACATTTTGATGTTTTTTCTTAAGCCCTCAAGTTCATAGAGATTTGAAGAGCCTGGTGGAAATCTAAGGAATGTCAGGTGAAAACAGTGGGTGGGGTAGCGTATCCAACCAAGCTTTAAAAGTGTTTCTGGGAGTGTTATCCTGGTGGAAAACAACTCCCTTGTGAGTTTAATCAAGCTGAATTTATGCAGTATAGAGACCAAATTCTTTGGATGTATTCCAGAGTTTTTAGTTGTTAACGGTGGGTCACTGAAATTTACTCATAATTTTCCTATATGAACATTGTAAAGGATTCACTTTTCATCCAGTTAACAGTATTTTTCACATGGGTCATTTACGTTGTTTTAGGAGGGAATTGTAGATATGCGGGTCAATAAATTCTGAAATGACAAATATTTCCAGTGAATCTTACATGCTTTGAAACGATCATATGTGATAGGTTAAGTCTCAGCGACGTCTTATGTCGTTGAGTGTGGATTATTTTTGACAAACAATGGACAGTTGTCAAGGAGTGTAGCCCAAGTAGCAAATGATGGAACCACCCCAACCCCTTCAGTCAACTCGTCTGCCCAGGCGGGTGGCCAGCAGACACAAGTGCCGCTCATGTTCTCGTCACCACTGGTTGACTCAACATAAAAGACACTGCTCGCATTTCTCCTTCACACCAGTCGCCTAGTTGAGTCAAGCGTTGCAATGGCAAGTTTCAATGTGGAGCAATTCATTGAAGAATTCTTATGCATATGGAACATGAGGTGTGAAGAGTATAGTGACAAAATTAAAAGAAGTGAAGCTTGGAGGGAAGTAGCACAACAGTATTTGTGAGAAAGCGCCCATTTCCTAATTTGATAACAACGGGTAAACCCACACTTTTCTTTACTGGGTTTCTTCCTTTTTTGCTTCTCTTTTTTCAGAAGAGCAAGCATGAGAAGTGCTCCTGCTTCCTCGGGTTCTAACATCTTACTGACCTCCCGCTGGGAAGAGAGGTTGATTCCAGAAGTTGTCTGGTGGGAAACTATTAAAGAAAGAATATTTATACGACAGTTAACTAGTTGCGAGTCCGGGCAAGTTAGGCTATGGTTGTTTTGGAATATTTGTTTTCCAATGAGAGTGTTTATGTTGTCGGAACCATTCGAGCGTTCAAACCAGTTTGATTTTTTTGGGCGTTCTGATGTTCAATTTAGACAGTTTTGGTCACCATGTATATAGATAAACTGATTAGTCTTGTTTTTGAGAATCGGTGTCTGTGGAACATGAATGACAAAAAATATCACAACAGAGATATTTCTCAGCCAAAGTGAGAGAAAGTCTCTCAAGAAATCAACACTAGCAATAAGTCATATTTGGTTAGTGGTCATAATTAACCATATTAATTATTGTAATGAATAATTTTTTTTGTCTAAGTTTTTTGGTTGAGACAAAAAGTTAGTGTCACGAACGAGATTTAAACCCACGACCCTTGACTCATCTCAACCTACAACCATTCGAATTTTCCCTCTTTTTGCCATTTTTCAAATTTCATTTTAATTAATACGGTCAATTATGACAGCTATTCATGGATTAATATGCATTTTTTTAAGGGACTTGCAATAAGTTTGAAACTCTCCCTTCTTGTCTCTTGTGGAAGAGATTAACATGCTCTGTTTTCCCACCACCTATCAACAATAGTTTAATCAACAGACTTTCAAGAAAATAAAACTCATTAAGTTCATCCATTTTGCTGGGAGGCAGAAACGTACTATCAGAGAATGCGCTCAATGTAATCACCTTGTTGAAGATTTCGGATTTACTCATCAGAATTCACATCCATATGAACTGTAGCCTTAATAGCAAGAAATAACAAAGCATCATTAATCAACAAAGAAGGAAAAAAAGCCGAAACGTAAACCTTGTCTACTGCCCAGTATGTCAGTTCAAGTATGAGACCAGCCTGACAAGAGCTAACTCCAAGAAAAAACTCCCGATAGATACTTTTCTCGCAAAAGACTAACCGAAATGCAATTAGAATTTATCTGGTGAAATACCCATACGAAAGGTTTATTTGGTTTCATCCTGCATAATTTCAATAGCCAAATAAACGGACCAAACAGTGACAAATTTTGGCTGATAGCGTGATCAGGCATCGATATTGAAGAAATTACAGGTTCATCACTGCAGATCTCACAGAGAAATTTTACAATATTGTTTTTGCTTGCATGTTATATTACAAAAAAAAAAAAAAAAAAATCAGCCTTACGTGAGAGGCAGCAAATCATCCTCGTCTTGCCATGCAGGAGGTCTAGGTGAGGCGAGAGTATCCGAGAAGTCAGAATCAGCTGTGCCGTCATCTTCCACACCGGAGTCGCAGTCAGTCCGACCCAGGTTACGCAGCATGAAAGATGCATCGCCCAGGACTAATTTCTCCAATCTGAATAAACCAGAATATTATAAAACAACAGAAATTAAACGTATACAGAAGGAAAAACAAGAGACTAACCTTTCTTTTTCCTTATCGAGCATTTTGTTGAGTTTCCTCTTTCTCCTGGGTTTTTCACCGTCTCCTGCGTGTTTGCGTTTTTTCTGAGCGGTTTCTCCTTTTCCACCTTCCATGGTTCAGCAGGAAAAAATAACTTAAGAGGTAGGAAATCGAGAAGTTATTGTTCGACTGGGAACTTGACCAAAAGGAGGTTAATCTCCCTGCTTCTGGTTATAAGACAATCCACCACCTAATCCATTTTCAAAACAGAAGTTTTTTTCTCTTTATTTCCACGAAATCAACATGCTTTCTGGCAAAAAACGATTAAATATTAATTATTTCAAAAATTACAATCCAGGTTTTTGAAAAAATTCCAAGGGATAAGAAATAAATTCAGTGTGACGTTTAACGACCACGTGCGTCACCCAAACACAAACCAAAAGTTCAAATAAACTACAAAAAATACATAGTCAAATAAAAAACACAAGAAACTGAAGCACACACAACTGTGATACGTACTATTAAATAATAGAAACACATAAAATGCCTCAAAGTTGAAAATTTAACTGTTAATGAGTTTTACAAAGTATAGATTTTTATTTTATTTTATGTATTTTAAAGTTACAAATGGGCTTAAAGCCCCCTTACAAGTTCATGTCTTAGAAATAAACTTAGTTTTATAAACATAGTAAAATAATAGTAATAATTATAAAATATATAAAAAAATAATGTTTAGTAAGTTTTGTCATTTTATTGTATTTAAGCATTATATATATCCATATACAAAAGATTTTTTCCCTCTTTTTTATAGATATAGTATAATGATTTATTAATGCCACAAATATCTACAATGCGGTACAATTTAGTGGTCTACTCCATTGTACTACATCTTCAATTATAGTTATAACGTGTGGTGATTAGTGACCGTTAGTCGATGATTATTCGGAAATCGTGAGATGCGGTCTGGTGTGATGTAGGTTTCAGAAAAACATTTTATTTATCGTGCCAACGTTTCGATCTTTATTGAGGTCATCTTCAGGGCCTGGGATGTACAAACATTGTTTAAATTTTTTCCACATCCTACATGTATTTGTTAAATTTAAACAATGTTTGTAAATCCCAGGCCCTGAAGATGATCTTAATAAAGATCGAAACGTTGGCACGATAAAGAAAATGTTTTTCTGAAACCTACATCTCACCAGACCGCATCTCACGATTTCTGAATAATTATAACTAGAGTTGATATATGAGTTATAAGGCGAATTTCAAAGAAAGAAAANCAATAAAGATCGAAACGTTGGCACGATAAAGAAAATGTTTTTCTGAAACCTACATCACACCAGACCGCATCTCACGATTTCCGAATAATTATAATTATAACTATAGCTTGCCAAAAATAAAAAAAACAATAGGGCCCTTAGCAACCGAAACAGGGCCTCCCGCGGCGAACCCCGGTCAGCCGAAAACAACAAAATAAAATGAAGCCTCGTGAGCGTCAACAGGCCAATTGGATGAAATAGTAAAGAATGAACTTTACGATCAAACTAAAACTTTTGGCATTTTTATTGCAAAAACAGACCAGGACTTGCTTCGGTTTGAAACAGTGTCTCATTACCCAACTATGCAGTCCGTTGGGAAGAATGAATCACAGATGTACCATGATTTGGCGTGAAACCGTGCAAAACTGGTAGTCGTGCCGCAGTAGTGACTAGTGCCAAGGTGATTTACTATTTCGTGAGTTGGGTCAGACCCAGAGATGAGAAGTCAGTCGCAACCTTTACCGAATAACTACTTGCTTGACCATTGTATAATCACTGAGGAAAGCCACGAGGCATAATTAAAATGCGGTTGGGAATTTCTTCAAATCCTCATTGGAATATAGCGTAATTACTGTTTGGAACTGTCGTGAATGCTTAGTTTTTTTAAACTACTTGTGTTTCGAGAGGTTGCACGCGCTGAGTTTCCTGGTGTGGAACGAATAAGACGATCAGTTGCGCACTCGAGTCTCTTCGTGAAGTTTTCACGAATGGAAAATTCGACAAAGGGAAATTACTACGTCGTGAGCCCAAGGTGTCACGTATACGACGTACATCATAGCATAATAGTTGAGTCACGTCTGTACAACCTATCGGATCTTTCTTGCTATCTTGGAAGCCATAATTTTTAACAACGTCCGTGAACAAGCCTTTTATATATAATAATGAGAAATCCTCAGCCATTTTGTAAAGAAACAGACAGAGGTTAATTATAAAAAAGCTCAGGAATAAATTTGCTAATTACCCTCACGTTCTCTAGAATTCATGATTTATAGCTTTTCTAACCTATAAAAATATTCCTTTAGACCATTATTTGTTCAGAGAAAGCATGTTCTAGCGGGGTATTTCCCAGCACAGCTTATTGTACCAAGTACAGTTCAATTGACTCGATATTTCTTTTATGGAATAGTAGTCAGTGTCTGTCATTGCTTCAATTTTATTCCTCGATCTTGATATCTTAGGTTATGTCTCTATTGAGCATATATAGTCCTATCACTTCTTTGAGTTTTACCCTTTCTAACTGCAGCTATGTTATTGCCAGATTTGATCAGGGTTCTTTAATCGTAGGTTTATCACGTCTGGCACCTTTGGCGTTTATCCACTTCTTATATTTATTTATTTCTTCGGTGGGCCCATACTGAGATGGAGGATTTACTATTTGTCCTTTTTATCACAAGTATACGTTATGGCATGGCCTTGAAGTCCATCTGTTTTGGAGAGTGTATGCGTTCACCGACTATTTTGGGTGCGATCACTTTTAGGACTGATAGGCTGTCTGATCGTATGAGGATTTTTTTACCTTTTAGGATATTCTAGGCGTAATCATCGATAGCATGTTTTGAAAACGTTTGTGGATTCCTCCTCCTGCCTTTTGGATGCACTTTTCCTAGTCCACAGTTCAGTTCAATTGACTCGATCCTTCAATTTAAGACGTAGTAGGTCATTGACTTTTATTGGTGCAATTTTTTTTCTCGAGTCTTCTTAATATTCTAGGTTAAGTCTCAATTGATTCGTGGATAATTTGTTCTGGAAGTTTCTTTCTCTTCATCGCATAAGTTATAAGTTGGATCATTATTGTTGGTGTTTTCTCAGATGCCAGTGACCGATTATAGCTCTATCACTACAACCCCTTTTCTAATTAGCTAGTCAGTTTTGGTGAAGGTTCTCATGGGTTTATTGCGTCGTCCACTTCTTGGTTCTGTGCCGATATACGGCCTTATAGACCCTCCTCTGGCCTGTGCCGGCTTGATTATTACCCAGAATTCTTTTGTGCTCTGGCACCCAAGACTGTCAGGTTTTGGATGCATTCACTGATTATTTTGGGTATGACCTTTTTACATACTAAAGTTTTGAGAACTTCTTGGCTGATCGTATGAGGGTTTTTTTTTGTCAGTGTAACCGTATTAAAATATTCTGTGGTTATATTTCACCTTGATAGAGCTAGGTGTATTTTGCTAATGAGATTGGTTTGTACTGCTCATAGGGCATAGTCAGTATTTTTCGTTCCATATTATCTTTTTACAGATAAAAACCAAGGAGGTTTGTATTCAAATATCAGAGGTGTTTTCTCAAATGTCAGTGACTAGTATATAGTCCTGTCACTCCACTGAGTTTTACCCGCTGTTTTGAGAAGATTTTTTTAATCGTAAGTGTCCTGGCACCCAAGATATTTTCAAATTATTGTGTTTGGCAAGGTTTTAGAGATTTTGGATGTGACTTCTTTATGTACTAGTTTTTTTATGGCTGCTTGGCTGTTTGATCTTATGAGAATAACACGTATTTCGACTTGAAAGACCGAGTTGTACTTCCTTAAAGAGTTTGACTGCCCATGCTTTGAGATAAACTGAGGTGTGAACACGTGGTTGAAGGATCGTAAGAGCAAGGATCAAATTGATCCTTATGTCGCTGGAGTCCGGCTGTTTCACGGGTGGCCTCCTTGACTAAGTTATCTGTTTTGGTATTCCAAGTTTTTTTTGACAAATAAAACCATCAAATATTTAATGGTAGAAAGGAAAAATGATTTGTTCTACCAGGAAGTTACAACTACTAAAATTTATTATTTTAGTTCCATTATCTTTTCCGAAGTTTCTTCCAACAATATTTTAAGGAATCGTTCCCGGATCGTGTCTTCTTCCTGTTTCCAGATAAAAGATATAGTTTTGTGACTGTTTTGGTAGGGAAAATATTTAAAAAAAATGTCGCTGGCTCTACTTTTGAAAAATCTGCCTCTCCTCAAAATCTGACACTCAAAGCATTAAAAGCTCCATGAAACATCATCAAATCTGCTATTTAACTCGAAGAGTGATTGTTTTCTTCTCAAGTAGATGGTCTCAACCCCGATTTAACCTGTTTTCAGAATGCTGTAACCTTTGATTTTTCATGATTGATTGTAAGTCCCAGCGATTGGAATATTTCATCAACAATATAAATAAAATGGACAAAATTCTACTCTGTCAAGAAAAAGTAAAACAACAGGGGACTTAGAACACAGCCTTGCTATTAAATGATACGTAAACGTTTTCGGAGCACATACCATTGCACCATAAAATGAAAAATATGACATAACAGCAAAAATGGTATGATTTAGGGTAAAACAATTCCAAAAAATTCTAATTATAAAATAATAATCATAAAGGGGGCGTCGGTGGCCGCAACGGTATAGGCGTTGACACGGCGCTTATCACTGTAAGGTAAAGGTCCCGGGTTCGAATCCAGCGGCCCTGCATTCGAACTCGACATACTTACAAATGGGCTTTTTTTCAAAAACACCGGCACCCCGAGGGTTGATATAACCTCTGCTGTTGCGAACCCTCGTAAAAAAAACAAAAAATAAATAAAAATAAAGGTTAGAACAAAGTATTTATCTTTTGGCAAATGAAATTATTCTATGATTGGCATGTTCAAAGTTGAGAGAGCCTTTGATGTCAAATCTATGCTGGATTTCCAAGCAGAAAAGCTGACCTAATAAACTTTACAATACTGTATGTGAAGTCATGCTTAAGTGTAGGCTGTGCTAACAAGAACCCAGGAAGCAGTTGGGCCAAGGTTGCTTTCGGCTTTAAGTCAAAACAATTACTAAATTGGAAAATGTGCAAATTGTTGTGTTCAAAACACAATGATTTGTGTTCATATGTTTACAATTGTGTCGAAGACGAGCCAAGAATGCCATATTCATCCTCGGCGGGTCTTAACCGGGTCTAGGAGATGAAAAACGCCTTGAAAAAAAAGGTCGTCACGGGTCAAGTCCGAGCTTCACGTCCTCAACTCTAACAAATGACAGGTTTTTTACACTTATTAATAAATCCGACGTGACTTTGTTCTAGCATATTTCGAAATAGGGGATTTTAAGATTCCGAGATGCTCGTCCGAACACAAGTTTCGGGCTTATCTGTTTCTACCTCCGCGGAAATTTAAATTTCTTCTCAGCTGACTCATCTCCTAAGCTGACCTTTGAGTCAATTGAGCCGGTGTTGTACGATGTATCTTAATTAATTTAACGTAGGGATTCAGTGAGGATCATTTATTTAATTATATTTTTAAGTCATGATTTACCGATACTTATTGCTAATTTTCAGTTAATTTGTCAGTTCTACTAATTACTTGCCAATCTCAAGGTTTTTAATATAGCAACCTCCAGACATTTTACTCCCAGCATATTTACAACTCTTTTAGTCCTATCACTTCTTTGAGTTTTACCCTTTCTAACTGCCNTCTCCTAAGCTGACCTTTGAGTCAATTGAGCCGGTGTTGTACGATGTATCTTAATTAATTTAACGTAGGGATTCAGTGAGGATCATTTATTTAATTACATTTTTAAGTCATGATTTACCGATACTTATTGCTAATTTTCAGTTAATTTGTCAGTTCTACTAATTACTTGCCAATCTCAAGGTTTTTAATATAGCAACCTCCAGACATTTTACTTCCAGCATATGTACAACACTTTTCATCGTCTTTAATTTGTGATATCTTTTTTCATGACCATTCAGAAGGAGTCTATGGAAAAGGGTTGCCACTAAAAGCATTTTTTTTGGTGAACCTTAAGATACTGCATTGTATATTCCCATTTCTGAAAGTCATTGTTTTCATTGTGCATTTTATTATTATTACCATAAAAATTTGCCGTGTCTAATTGATTTTCCATTTTCCGTTCAAAAAGAGGTTTTGCGATCAGTGTTGATATATGAAGTACTCTTCCAAACTCTTCTAACCCACCAGGAAATTTTAATAAAATTTTGGTATACTAGGTCGAAAAAATTACACTTGTCCGAAAATTCTTAACAATGGGCCTTTGAAGCTGAAGAAATATTTGAAGAAATTAAAATTTTTTTTTTAAATAATATTTTTCTCTCCCTTTTCTGTGCATGTATTTCATGCATATTATATATAAGTATTATGTTTCTTTTTATATCTAGGGTAAAAAAAATGCTGTGGAGGAATGTATGAAATAAAAAGTTTGTTAGGCAGCCCAGAATGTGAAAATAAGATGTAAACTAAAATCTGAAGAGTGAAGAAATCTTGAAATGCATAATGGCGGGGTTTGGCATTTGGAAGGGTTAGGGTTAACTAACCCAACCCTAACTTTACACAACCCAACCCTAACCTTAACCTAACCTAAATCGGCTCTAACACTAGTCCTAAACTCGCGGATCTCGTTACTCAAGAGGCAAGAGGGTGGCGGAAAATATGGGGGAGGATAGCACAACTATGTCGGAGAAGTAGGTGGAGGGTTGGTGTAGATGGGATACAGGATCGGTCCAAATATAAGTTTGTTTAGGCAAGCCAGGATTTGTGAATAGATATGAAAAGTATTGGCACTATGCTTGATAATGTTAGGGTTAAGGTTATGATAGTTGTTGAAAGGTTAACTCATCTACCCTAACGTACGTCGTCTCTAACGCTAACCCTCATGTTTCGGATCTCGTCGTTCAAGTAGCAGGAGAGTGGCGGAAAATACGGAGAGAATAGCCGTGTATCGGAGGGTAGAGGATGTAGATGAGGAACAGGTTTGGTCCGAGCATACTGCTCTGAGCCACTCCTGCTCCCATGGGGCAATATTCGTTGTACTCGTAACAATCATTCTGAACCCTGAATCAAGGAATGGCTTGAAAAAAGAAAGCAAATTCAGTTACTACTCTTGTGACGTATTTTAAGGTCATCATAAGGGCAAAACTACCTTAAATATAGATTGACATATTTATGTTTCTACAGGGGATCTCAAATTTCTTTTAAGCCCCGACACATAATACTGAAAACAAGAATTGTTCCGTTCTGTAGGGGCGTAAGATTATGTACGAGGAATTTGGAAAGACACCTTTTAGTTTATACTTTGTCTCTTTCTTATGAACTTTGTTGTTAGGTCTAACTAGGACATCATGTAATTGATATTGCTATGGGAAGCTATTAAGAAATAGAAAATACTTTGAAATAAACCTTATTCTCTGTATCAAACTTTCCAGTTTTCTTTAAAAAATAAGTGGTTGCGACTTAATCGGCGAAATCGTCGGGTCGATGGTCTTTTTTTCTATGATACGCCTCCATATCCTTGGGCCTTCTTTCTCTCTATTATGCATATTGGCCCTGGGCCTTCCTTTCATGTCGAGGCGACTTTCAAAATTAGGCCTACTGCTCTGAGTTGTTGAGCTGTTGAAAGTTATATTATATTTACGAGCTTGTCTGCCCGATAAAGACACGTTTTAGGTTTAAACCAACCTCCTTCACACGTGAAATTATTCGAAAGGGAGTATTTACAATACTGCTCTAGGAAGAACGTGATGTTTATGATGGCATCGTGAAAGCGCGGGGTCCAAAAAAGCAGAAAGAATAGTGCAGCGGTTTGAAATAGATTGTCCAGATATACTTCTGTTCGACAGATTTCTCAACAGTACAATTTCATCATTATTATTCTGGTATTGTGTGAATTTTGATGACCTGATGTCTCTATAAACATCACACACATGTATTGTAATATAAAAATAGATATTGGCAGATATCATACATTTTATATCATTTAACTGAAGAACCATTGTTGTAACCCAATTAGACGCAAGGACTAATCCTCTTAGGTCGCGAGCCCAACTCGTCTTCAGTCGTCTAGTGGGATTATAAGGGTAGTTTCTATTGGATAAGGATTGACCTTTTTTATTTCTATTGGATTGGGATGAAAGGAGAGTTTATTGTAGAAAGTGGACAACGTTTTGGAGAAATATGTTTTGTACGAAAGGGATTGTGAGGTCATTGATCTGTCAATGGTTCTGATGAATTCGGATTGGTAAGTCTATATTATTTGAATGTTGGAAGGTTTTGCGGTGCCCCACAGTTAGGCCACTGTCCCGTTTAGTTTTATATATATATATTATGCAGGGTGGGCGACCAAGACCTGAGGGGTTAAATGCCTGGGTAGACTCGTACAACATCCCTAAAAGATCCGGGTCTTCGTCGGCTCACGTGTCCTGCATAAACCTCTTGGACTTGTTCACAAACCCCAAAATTTTGGACCATTTTATCTCGGGGAGTGATTTGGTGATGTCCTCTCCTTCAAAGATTTCAAATCTAGACCTAGCATACCTATCACCCTCTGCGAGGTAGTGCTTTGCCGTTTCTTCTTTTATTTCGCAGAAGCGGCAAAAGGGATCTCGTAGGGTGATATGTGTGACAGTAGTCTGTACCGTTTGTTTAATGACTGTCGTTTTAGTCATTGTTTCCTTTCCTATTGTTTCCAGTTTAGCATTGAGCATTGAGTTTAGCATCTTGATGGAACCCAAGGTAGGACCCAGTTGGGATGGGAGTATTATTGAGGAATATTGTAGGACGGGTTTTGCTTCGAAGGGTGCTTTTGCTTTCATTAAGCTTCATACGTCAATGTTTGCTCCACTCGGGTATTTGCAGAACATGTGCCTGGAGCTCCTCCGAAGCAATCGTCGGATCGGGATCAGATGATATAACAGCTGAGTCGTCCGCAAAGGGTGCAAGAATAGTGGATGGTGAAGTTGGGATAGCGCAAGTACGCCGCCCTGAGGTAATACCGGTCCCAGAGGACAATAGTCGGAGTAGGACGATCCTTCGTAGCCTCCGGTTAGGTAGGACCGAAGGATTAGGCGGAGGGTGTGTGGATGCGCTTTAGTTTGTAAAGGTTTCATTCATGCTACACTCGATCAAACGCTTATGACAAGTCAAGAAAGGACACAGTACATTTTGTGATTGAGACATGAGGATATGCGGTTCACAATGCGAAACCACGATGGGTCGTTTTAAACATGAAAAATAATATGTGTTAAACACATTGGTTTTGTATAACTTTATTACATGTGATTTTACAATATTAATAAATTATAAACTAGTAATATAGGACGATAAAATATACACTAAGAGGTGAAAATAGTATCCACCTTTAATAGGTTAGGGCTAAATAAA
The DNA here is from genome assembly GCF_000648675.2 of Cimex lectularius. Lineage (NCBI taxonomy): Eukaryota > Metazoa > Arthropoda > Insecta > Hemiptera > Cimicidae > Cimex > Cimex lectularius. The sequence goes on from NW_019392782.1 coordinate 198,639, forward strand.
ACATTTTTTTTTAACAAGGGTATTTCAACTATAAGGTTATATGAACCTTTGGGTGTCGGTGTTTTTGAAAAAAGCCCATTTGGAAGTATGTTAGTGAAATCCAGCGGCCCTGTATTCGAACCTGGGACCTTCACCTTATAATGATGAGCGCTGTGTCAACGCCTAAACCGTTGCCGCCATCGTCGCCTCAACCACTTGTCCTGGTGGTTTGATTTTTTTAAGGTGAATCATTTTCAAATTTGTTTGAGTGATGGTTTTGAGCTGTACAAATTCGGCTAGAAACATTGCATTGTTGGAAGATGGAAGAAGTCGAGCGTATGTGGCTAGGGGGCTTAATATTCCTAGGTCCGAAGGTCCATCGCTACCAATGTACTGGAGGTTATTCAAGACGGCATGGATCACGTCGCCATCGTTCGGAAAGATGATTGTTTCGAATACACTTCGTAATTCGATCTGTTGCGATCAAGCAACGACTTCAAAAAGTTAGAAATAGTTTACCCAAAGTAAGGCGAAGACCATCAGAAGGTGGATTACGTGCGAGAAAGCCTGCCACCGTGTCCAGAACTTTTCTCAAGGCACGGAACAGCTCGATTAAGTTTCGCAAGAACTAGTCTGAGCAAGATTGAACTAAAATCTAGTTTTCGGATGAGTCAAGGTTTTGTTTGAGGTCTTCTGACGGCCGAGAGAAGTTTTGGAAAAGACAAGGAGAGCGATACATCCCCGCAACATTTTCACTCCTCAGGCTATGGAGGTGGTGGTGTTATGGTTTGGGCAGGCAAATGCTCATGGAATGCCGAAGGTCATCGGAATGAATGAAGGTCGCCCAACCTTGATCTTCATCGTGGGTTCCCTAATAACTGAAAGATAGATTAAAAATGTGTTATCAGAATAAGTTGTTCCTTATATGCCATCAATTGGCGACGGTTTTATTTTTATGAATGACATCTAGGGTCGTTGGTGACTACTTGCATCTGGCTTCATTTCCACGTTCGGAGTGGCTGCAAGCAGTCCCGACTTAAACCCTGTGGAATACCTTTGGGACCAATTATCAAAGAGTGTAAAAAAGTCGCCAAGTTATGCCCGAGAATTTGCAAGAAAGACTGGCCCTGTTCGAGGAATATGAAAATATATAATAAATAAACAAAACTCCATTCAAAACATCATAAAATCGATACCACGTCGAATGCAAGCGATGATGAATGAAAAAAAGAGGAAATACTACGTACTGAATTTAATATTTTCTTCCTTGTTTCCACAGAAACATTTTTGGCAAAATTGTTTTATTCTGTTTTTTATTTAGCTATATATTTTTCTATACAAATATCCAGTGAACAATAAAGAATAAAATATATAACCATTGCAAAACGAGGGTGGCAATTTTTTTGCTAGCCAGTGTAGTATAGACAATTCGGCCTCTTCCTTTCATTTATCATAGTATTAGAAATAGGATTTATAGACCGTAATAGAAAGGAGTTTCATCGATCTCATTGTGGATCGAGATAAACAACTGCGTAACCTTATTATTAGTAATAATTGCTAATCCTCTCTAATCGGCCGCAAGATTGGATAATCACCTGTGGCAAAAAGTTTCACACGTGTGGGACCGTTTGGATTATTTATTCTACCTTTCGGTCTGATTCTTGCAAAATCGTTAATTTTATGAGTCTTATTTCGCAAATAGGATCTTACGAATGTGCTATAAAAAAGTCAATTCAGATATTTTTTGTTTAAACATCTATCAACAATGGGCGATTGTGTTGTGTACCATAATATGTTGATGGTCAGCAGTTTAAAATGGAACATTTCGAGTAACTGGGATTTTTCTTTTGTCGTTTTTAATTTTTAAACGTTAAAATGTTTTACAAGATTTTTAATTTTGAAAATGATCGGAGCGCAAATAAGGCGACAGCTGATGGAAGGAATGAACTTGGTGTCGGAACGGTCGCCATGTTGGTCGTGAAGTTTTTAAAGAAGTCCACAGAAGGCCAAAAAGCGTTGAAGATATTTGGCACTTTGGTGCGTGAGAAGCCGCATTTAGGCTTCCAGGAGAGAAAACCTGTGAAGGACCCTTCGCAGATCAACACCCCAGCTGAGTCGATGTTGCACGAAGCCGCTTTGCTACCAGCCAATCCGCATATCAGGCTTTCTTCACTCTTCAGATTCTCGTTGCACAATTCGCTTCCAGATTTGCAGAATGAGTCGAGACAGTCGGTGTTTTTAATAAGTGTTACCACGTGGCCGACGAGCTTCATCGACTCGTATTTTGAGAACACCGAGTCCTTTTGCCAACCGACGACCATGCACAGGTATCTCATAGCTTTTTGTAATTCGACGGCGAACATCATACTATTCGGATTGCCAGCGGGTAAATACCGTGATACGGGCTTCAAGAGGGATGTTTGAAAAGGCTTTTTAACTTCGATGACGATAATGTCGTTGTGGTAGATCCCGTAGGTGAAAAGCCCCTGTGAAAAGTTGGGATGGACGTAAAACATTTCGGGGACGCGGACTTCGAAATTTTCGCTCACACCGTGCCTGTCGGTTCTGCTGATCCCGCCGATCAAACGAAATCCGCTCGGAGCAGGAAGAAACAAGTCGCCTGGCTTCGCTACGCATTTACCAGCTGTCATCGAATACCGGCTAGATATTAGAACAGCCGCACAGACCAGAGCTCCGTCGATACGCTGCAAGCCGAGTAAGAACGGGTAATCTTCAAGCCTAACGCGCATCCCGATATCTTCGGTTATTTGGATAAATCTAAGACTGATATTCAAACTAACTAAATTACCCAATAAAAAAAGTACTAAATACATCTTCATTCTTAGACTTTTTACAGGTTTTAATTCATTACTAAAATAAAGTAATTTAAACTACTATAATTTCTACCATATGATTTTAAACGTGCAGATTTTTTTAAAAATAATTTAAAGGCTGCAACCTTATTGATCATTAAGCCTTGAGTCTTTGCAAGTCAACGGCGCAGCCCGGCCCCCTCAGAGCGAGGCCCCCGCAGACCACGGCGCAGTGGCAGCCCCAGGCCTGGAAAGACGGAACCCCTCGGATCTATCGCAACTGATGCTTTTAGTCTTAATATTGCGCGCAGGACTTTATCGAGGAGGGGTCGGTGTCTAGTCACCATCGACACCTCCTCCAAGCTCGTTGGAGATTCCTTGACCTCAGAGTCCGGGGAGGCACCCCTCAATCCAGCCCTAGACCGACCAGCACCCGAGGCCCCGCACGGGCGTCGCCAGAAGTCAGCCGCACCACGCCGCCAACATGGGGAACCAGCAAAGGAAACAAGAGTTGAGGGGATGGGATATTAGATTTTATCAATTAGTTGGATGTTGTTAAGAAGTTAAAAATTTTGTTTATTGATGTTGAGTTGTTGCTTAGTATGGACTGGAGGTCTTTGGGAATCTGATGGAGGGTTCTTTCAGAGGTGTATAAAGGATGTGGGATATTGTGATGGTAGTTTTACAGAGTGGAAATATAGGTTTAGGAGTTCTTTCAAGGATGAATCTATGGGTGAGTCGGGAGTGGCCAATTCGAAGCCGGGTTAGGAGGGTTTCTTCTTTTCGGGAGGGTCTAGAAGAGGATTCCCATTTCTTTACATCTTTCTTTATTGCGAGGAGCTTGTTTCCTGTGCAGGCACCCCATTCACACTTCCATGCCCCCCAGATGAGCCGCCTAAAGTGACAGCAGAGGTCACTGAAGGGGACCCCTCCGTAAGGAATACCATTCAAGGCTGCCTCTCTCGCCATACCTTCTCATTTTCAGTTATTCCAGCGTGGCCTGGGATCCATTTGAATAATACTTCTACGTGAAGTACATGAAGATTGCATTTAGCTGGATTGATCTGAAACTAAGAGAGATTATAAAATGTTGAGCTATTGCCATCTGGACAATAGTATAAATACATTGAGCAATTAATACAAACAGGGCGCTGCATTTTTCGACGCAGTCATAGACAATGCACCACTTGCTTAACCGGACTATTAAATCTCATAATTGTAGTGTATGTCAAATCGTCTATTGTACGGAATCTTTGGTTTGCCTTTACGCCCATTTACCATTTGACCTTGGAGTGACAGTTACTCGATAGTTTTACCTGGGAACGTCCTACGAACCACCAGAAAGGGGGAGAACCTACTCACCCCAGGCACGGCACCCCCATGAAGGCTAGCGCTTCTCCTGACTTTTCTTCAAATATTGTTTCTGCACTGATGATGGGGTGAATGACTTTGAAGGGTGCCCATGTGTACCGTGCCATTAATACGCTTTCCCATTCAGGGTAAAACCCAGAGCACCGCCTCTCCCCCAGTATTGTCCTGGAACATCAAAATTCTTTTCTTTTTTTCTCTACTTTACACAATTCATAAATAGATGCTTCATCGATTTTACCTCTGTGCAGTACCCGCTGCTTGAAGATGGGCCAAAATCTATTATTCAGATATTCCTTACATGCGGCATGGATACGGAGACTCAGAAGGAATGACATTTTGGGCCCGCTGAGGGCGAGCCTTTATAAAATATGTCGGGAGAATACTAATATTTCTTGTAAGAATACAATGAGAATGAGGACATGTAAAAGTCGAAGCAAAACATTTCGTGTCTTGTCTGGACACTTGAAAAGAAAAGCTCAAGAAATGCGAAATGGTGCAGCCAGAGGGTAGTGGCTGCTAGTCAGCTGGTCACGAGCCAGTTACAGTTTGGAATTTGGAGTTAGTCACTGGTCAGTGCCCAGTTAGATTTTGAATGCGACAGTTGTTTGCAAAAATGTAGATGTGGGCTAGACCTTTAGGTTTTTATGGATTGAGCGAGCTTTGAAAGAGGAGTGTCTATATGAACGTCTAGTTACCTCCTTTGTGAAGGGTTTAAGCAGGGAATAAACATTGTTTCGAAATGTAAAAACCTGGATTACTCTTTCATCGCCAGATCCAATAAAGAATTTGAAAGAAAGGCAAATCCTGACGACTGACCGATGTTTCAGTCTTATAATGTTTATGATTTTCGAGAAATACTTTTTTAAAGTGAAAGTATAAGGGGAAAAACGAATTTTTTGATTTTGAAACTTGGCAGAGGTTTAGAAATTTGGAAATTATACATGACGTTGTATTTGGTATTCCTCAAGCACTGCAACCTTTTGGACAATTGTACTTTTCCTGGTTCCTAGTTCAGTTCACTTGGCTCGATCTTTCAATTTAAAAAGTAGTTAGGTCATTGTTGTAATTCTTTTTCTCGTGTCTTCTTAGTACACTAGGTTATGTTTCAATTGGTTACTTCGCATTCGAGAATATTAAGGAAATTTTTTCCTCATTGTATAACCTACAAGTGGGGTTCATCGTTGGATATACCCTTGTGTAGTACTTTCTCAGATTCCATTGGCCGATTTATAGCCCTATCACTATCTAACTAACTGCACCAATGTGCTAGCCATTTTGGGTGAGGGTTCATCATGGGTCGTCCACTTCTCCATTTGTATTTTGTGGATAACAGAGAAAATGGTTGATCTTGTTATATACGTTCCTATATATGGATCCTTCTCTGGCCAGGGTCTGCTTGTTTTTAATTCCATTGTGCCCTTCTTTCTAAGAGGCTTCCAAGGGTTCACTAATCATTGGTTTACTGTCGTCCACTTTGCCATTGGTATTTTGTGGATTAGAGTTCTAAGAGAAGATGCTTGATCTTGTTATTCTAAGTATAGGTCCTATATATAACCTTGCAGACCTCCTTTGGCCAGAGTCTGCTTTTTATTACCCAGAATTCCTTTGTGCCCTAGTATCCAAGATATTGTCAGATTTTAAATGCGTTCACTGATTATTTTGCATATGAACTTTTTACATGCTAATATTTTTAGGTTTTTTGGCTAATCCCATGACGATTTTTTTTAGTGTAATCTCTTTTATGATATTCCATGGCTATATTTCAGCATGAAGACTGGTGTACTTTCCTAATGAGATTGATTTCTACTGCTTGTAGAGCATAGTCGACTTAGTATTTTTCGTTCCAGTTTATCCTTTTATGGGTAAAGACGAAGGACGTTTTTATATACAGATGTACAGATATAATTGTTGCATAAAGACTGTAGCCGTCATATTTGATGAGTATCACCGCAAAAGGTTCGATCAATCCAGCAACTCTTTGTCCATAAAAGCACTGTGACCATGTACGTACTTTTTACTATTTTTACACACTTCTTTTTCAAAAGGTGTTTTATTATACAACTTTATTATATAGATTCACAACTTGAAATGAATTATGCCCGTCTTAAAAATTAAATGTTTGTGTTTGGAACATCCTATTTGTATGAATGATAAAATTTTATTTATTTAATAAATAAGTTTTTGTTGGTAGAAAATATGTCTAAACATCCAGTGCTTACTAAATTATTAAAAATTGTTTTGCACGTTTGTTATGTGGAACCTTTAAGCAAGCCAGTGAGATTATGAAAGTTTAAAAATTTTATATACTCTCTAAAAATACAAACAATGGTGGTAATGGAAAATTATAGTCTTTCCTAACTAATAATAATAATAATAAAATGCGAGTTGGAAAAGAATGTATTTACTATTTGAATCATATTGTCTGGACAATTTCATAACCTCATTCTTCTGACATTTAGAGCGAAATAGTGAGCCATGCCTAAAAAGTTTACATCTCAAAACACGAAGGCAGTCGCTGCCAAGGCGAGGAAAGCCTTGATGCAGGAGCAGGAGTTGGAAAGAAAGCAGCAGGAGGTGGAAGACGCCTACTGGAAAGACGACGACAAGACCGTGCTGAAGAAGTCGCAGAGGGATGCCGAGAGGAAGAAGAAAGCCCAGAAGAAGCAAGACCAGGCGAATAAAAAGGCGGAAAACGACGCCCTTCTCCAAGAGGAGGTAGGCTGCATAAAGACGAAGGCTGTCAACAGCAAAGTGACCAGGGATAGCATAATCGCCCAACTCGAAAGCCCGCCGGGGAAGAAAGACCGTAATCACAGTAGACTGGAAACGCTGCCTCCGCTCGTCGAGAACCTCAACAGGCTGAACATCGACGTCGTCGAGGCGCACACCATTTCCGATGCGATCCGGGCCTTCAGGAGTGAAGAGGCTAACGTCGATCTCCACCCAGAAAGAAGGATGAAATCTGCTTATTTGACCTACGTCGAGGCGAATCTGCCGTTGCTCAAGGCGCAGAATCCGACTCTTCGGTTGTCCCAGCTTAGAGAAATGCTTAAAAAAAACTGGCAAACATCTCCAGATAATCCTTTCAACAAATAATCTCTTTCCAAAGAACTGACCAACTATGACATGTTGAATTTTACAGTTTAAAATAAATTGTGCAAAGCTTATATTTGTTTCAATATTTTGTAAACTATCATATGGGATAATATTTGGTGAACCCAAAAATTATTTCTATATCAGCGGTTTTTAGCCACTGTCGATCTCGCTCTAGAATGCTTTTCTGTTGTACGTGCCGAGAGACCCGCAATAATTGGCCAAATGACGATAAACAAACTCAAAGAAAAGGTTACAGTGTCAGCTGACCTGTTTATCAAAACAAGGCTGTAAGAAACTAAATTTATTATTTGTTAGGCACGAAGAGTAAGGTGGCTCAATGAGCTTCACTTATTACTAGAGTAGAAACCAGTTGTGTGATTGTATTTATAAGCGTGAACGTGTGTGTATCAGTATCTTCCCATATCTGGCGGTTTCATTGTGTAAAATATTTGGTAGATTCATTTCTTTCTGTTTTTACAGAGACTGAATTTATTTAATAGATAATTATTCAGAAATCGTGAGATGCGGTCTGGTGTGATGTAGGTTTCAGAAAAACATTTTCTTTATCGTGCCAACGTTTCGATCTTTATTTAGAAATCGTGAGATGCGGTCTGGTNCTAAAGTCGATAAACGTTTCTTTTTGATTATCTTCAAGCATGAAAATTTAGAAGATGAGAAGATGATGGAGCTGAATGAGTGGTGCGGGCGCGCGGCGGGGACCTGGCCCTGGTCGGCCGATCACGCTCGACAGTAAAATGAAAATAGAAGAACTGCCCGGCAACTTACATCGGTCTTACATCCCAATATCTGGACAAGAGAGTAAAGCAACATATCTATAATTGCAAAAAACCCAAGCAAAATCCTACAGCACTCGCTACCCACCATTTTGAACACCAACACAATTTCGACTTCGAAAATCCAAAAGTATTACACACAGAAAAAAACAAACATAAACGTAATTTTTTAGAAATGGTTTATATCAACAGAGATAAACACAGCATCAATTACAGAACAGATACATGTAAACTTAGTCGCAGGTACGCCAATATCATTAATCAAATTTAATAAAGATAACATACATATATCATCTCATCACATTCCATACATCAAACATTTTTCACATAGTCTAATTTTTCAACAATTTAGCTTTCCTCTTCCTATACCCCTTCTATACAATCCTGAAAGGATAATCTAGCCGAACCATTACCAACGTCTTTTTCCCCGACATCCTTCTCCACCCCTTCAAAATCCAACAAATATTAACACAAAACAGCAATATCTCAATGGCACTCTCAACACGACACAAGAATGGCACAATTACACAGAAGACAAACACTTTGAGTTAGTAGAAATACTTTGATTGAAAGTATATATTTTGCATTGTATAAATTCACTTTTTTTTCCACATCCTACATGTATTTGTTTAATATAAACAATGTTTGTAAATCCCGGCCCTGAAGATGATCTCAATAAAGATCGAAACGTTGGCACGATAAAGAAAACGTTTTTCTGAAACCTACATCACACCAGACCGCATCTCACGATTTCTGAATAATTATCGATTAACGGTCACTAACCACCACACACTTATTTATTAGAGTTAATTTGCAGTGTGAGAGATCTGACGGTGGAATATTGAGGACCCCACCGACCCCCAATTAGATTAGTTATGTGTCCCACTTAAATGAAGGGGGTCATTCCTTGGCTGAGGTGTCCCTAGAGAGCGAGTAGGGATGCTACCTATACGAGAATTGTACTTATATACAGCAGCGAATCTCTAGATCCCCTATTCCAATTTTTGTAGAAGATTGAAGTATTTCTGCATATCAATTTTTTTTATTGCAGCTAAACTTAATATTTAATATATATTATAAAGAGCTGGTTGAGTGTATATGCATTTCATTTACGGTTACTGCAACGGTAATGCTACTGCTGCAAGGGGAGCATACCAAGGTCTTGAAATACCTTCCGTACGTAGATGAGGAAAAAACCAACTCACTCTGTTAGTCATTTGGTTCCAAACTTTGCACCATCGTAAAATGGTACGGGTGCCCGACGGAAGGTACCTCAACTCCTTCATTGTGAAACACCAAGGCCCATATATAACGCAGGTGTACTGGTTTCGGAATCACGATTGACAGAATGCAAAATTTTCTCATCTACATCAATTCATTAATTGTCTTCCCTCGTTCTTCGAGTAGGGAAGACCAGTTTCCATGAGCCTCTGATGAACCCGTTGGAATCTGCTAGAACGTCTCAATGTGGAAAACGAGCTTGGTATTCTCAAAATTCGGTTGCAGTAACTGTAAATGAAATGTATATCAGCAAGATGTGCATTAGGAAACAAGGACATGATTTAAATCACCTGAGGAAGCTGTCGGCTGATAACATAAAACAAACTGATTGAACTGAACAATAAAGAACTGACACGAAACTCAAGAGCCAGGCGGATTTCCTGGAAAAATTGAGCATGCCGCACCTTCATCGACACCAGTTTTTTCAACAGAATGCAAAATTTTTGGGCCTTACAGAAGTGCAATCCAAAAAGATGGATATACCAAGCTGGAAGCTAATTGAATGGAGAACTTTTGGGGGAATTTGCAAACCTCCAGGTGTTTGTACATTTACCAATCCAACATTTTAAAAAAATTCCAAATTCCAACATTTATATTTTTTCTGAATTTTTCGTGTAGAATTTTTTTCATCAATTCTGCAATTTAAATAGATTTCCTTACAGCAAAATTAACTTTCATTCAGGTGGCACAAACCAGATTTTTCTACAGTCAGTAAGTCTGAAATTTATAACCAATTTAATGGACCTAAGTCGAAAAAAAACCCAAAAACCTTAAATTACTTCTTTACCGTTGAGATTTGGACAGGAGTTTATAGGAAGTGTTTTGTTCCATATGGTGAGTAGAAACATCTGAAATTTTTATGGCCAGTCACCCTATGTATGTATATATTATATCGAAGGTAATCTTGTTCGTTAGTATAAAAATGTTTGTGATTGTATCTATAAGCGTGAATGTGTAGTAGAAGAGCCTCGATTTTGGAATATCATGTACCTCATCAGCCCTCAGTTAGACCACTGAGGTATTTCTTTATATATAATTTTTTTTATTAAAGGTAATATTATTTTGTATGACAAGTTTGGTGATTGTATTTATAAGAGTGAAAGCTTATGTGGGAAACACTGACTGAAACTGAGACACTGAAAAAAACTCACATTATTATCAATATCATCTAAATAAATAATTAAATCCATTACAGTTGGTGGTCCGATTGACCAATTAACATTTTTCAATTAATATTTATGAAAGGTATTGGTTGAGATAAAAAAAAGTCATTGTCACCAGCGGGATTCGAACCCACGACCTTCGGCTAGATACGCCGCTGCTCTACCACTTCTTCGAGGATCATCCGCAGTCGCCTCTCTCCGTCCAGAAGCACCCTGACATCGATCAAATCTTCTGATGCCCCAGAGACGACATTGGTATCGATTTCAAGATCTGAATCAGTTTTTCTCTTTTTATTTGCAGATGCTTCGCCTTCGTATTAGTTAAGTAGTTTCTTGAGGTGGCAGTACTGCGACAGAAGTCTTGTCTTTTCTTGTTCTAGTTGGTATATGTACTCCGCAGTTTAAGATTGCAGCCTTACTTAACTTCTCTCCTTCGTGATGCGGCAGGAGCGTCCTCAGGGATTGGAAGCCGGCGTTGATGCTCTGCATCCTCCGCCTCTCGTTGGAGTTGGCGATTTCCCTCCGGATCCTCTTCTCCTGCTCCATCCCCGCCCCGGCCGCGGAACTTCCGTTGTGGTGGACTCTCGCGCTCACCGGCGATTCGGATCCCTCGCCGCTCAAACTGCAGTAGCTCGAGATGTCCTCTTCGTACTGGTGGATATCTTCGATTCGTATTTTCTCCTCCCTCCCAAGAGACGCAATTTCACGTGTCTTCGATAAATAGAAGCCCGCACTCTCACGGCCCTGTTTCCGGTCGATTGTCCTTAGTGGCAAATTAAAATAAACAAAACAAAAAGTGCCCGATAGCACGGATACCGTAGAAAAATGCTAATAACACTTCCAACAGGGTACACAGAGGTCTGCAGAGCAGGACGACCCTCTCTACCACTTGAGCTATCTTGATTTCGATCCTCTCGGACACTAACTTCCCATCTCAACCTCACCTCTCGAATTTTCCCTCCTTTTTGCCATTTTTCAAATGTCGTGTAATCTATTTGATTCTCGGCGACAAATGAAATGGCCACGGAGAGCTTTCGTGAAGATATACTTCAGTTTAATTATTAAATCCATTACAGTTCGTGGTCCGATTGACCAATTAACATTTTTCAATTAATTAATATTTATGAAAGGTTACAATTAATTAAGGTTTTTAGTTGAGATGAAAAAAAGTTAATAGCACGAGCGGGATTCGAACCCACGATCTTCGGCTAGATACGCCGCTGCTCTACCACTTGAGCTATCGTGACTTTGATCCACTCGGACATCAACTTCCTATCTCAACCCCACCTTATGAGTTTTCCCTCCTTTTTGCCATTTTTCAATGTTTCCCGCTCGTGCCATTAACTTTTTTTCATCTCAACAAAAAACCTTAATTAATTGTAATGTATTAATTGGTCAAGCGGACCACGAAATTAGTGAATTTATGAAAGGTATTGGTTGAGATAAAAATGTCAGTATCACGAGTGGGATTCGAACTCACGACCTTCGGCTAGATACGCCGCTACTCTACCACTTGAGCTACCGTGACTTTTTACCTCAACCAATATCTTTCATAAATATTAATTAATTGATAAATAAATAATATTTTAGACCGTATTGCATGCATATATGATAAGAGCACGATCGATAGGCGGCATATACGGTTGACAGGCGAACACTTACTTTTGGCCAAATCCAGCGAAAAAGTTACTTAATTGAAAACCGCAATTCCTTGGCTCTGTGTAGAGAGCGAGTAGGTTGCCACCCGATATGAGAATTTTCCTTGAACCTACAGCATTTGAGTACATGGTTCAATATTTTGTAGATGGCCAATTAATAATTGGTAGATATCTCGTTTTGTGTTTCCGTTCGTGTATATTGTAAGTGAATGCATTTTTTATAGTGAATGTGTGAGAAACGCAATGATGCAGGAATAATCGCACTCCACCACCCTATAATTAAATGGTATGTAAATAAGAAAGAATATATTTAAGAATGAATGAGTCTGAGCTAAAAACTGCATGCGTTGGAGGCTGACGTGACCTAGCAATGCTTGGAGCCTAAATTTTGTATGATTATGTATATACAGGATTAGGCCTAGACAAATCAATCTTACTGTTCTGTCGTTATTATATTCCATTGTTCATAAATATGTTAGATAATTAGCGCTATCTCTACAGTTCGGTTTTAATTGAACTCTTCAGACAGGTGGAAAGGACATAAAGAACATAAATGTTACTGCATGCCATTTAAAGATCTTGAGACCGCCCAGGGGGCCGTTGAATTTTTTAAGTTTGAAATTGCATTAGTAAAAGTCCAAGTATAAGTCACGAACTGTTCGAATCGTGTGGATATTCTTCAAAAGCCGAGAAGGCCTACCACCCTCAGCCTCCTTTGCAACATATCCAAGGTTGGGCATTTTCGACTTGTGTCCGAACACCTTTCCCTCATAGGTGTCGCCCATTGTCCTAATTTTCCTCGGAGCCCACGTCTCTCGAATTATGGATGATGGTAAAACTGCTTTTGTCCCGGTTTCGAAACGAAAACCCATTCAAATTCATGTTATAGCATGTCGATTCAGCAACTGGCGCTTTATGCCGAGTGAATGTCGGAGATTTTGCACCACCCTCGATCCTGCTCTTCGCATATTTTAAATATTCTCGTGTAGATAAAAAGTCATGACAATTCAATATCAAACAACTCATATCGACGTTATTCACTCCACTGATTATATTCGAAAAGTCATTCGCCTCCGTGACGATCGAAATATCTTAAGAACGAAGACTGTCACGCTTGACTTCACACGATTAATCGGCGATTAATAATCGGCCGGTGGGTTTCTAATTGACGAAACAACGGCCGGATCGTGATCCAAATTTGTAAAGCAAGTGTCCGTGAACGGTTTTTATTTAGGCCACCAGTTTGAGTCAAAAAAACATAGAAAACAAACAAAACTCAGGAGGAAGGCCGGTGTTCTGCGATCTCTTCCTAGTTGGTTTTTGTTGTTTTTGGTCTGTGCACATTTCTGCAGGCTCGTTGTGTCCCATTTCCCCGTCGCCAGTTCGAACGTCGCCTTAATTATCTATTATTTAATATATTACATATTATTTAATTGATCCTAATTAGCACTCTCACGCGGGTCTCCTTTGAATAAATTTGCCACCAAGGCAGTTATTCGAATAGTTTCATTTTCACCTTGTTTTTTGAATTCGGATATCAGGGAACATCACCTGGACCGGATGACTGACGATTGATAATGCCTAAACCCAATGTCGTTGACCTGTTTGATGTAAATATTTATGTTGTAACGCCATTTAATAAAAAGGACATAACACCGAATACGTTAATGAAATTGATTTTGCTTCTTTTATTTCATTCTTTCTTTAAAATTACATTTTTATTTAAATCACATCGTTTAGCCGATTCCTTTTCTATCACCGTCTCTCAGAACCTCTACTTTATATCTATACTGGGTCCCAGTTCCTTCTGACGAAACTCAGGGAATCTTCTAAATTCTACTCTTCGTTTGGAGCAAAAAATGCCCAGGAGAAAATTTTCGGAAAGTTTTAAATAACGTTCCAGTAGAGTTGAAATATAACAATTGAATGTTCGAAAACGTGAGCAAAGGTAAATTTTAAGGGGGGGGGGTTAGAAATTCAGAAAGTTAGTTATGCATTCGAGAAGAGGGAAAACACTTTGAGCATTTCCTCTGAAAAGTTCCTCCTTTGTTGTTAGGTGCTTGCTACGAGAAGAACCATTGCATTTTATTGTATGAAGCTTTCTGGTATGGTTTTTGTGAGATTACAGATGTGTCATTTTTATTTTACAAAGCGAGTTCTAATTGATTTATTTCTACCCCCCTTCAAATTGACCTTAGCTCACGTTTTCGAACATTCAATTGTTATTTTTCAACTCTACTAAAACATTATTTAAAAACCTGGATTTATCAATGTAAAGCATATTAGATGAAGTTTTGTGAAATTTGACAAGTTGTAGGTATTTTTTATAACCCCAGTAGAACGTGCAATCATGACCAAAATTCTAAATTTTGTAATTTTGACATGTTCCAACTGATATTGGCTAACATTTTATGTCATTCAGATTATTACAAAAAAGTATCTTACAGAAAATTTAGCGTTCTTTCAAATGGTGTAATTGGATTTGTTGTAGTCTCAACATTTTGGATGTTGTAAGCGTTTTTATGTGGCAAGGTAGCGAAAAGTTGAAAAAACCTAAATTGACGAATATCTTCAAAATAGAGAACTTTCCGAAAATTTTCTCCTGGGCATATTTTTTGCTCCAAACGAAGAGTAAAATCGATTCCCCGAGTTTCGTCAGAAGGAACTGAGTATATTAATATATAATGTGTAGAAATGATAAATGGTGATCAATCCTTTTTTAAAAAGATAGTTCCTACTCACAGAAAGTTGTTTTGCAACGATCCGGATTTCGAGCCTTTTAGCTCATCATCAGGTTGAAGGACTTCTACAACCCCGTCTCTCGACATGAATTGCCAATGTGAACCCGCTGATACCTCCGCCAACGCGACGTTCCAATTAGCAGCTGATTTTTTAATGGCGCTCAATTTGAACGTGCGAAACGCGGAAATTATAACACAAATAAATATTACACTAGTAAATACTTAATATTATTAAATTATATAAAAAATATAATGTGTGGTTAGTGACCGTTAGTCAATGATTATTCGGAGATCGTGAGATGCGGTCTGGTGTGACGTAGGTTTTAGAAAAACATTTTCTTTATTGTGCGAACGTTTCGATCTTTATTGAGATCATCTTCAGGGCCTGTGATTTTAAACATTGTTTAAATGATACAAATTCATGTAGAATATGGAAAAAAGGGAGTTTATACAATGCAAGAAAAACAAATTTTTTATATTCAATCAAAGTATATTCTACTCACTGAAGGTGTTTGTTTTCTGTGTAGATGTATCATTATTGTGTGCTATGCTGAGAGTGCCAGTGAGATGTTGATGTTTTATGTTTATATACGTTGGATTTTGAAGGGATGAGGAAGGAAGTAGGGATAGAAAGACATTTTTATATGAGGAGTCGGCTTCTTTGAGGTGAAAGGACCCGACAATGGGAAAAATGTGGGTAATGGTTCGGCCTGATTATCCTTTCAGGATTATATAGACGGGGATAATTAGGGAAAGGAAAGCCAAATTGTTGAAGAATTAGACTATGTCGATATGTTTGATGTGTGGAATGTGATGATTGTTTTATATGTTATATTATATGTTTTGTGTGATGTGATGAGGATATATGTATGTTATCAATATTGAATTTGATTAATGATATTGGCGTAGCTGCGACTGAGTTTACACGTGTCTGTTCTGTAATTGATGCTGTGTTTATCTCTGTTGATGTAAACCAGTTCTAAAAAGTTAAGTTCATGTTTGTGTTGTTCTATGTGTAATATTTTTGGATTGTTGAAGTCGAAATTGTGTTTATGTTCAAAACGGTTTCGTTCAAATCAAGTTAACTAGCTAACTTTAATGTATATCAATAAAAGTTTCACGTTTTTTTAACGTTTAATAATTGAGACATTGTGTAAAAAAAAAGACGGACAGATAAAATTTGTTTTAGATTTTTAATTAACATTTCAATATCTCGATTTCTTTTCTATCACCGTCTCTCAAAA
The DNA here is from genome assembly GCF_000648675.2 of Cimex lectularius. Classification (NCBI taxonomy): domain Eukaryota; kingdom Metazoa; phylum Arthropoda; class Insecta; order Hemiptera; family Cimicidae; genus Cimex; species Cimex lectularius. The sequence goes on from NW_019392782.1 coordinate 214,779, forward strand.
TCTCTCGTTAGCCTCATTGAATCTCTCTATTTCTTTCTTCTTATTCGGCTACTTCTTGTTCTCTTTTTCTTGCTATCTATAATCTTTTTCTGTTTATTTTTTCCTCTTTTTTTTCTTTTTTTCTTATTAATTTTTATATATTAATCAAAGTTTCACATTTTTTAACGTTTAATAATTGAGTCTTTGTCTAAAAAAGTAAAAGAAAAAAAATTGCTAAGGAAAATGAACAAAAAGACGGACAGATATTTTTTAAATTAGATTTTTAATTAACATTTCAATATCTCGATTTCTTTTCTATCACCGTCTCTCAAAATCTCTCGTTAGCCTCATTGAATCTCTCTATTTCTTTCTTCTTATTCGGCTACTTTTGTTCTCTTTTTCTTTCTATCTATAATCTTTTTCTGTTTATCTTTTCCTCTCTTTTTTCTTCCTGTTTGATCTCTATTTGCAATAAATCATGTCATTTCTCCCTGTCTTTTTACTTCCTTTTAAGGTATTTTATTTCTTTACATGTTGTTTAATATTTAAATAATTTTTTCCTTGTTTTCTTATTTTTGCTTTTATATTGTTATGTATATATAACTTGATTTGTATTAATTTTTATATATTAATCAAAGTTTCACATTTTTTAACGTTTAATAAGTGAGTCTTTGTCTAAAAAAGTAAAAAAATAAAAAATAAATAACAAATAAATAAATTGCTAAGGAAAATGAACAAAAAGACGGACAGATAAAATTTGTTTTAATTAGATTTTTAATTGACATTTCAGTATCGCGTATTTCGTCCTCTAGCCTTAATTACACCTCGAAGACGCTTCGGAATACTTTCTAACCAGTCTGGAAATATCTCTTTGCTGGAGGTTAGCCCATTCTTCACGAAGAGTCCTTTCAAGATAGTGGAGTGCATCAGGAAGCGACGGACTCTTATTCGTCTTTTGAGGTTAACCCATAAATGTTCGATGGGATTCAAGTCTGGAGAACAAGCTGGACAGGTTAAGACCCTGATGTTATCCTGTCGAAGGTACGTTTGTGCGACTATAATAGGATTGTCGTTGATTTCATCGAGGATAGGCAACGCAAGTTGTTCCAAAATTTCATCCACATAGCGAGTGGACGTCAAAGACCCTCCACGAACAACAACCAACTCTATGCGTCTCTCCATTGAAATTCTCGCCCACACCATCACTGAGCTATATTGGAAAGGTTAGCTCTGAGAAAAATTATAGGATTCGTACCTTTCATTTCGCCTTCTCCACACTCTTTCGCCCATCTGGAGATCGTAGAGCAAATATACTCATCTGTAAAAAGTAAAGCCGACCAATCGTCCAAAGATTAATGGCTGTTCTCGAGCAAATGCGAGCCGTACAACTCGGTGTATTCTGGTCAATTCTGGTCCTCTTACGGGGCGAAAAACCATCAGTCCACACTTCTTCGAGCAAAGCGTTCAGAAATTTGGACACGTCGAACTTCCTGGAGCTGATGAATCGATTGAACAACAAGTTGCCGTTTTTGCAAAATTCTCAGTCAAAAAAAGGTCATCCTGCGGTTCTGTTACCTTAGGGCTCCTGAACCGGACCTTCTATGGTAGGACCCAGTTTTTCGAAAACGTCTAACAGCCTTTCGCAGAGTTTCGTAGGAGACATTGATGGCAATAGCCGCATACCTGATGGAATGTCCTTCGTCAATAAGTTCCATACCATGCGCAACATCCTTAGCACTAAGTGGCATTTTTAAATTTAAAAATTGAAATTAAGAAAACAAAGATTAAAACTAACAAGTTATTGCTTGAGAATTCAAATTAGACTGAATAAACATTTTAAATTCCTTAAAAAGTAAACATTGAAAAAATCCTTTATCTTGGTTTTGGATTAAAGATAAAGTGTGTTTACCTCTAATTTATATTCCCAATTTGAAACACAGTATAAACAAATATTATTGGTAAAAACAATTGGACAAATTAAGGGAAAAATGTTTTTAATAGAGAAAATGAAAAAAATCAATTTGGTGGAATTTTTTGCCATGTATTGTGTGTATTTGGTCTCAGCTTGTGTTGTGATGAATGGTGATTTTCAAGGATGTCGCCATTCAACTTTTCTTTATTAATTCAGGACAATTGCAAGGATGCTTGCAATGTGCAAATGTGAGATAGCCTATGGAGTTGAGTCTGTAATTTTCCACCTACGAACTTCGCCGATTTAAAGACCGCTGTGTTGAAAGAATGGAAGCACGTCCATAAATGAATTTTCGAACGATTTTTGGGAATGTGATTAAATTTGAGATTGGACCCAAGGGAGATAATGTACCTTATTAGAAAGTCAATGGTATCTTTTGTTTATATTGAAAAATAAACAAATTAAACGATTAAGAAAACTATTGCCAAGATTCCTAAATAAACACCGAGATTATACGAATTACTGTTTTTTTATCTTTGAATTTTGTTATGTGTAACAATTTGCACCTTCGATATTAAGACATGAAGTTGCTTTTAAGTTGTCAAAAGTGAAGAAGAAATAGCCCGTTAAAGATGAAAACAGACCATTAACGGGAAGAGCCTTCATCATTCATCAAAGTTAGATTAATTAAAGCACCAGCCGAGATCCTTTTTTCCCCCGAACAATTCTAAAATTGTTTACTGTACGAAATTTGAGACAAGGAGGGAAAATTCTGGCCCCAAACGTACGAAATATCAAGGTGTTGGCGACTTGTGAGAATCGTGACGGGTTCGACCTTTGGGCCCATCGAAGCAACGGTTCATGCCCTTTTACCAATTTCCAATTAAATACCTAAGATCTGCAAACCGCAGCCCACTTCGGTTTCACAAGGATTTTATAAAACGCTTCTAAGTTTCCACATACTCTACTTAGTGGGAGAATAAGTACCGGCCAATATTTAAGGTGTAATGTCGAAATAAAAAACCTATAAAATTATTGTTTTCAAGATCTATTGCATATTAAAAACAAACGGGTTTTGGCTGAAAATCACAGGAGATGGTAAAAATATAGTTTAGATATGTTTCCCAAATATTAATTACCATGAAATCACTTTATATATCAAACTTTCCTTATTTTTAAAAACATTTTGAACCCTAATCATGAAGTCATTTTTAAATTACTCAATTAATTATAAACAATTTTTTCGAAATGAAAAATTTGTGTCACAGGCGGGATTCGAACCCACGACTTTCGGCTAAATACGCCGCTGCTCTATCACTTGAGCTACCGTGACTTAAAATTGGAATAAACGGGGAGTCGAAATGAGAAATTTGTAGCATGGACGATCGAAGTCACGCAGGGGCGTATTTAGCCGAAAGTCGTGGGTTCGAATCCCGCCTGACCCAAATTTTTCATTTCGAAAAAATTGTGTATAATTAATTGAGTAATTATATAATTAAGAATAAGCTGATAAAAATAATTAAAAGTTATTATCATTTTTAAAAGTTTAATTCTGAAGATGAAATCCATCCGGAAGGGAACATAGCAGGACGAGTCTGATCCTGAAATCAAAGAATAGAGATCATCGTGAGCGATAGTAAAGTTCACTCGTTCTAACTCTCGCCGTCACTCACTGAAAACTATTTCAAAACTAAAAAAGAAAATTCAACCACTAACAAACGAACTCATAAAAGAGATTTGAATTAAAGAATTACAAAGACACACTGTAGATGGCAAAGTCTGACAGACCATCCTGTCGAGGTTGGACAGAAGGTCAAATTACATATTCATGACCCTGTCAATCAAATCCTTAAACTACCTTATATGTATTTTTCCTTTTTAAATCCATCAAATTCATTGGGAAGTTGGGAATTGGAAATAGTGCTGCAACAAAGAAAACAAGATAAAGATCCTGTGATATAATCCTACGTAATTTTTTGGCTGTAGAGGCCCGGGATCTTACGATAATAAAAATCGTTGAGCTTATTATAATCCAAGAAAAGCGGGCCAATTTTTGAGGCCCGAAAAGAGCCATTACGAGTGATGAATATTGGTAAAAGGCTTTTAAAAAATAAACATTTACAAAATGATTGTCTTGCCTCTCCCTGCTTATAACCTTAACATCAATTCGGCCACTTTGTGTGAGCGCTAGGCAGACTCTGACTTTGATTTTCGTTTAAAATAAACACTGTAAATATTATAAAATGTAAATAAATTAAAAATAAATATATTATTTTTATTTATTTTCAATTTAATCAAAATTTGATAATTATGACAAAAACGAGTTAAGATTTTGAAGATTTTTAAATATTGGTGTACCTGCTACAATTTTTTCAATGCACAAAATTATTTCGTTTTGTTATCGTATACAAGAATGGTGGATGTTAAGTTAAAATCACCTCAAAAGCGACGTAGCGAGACGTGACTGAACCAAGCTCAAAGCAACACAAACTCTTCTGGTTATTTATCATCACTCACCAAAAACAAAAATCCAATATCCTTAATTGTTAATAAAGGGTTAAATTTAACAATGAGATTATGTTTTAGAAGATAAAATTTTTTAGGATCCCTCATTAGATATTTCTAATCACTTTTAGTTTTTTTTAGTAATATAGTATTTTTTACATTTTTTCCTCGCGCCAGCTCTAATTTATCTTTGATTGAATTCGTCCTGTTATCTCCGACGCTTTAAATTTAACAATGAGAACATAAGTTTTAGAAGGTACAATTTTTTAGGACACCTAATTAAATATTTCTAATCATTTTTAGTTTTTTTTTACTAATATATTATTTTTACCTTTTTTCCCTCGCGCCAGCTCTAATTTATCTTTGATTGAATTCGTCCTGTTATCTCGGATGTTTTAAATTTAACAATCAGATTATGTTTTACAAGGTACAATTTTTTAGGACACCTAATTAAATATTTCTAATCATTTTTAGTTTTTTTTTACTAATATATTATTTTTATCTTTTTATCCTCGTGCCAGCTCTAATTTATCTTTGATTGAATTCGTCCTGTCTTCTCGGACGTTTTAATTTTAAGAATGATATTATGTTTTAGAAGGTACAATTTTTTAGGACCCCTAATTAGATATTTCTAATCATTTTTAGTTTTTTTACTAATATATTATTTTTTATCTTTTTATTCTCGTGCCAGCTCTAATTTATCTTTGATTGAATTCGTCCTGTCTTCTAGGACGTTTTAAATTTAAGAATGATATTATGTTTTAGAAGGTACAATTTTTTAGGACCCCTAATTAAATATTTCTAATCATTTTTAGTTTTTTTACTAATATATTATTTTTTTACCTTTTTTTCCTCGCGCCAGCTCTAATTTATCTTTGATTGAATTCGTCCTGTCTTCTCGGACGTTTTAAATTTAAGAATGATATTATGTTTTAGATGGTACAATTTTTTAGGACCCCTAATATTTCTAATCATTTTTAGTTTTTTTTACTAATATATTATTTTTATCTTTTTATCCTCGTGCCAGCTCTAATTTATCTTTGATTGAATTCGTCCTGTTATCTCGGACGTGAACGATGTGAAATTTGTCCGTAAGCGGCAAACAGCGAGACGTGACTGAACCATATTGAAGAACATAGATTACTTGGGGCGATTATAAATTTTGTCTTTTTAGATTCTTTATCATCTTTCGTTTCAAAACTAAAATCCAATATCTTCAAATGTCAAGAACGCTATTTATTAGATAAAATGTTTTAATAGACGATAACTACATATTTAAAGGTCTTCCCTTTCTTCTTACAACTTTAAAAATTGATCCGTATAGAAATAGTTATAATCTGTTTTTTATTTTGCAAAGAGATTTTCGTACTAATCCTGATTTCAACCGCTAAATGCTCATCGTCAAACTAAAATCCACAAATAGGAAGAAATCCGGATTACAGTGGAAAAACTGTCTGTGAGTAGAACCATGGTTTTCAGCCCATTGATCCGTATATTCTCGCTGATTACTACAACTACCACTCTACCACCACTACGAATTTGGTCCTCGCATCCACTAGAAGCAGAAAGCTGCGAACTGCGAAACAATTTGTTTTCATTTCACTCCTTTTTTATGACCAACACAGTTCATTTATTTTCATTGGTTAACAATTGGCCAGTTTCTGAAATATCAGGACCATGTTTGCTCAACAAAAGATATAAAGGGAATGTAGAGGACTCAAAAAAATAGAAAAGAGTTATTTATTACTCACTGCTCATTCAGAAATTGGCAAAGTGTTAACCAATAAAACTAAAAGATATTGCTCATAAAAGTAGTAGTGAAGTGAGGTTGGCTACAATGTAGATACCACTACTTTAATTCGCTGACTTTTTTGCTTTTTTGGGAGGGAGTCTGGAACTTTATCTTTTTTTAGTTCTTGTAGGTTATGGACTAAAAATGAACGGATTTGGTCTCAGTGTAGATATCATTGCATTGATAGGCTAATTTTTTGGAGGGGGTCTGGAACTTGGCCCTTCTTTCACGGCTAGATTTTTGTCGGGATATCATACTTTTTTTGGTCGCTTCAGCATCGTGGACGTCGTCTTGTTTTTTTCGGGAGGTACAGAAGCGGTTATGCATGATTGTCACGATTGTATTAGTGAGGGAGAGTGTAGTCTCACAATCAAAATGATCAGAAACTTCCCGTATAGGTAGAAACATGAAATTTGGAACAAAGGTATAGGTCTTGTATTGTAAAAAAAAAAGTAAGATTGTGAAAATTGAAATTTTTCCAAAATTAATGCCGCTTATGGGAGGAGGGGGTAGTTTCTTCCAAAATTATAAGGCACTTCCCTTATAAGTAGAAATGTGTTATTTAATACAAATTTAGGTCTTATAAGTAAAGGTAAGAATCTGAAAATTGCAATTTTCTCAAAATTAGTGCCACTTTAGAAGGGAGGGTTTCTCGTGTAGATAGAATCTTGAAATTTAGTTCAAAGGCAGGCCTTAAATTGTAATTAAAGGGGTAAATCTGAAAATTACAAGTTACTTAAAACTTGTGCCTTTTTAGGATGGGGGGTTAGTTTTGAACATTGTTTATTAAGTAAAAAAATAAATAAATAAAATAATTTAAAAAATGTTTATAAATCCCAGGCCCTGAAGATGATCTCAATAAAGATCGAAACGTTGGCACGATAAAGAAACAGTTTTTCTAAAACCTACTTCACACAAGACCGCATCTCAAGATCTCCGAATAATAAATTTTTAGACACGTCTATGATCTGTGCCAGCTGATTAATTGAAATATCTACTTTTTAAGAAAAAAAATATTAAAACACGTGACAATACCCACGGGGCCAAACTCTCAGCTCCTCGACAGAGGCAAAAACCATTCCAAACTACTATTTCCAAACCTAGAGAACTCAAATTAAAAAAAGTTTCATAAATCCATTCAAAATTTCCTTAAGTTCTTTTTTAATTTTCCACCTTACCTATCCATCAGCCACGGTTTTTTTCCTTTCCTCCATCAATTTCTTCATCTTTGACAAAAGTAATTAAAAAATAAATTATCCACTATAAAGGATATAAAATGGAGTACGTTTTCTGAACTTTTTTTAAATTTGGGTTCTCTAGGTTTGGAATAGTAGTTTAGAATCACCATAGTAGTTTTTCAACTTTGAAATTTTTTTTTTTCAAAGTTCTCGCTACTAAAACGCTTATTTCACTAACGTTTACAGGCTTAGTATTGATCACATCTTATTGGAAATTTAACGTACTTTTCAATGGTATCAATGGATTTGTCCAAAACCTTTTCGTTCTGGAGTTCTCATTGTTTATTTGAAGAAAAGTCGTGAAATTTAAAAAAATAAGAAAAAGTGGGATAACTCCGAAACTGCTGAGATTCGGACCATAGTTAATTAAGACTTTTTGGTTCCATTTTGAATGTAGAATCTACTGACAAAGTTTGTAAGACGAGTAGCCGAACACCCTGTGTATAGTATAAATGTAATTGTTTAAATTGAAAAAAAGAATATTTGTAATTTGGGAACTACTTTAATATATACTAGGGCCTTTCAACGTCCTCGTAAAAGAAATAGGCAATAAGGAAACTGTCTGCAGTCACGATACTGCAATCCAAAAAAATAAATAAATAAAAACAGCACATTATACACATAATTAGAAGAATGTTACTTTTGAAAGTTCAAAACGGTTGAAGCGTTGTCACCAGCCCATCTCCCCTGCAACTTATCCCATCGGATTACCCGAAAGTCCAGCTGGAGGCGCCGTTAATCCGAAATGATTGTCCTTAACCCAGGAGTCAGGGACTGGCCATTAAGACAGATCGACCACTCTCCGTGACCCCGCCCATTAACCGGCCATTAAGTCACCAACCCATACTTCTTTTTCTTTAACAATTTAAATACCCGGGAGCGAAGCTGGGATCTCTGACAAGATCGAGGCCGACCAGTTTATTTCCAGCATGACTCGATTTGAAACAACAATGCAAGAAACGGTCGTGGAAAAGGGGATGACAGTTTTCTCTTCCTTGTTGAACGCTCCGGATTTTTACAGAAGGGGAATTTTCCATCTTTTTGTCCATTTTTCCGCTTTATTGAAACGCAATATCAACAAAAACCGACCCAGGAAGTAAAAGTGTGGCTTAAGCTCTTCATTTTTAATAATTAAGTCCAGCGTCTAACCTTTACATGACGTACGGGTTTGAAATGAAGCTATTCACAAAGTCCTTGGTGCAGGGTCAAAGGCGAACCGCTTCAGATTCCTTTGGATCAAACAAAAAAAGTCTTTTAAAATTAATGATACGTCTTTATCTATTTTTATTCCCGTTCCAATCAGGCGTGGAGCTGAGTTCTGACTTTTATATTTTATTTTCAGCGATAAAGTAACTTTTCGATTTTATAATTGAGGGCGGGCTTTATTTTTCAAACCGTGGGATCGAAACGAAACAAAGGATTTGCACGATTAAAAAAGGAACCTTTCATTTCTTTAAAATTTCAGATATTGGAGGAATTTTTTGAACGTAACCACCCTGATTTAAGATACAAGACCAACTTGACAAATAATAAGAAAAGGTTAAGGCTATCATAACATTTTGTAATATTATCTGGCCCATTATTCTTCCAGTCGTTTGAAATGTGCACAAAACAAAAAATAAACAAGCACTTGAACTTGTCTTTTAATAGAAATCCAATGTACTTTGAATATTTCTGTTTTAAATCAGAAACACAGTAGATGTAATAAAAATCATGGTAATTTCTCAAAATTCAAAAAATGTATCAAGTCATTAAGTGAGGGGGAAATGATTTTTGAATATGACCTTGTTACGACGATGAAACAAGGATATATGCACCCTCACTTTTCTCATCAAGGATCAAGGTTGGGATTTTGAGGATGGATTAATATAATACAGAGTTGGAAATTGAAAAAAAGTCAAACAGAACCGGCAGTTTCGCCAGTGGTGAACAGAAATTTGCGATTGGACATGGAGGATCCTGGGCATCGTCCTTCACCCAAATCGAAGAAATTTCCCAAATAGAGAACAAGTACAGAAAAATTCTCAAATCTAGAAACTCCATTTTTTTCAATTTCGACGTTCCATTTAAATAAAAATCCCTTCACCAAAACTAGAACGTTCCAGCGATTTTTTGACATAAATTGATATTGAACAAAAAAATTGCGCAAAAATATAAACGTGATGTTTTAAAATGATATTGTTTCAACAGAAAATTGTAGTGAAAGCCGGGGAAACAGAGGTCAAACCTATTTGCAATTTCAATCATAAAAACTAACAAAAGTTTTTTTTATACTATTGTGTATTTCATAGTTATGAATATCTCAGCTTCTGGTCTGCCCTATTCTTAAGAAGTATGTGGCGTAACCTTGCTTCAGACCTTTTCTCATATGAATAGTTTATCAATAAACTTCAAACCCTGAGGAAAAAGGCAAATTTAAACTCCAGACAAGTTACACTTTCCTATAAATATCATCTATCAACAAGGAAGATTATTACGGTTCATTTGACTCAATAACTTTCAGAAAGATGTTTGACACTTATACACACAAACACATTTCAAGGCTTTTCAACCATTCCGTCAACGCCGTCGAGACGTATTGACATAAAACTGTGATGAAATAATGTGATATTTTTTCCTCTGCCATCTTAATAAATTATTCAAATCTGGGAAAATACGGAAGCGAATTATAGGCAAAGGAGAGCACGAACACAATGGCTTTATCCGTCAGACAAATGCATATGCAAAAATCTAAATACTGAAGAATGACATGGTTCACAGAATGCCAACCATATTGGCTTCAGATGACATGTCACTATGAAACACTTCAACGAGTGTCCTTCGATGAGACAAAGCTGAATACCTCATCAAATTATTCACCGAACAACCTGCTGACCTGGTTGTTGGAGAAAAATCGAACTTCTTCCTCTTTTGCTCCGTCCTAATGCTTTTTATATAAGGTCTTGGCTGAGATGAAAAAGTTAGTGCTCACGAGCGGAATTCGAACCCATCTCAATACGATGCTGCTCTAACCACTTGAGCTATCGTGACGAGGTCGTGGGTTCGAATCCCGCTCATGACACTAACTTTTTCATCTCAACCAAGATCTTACTTAAAAAAAATAACTAAATGAAAGAAGTATTTGGTCAACCACTAAACATAATGGATATTTCATAATTTTAATCCTTGTGATGTATTCAGTGCATCTTCTTGCTTATTGCACATCTTACTTCAACAATTCTCAAATCTCTTTCCAAAAGTTCTTCTCATTTAATTTTCAACTTATTCTTCTAGATGCTTTGGGATCAGACCTGTGGAAATTCTCGACCATGAAATCAAGCAAACCCCTAACTTGATATAATTAACTTCACCCAAAATTAGAATCTCAGCCAGTAAAACCATACCATCTGCTTGGGTTTTCGTAACCTACTAAAAACAGTTAATTTTACTGACTTTTAGGAAGAAATTACCAAAATTATTATATCTATAATGGTGCGACAAAGGTTCAACATTACAAAGATTCCAAGTAATGGAAACGGCACTGCACATCAGTGTCATCGGTTCCCCCGCTACATCTCTTGAAGTCAGAAGAATGCTACGGTGGCACATTTTTAAGTAAATTCACTAATTTCGTGGTCCGTTTGACTAATTAATATATTAAAATTAATTAAGGTTTTTAGTTGAGATAAAAAAAGTCAATGGCACGGGATTCGAACCCACGATCTTCGGCTAGATACGCCGCTGCTCTACCACTTGAGCTATCGTGACCTCGATCCACTCGGACACTAACTTCCCATCTCAACCTCACCTCATCTCAATCCCGCTCGTGCTATTGACTTTTTTATCTCAACTAAAAACCTTAATTAATTGTAATATTTTTAAGTAAGTTTAACACGATTGTCATTTAAGCTCAAGAGAACCCAAAATTTCAACTAATATACCATCTCCAGCTTGATTTATCATATAGTGATACGATGGTGTGCTAAATGTCTAACATTGCAAAAATTACAAGTTCTAGAAACTGCTTTCTATGATGATTAGCATCACGTTTCACTAAAGTCTTATTAGATAGGTCAGATTAGATTGCTCACAGTACTCGTAAAATTAGGGTATCTCGGCGGCCGAGTATGTTATCCGATTCCTTTTTGCTACAGCAATGGTTCTGGGTTCGAATCTAGGCTTTTTCTCTCCTACCTAATTATAAGATGTTTTAGGAATTTCTCCTTCTGAATTCTGCATCTTCAAACATCTAGTTGCTATTCAATCTTTTTACATCAACAATTATGAAATTCCTTTAAAAAAAAAGTTCAACTCTTACTCTCTTATGTTTTCAATTCTGGACGATAAATCAACAAATTCTACACTTTCCAGCATCCTATTGGTTTATGCCTTAATTTAATACTAGAATCTGAGTACGTACAATCAGCTAGGTTATCGCAATNAAAAAAGAATTTGTATATTTGTATATTTAGTGCAAGTAAAATGGCTTAATTTAAGCTTAATAGAACCCTTTATTCCACTAATCCTGCATTCTGTCTGGCTGGCGCGGCGGCCATTTAGTCAGAACGTCCGACTCGTACTTGCCACACTGGAGTTTCTGGATTCGAAGCCAGGGCATAAGCTGTTAGAATATTATTTGAGGTTCTTTTGGAAATAATGGGCTCGTTGAGGCTATTGTGTTCGGTGATGTTAGAGACGTAGTAGGGAATGTGTCGCAATCTTCTGAGGACTATAGCCAATGGGTTGGATATTGAATGGCTTCTTGGTACCCAACAGCTGTGCTCCGTAGGTCCAAATAGGTCGAACTATGTGTTTATCACAGCTATGTCTGATTTTGGTGTGATTGTCGAGGTCTTCTGTTCAGTTTATGTCGCTTCAGTCTCTCTATGGCAATTATTTGTAATTGGAGTTTAGTCTAGAGCAAGGCTGTTTTTTTTAAACATAATTTGGGTGGAATTGTCCTAGAACTGTTTCATCTAGTTTTTGAATCAACCTTCGAACTTTCGAGGTGTTCCTGGATGTTGGCGGAGTTTATTATGGGATTCTGTTTTTTATATGTATTCTTGCAGTATCGCCAGATTGGCATGTAAGGAGTATAAATGGTGTACAGTAAGGGACCAAGCATGTTCCCTTGCCGTACGCTGGATCACATTCGAAAGACGAATTGTTTCCTATTGCTTTCTGTCAGCTCGACCCGCTTATTCTGTCAGTATTTCGGTCAAAAATCTGCATTCAATGACAAAACCCGTTCTTACAAGAGGATCTTTAGTGAAAGTCCTGATTTATTCATAAATTTTCTTTTTCGAAAAAGGTTTCGAATTGACCTAAAATTGCAGTTGGGGTAAAAATATAATTCTTTATATACTTAGGTGTGATCTGTTTAAACTAAGCAGTAACATTATAAATAATTAAAAATTAGCTATAGTCTCCCCACTTTAAAAGAACATATTGCGTTGCCATAACCTAATTTTTTGAAATCTAAGTCACACAACGAAAGTGAAAGTTGACAAAATCCGTTTTCAAATTCCAGCCCAACGAGAAAATTTCAGGAATTTACCATTCCAAGGACAAATGGCATTCAATTTCTGGTGAATATATTTTTTTAAATTGTTTACTATCGGACTTCAAGGAGTGCTAAAACGTAACCGCGTAGTGTAGCTGATAGAGCGGAATTTTGACGCGGTCTCGAGAAGACGGCCTTCTTATTTCTCCGCCCCATTGACATTTCTCAAAAAACGGTTTCGAAAATAAAAAACTGCCCGACCTTGCTTTATCTTCTTTTGATAACAAACACCACTATAGCATGCCATCAACACTCAATCGGACCGGTCAATTGAGAAAGGACATGCCACATAAAGCACATTTTCTGGGGGGGGGGAAACTATCTAGGCGCATATTATGGAAAATTGATTGCCTGTTTTATTTCCTTCTCAATTTTACGATTTGTATGACAAAAAGGTATATTTTTCAAATTTTTAGCTCACAAAATAAATAAATAAAATTAAAACAATTATTTAATTAAAAGAAATGTGTTTTATATTAAAAAAATCATCCCACAGAAATAATTTTTTATGGTGTTAGTTTTAGATAAAAACTATAAGGTCTTCCGTATTTTTCTTAATTAAAAGAAAGAATCGGCTTGGATATGCTGAGGTCGGAGGCAAGTTATGTTGAGAACTGTGTGAAGTCCTTTTTGTTCTTCTGACTGAGAGAAGTACACGAACTGTGAAATGTGTTAGACAACTTTATGTGTCCTGTTCACTTTCTTCTCTCTACACGCCACAGATATGATTTTTCTTTCCTACAGTCTAGGGAGAAAAGGATGAAATTAGACAGCTCAGATTTAATCTAGGTTTACGAAAAATTTGTTTTGTTTACAGGATGTTCAAAATAAATTTTGCACTTTCCTCCTACAAACGGTCTCACGTTCTAATTTTTCATTTAAGAACAAAGAAATTTCTTTTCACATAAGAGAAATGAATGGGAAAGTACCGTTTCATGGAAATGAACATCTGAAGAAAGAAAATGGTAGTGATGGGGTTTTTTTAAAAATAGTTTTGAAGGTATTTTTCGGAAATCTTTGCTATTTTAATATATGGTGTTTTTAGCATACGCATAGCTGTGTGTACTGTGAATCAAGACAAATCTGGTTATAGATAAATGTTTTGCTTTGTACTGACAGGTGAAATTCATTCCTAAACGTGAGTTAATATTATTTTTTTACAATTAATTAAGGTTTTTAGTTGAGATGAAAAAAAGTTAATGGCACGAGAGGGATTCGAACCCACGACCTTCGGCTAGATACGCCGCTGCTCTACCACCTGAGCTATCGTGACCTCGATCCACTCGGACATCAACTCCCCATCTCAACCCCACCTTATGAGTTTTCCCTCCTTCTGCCATTTTTCAATGGTCCGATGTCCGAGTGGATCGAGGTCACGATATCTTAGGTGGTAGAGCAGCGGCGTATCTAGCCGAAGGTCGTGGGTTCGAATCCCTCTCGTGCCATTAACTTTTTTTCATCTCAACTAAAAACCTTAATTAATTGTAATGATTTAATTGGTCAAGCGGACCACGAAATTAGTGAATTTAATTATTTTCTTACTCCATTTTGTACAGCTTTGCTTGTTCCGTTTTTGCTTCTATCTTGTGTCTAATGTCATTACTTTGGTTTCTGATCTAGTTTAGGGTCGTTATTGAATTATTTTTTTCAGAAAAATGTAGTTGTATATATTATTCAATAAAGTTTCAAGAATCTCATAAAATATCAGCTCTACTGTAAATTTGACTCTATGGTATGGTATGGTGAAAAAAGGATACTAGGAAGCGGGGTTTGCACTCCCCAGGCACTGCAGCCTACTGGCTTATTGTACTTTCCTAGTTCCTTAGTTCAGTTCAATAGAGTCAATCCTTCTCCTTAGAAGTATCAGGTCATTGACTGTCGCTGCTGCAATATGATTCCCTAAGTTTTTTCACTACATAAAGTTAAATCTCCATTGAGCTGTTGCTTCGCATTCGAAGATGATATGAGTAGCTGTTTCCTCTCTGCAAATGGGATCATCGTTGTATATACCCATATCGTGTAGATGTTTTCTCAGATGCCAGTGACCGGTTAGTAGTCCTACCACTCCTCTGACTTAGGCCCTCTCCAATTGCAGCAGTGCTTTTGCCAGTCTTGGTGAGGGTTGTTTCATCATAAGTTTACTATATCTAGCACCGCCACTTCTCCTTTTGTTTTGTTGGATCCATTCTGCGATGGAGGATTCTATATTTGTTTTTGTTATCCCAAGAGTAGGTTCGGGGCCTATGTATGGTCTTGCAGATCCTCCTCTGGCCAGACTGTCTGCTTTCTCGTTACCCAAAATTCCCCTGTGCCCTGGGGACCCAAAATATCATCAGGTTGTTGTGTTCCCCAGGTTTTGGAGATTTTGGATGCATTTACTGACTAATTTTGATGTGATTCTTTTACATGATAATGCTTTCATGGCTACTTGGCTATCTGATCTTATGAGGAGTTTTTTGTCAGTGTAACCTTTTTTAAGATTTTCCAGGGCACAAACATTGTTGGCTTGTATTTCTGCTAGAAGGACCGAAGTGTACTTCCCTAATGAGTTTGATTGCTCATGTTTTGGGCTTGGACAGAAAACGCCTGATCCGGTTCCTTTGTTTGTTTTGGAGCCATCTGTGTACCATATCATTGTATTTGATGCTCTCCTGTGTTCTTCCTCTCCTTTGTAGGCCGATGAGACTTTATAGGTTGTGAACCTTGTTTCCGCGGTCATGTAGTTAGTCCCCATTTCTAATAATGGGTGTCTGATTTTGTTGATTATGGTTGTTTGCCCGAATTTTTTAGTTCCTTACCAATTTAATTGTTTCTGGAGCCTATGTGAGCTTTTCCTAGCCTCTTCTTGTCGAATATTTCCATTGGAGGTAGGTTTAGCAGAGTTTCTAATGCATTTGTATGAGTTGTTCTCATTGCCCCTGTGATACATAGGTTTGCTAGTCTTTGTATGCTGCCTAATGTTTGGGTAGCTACTTTTTGTTGAGCTTTGTTCCACCAGATGCGTGATCCATAGGCTATTCTAGGTCTTATTACTGCCGTGTATAGCCAATAGACCATTTTCGGTTTTAATCCTCAAGACTCTGAGTTCTTGCCTAACCTCAAAGATTTTATTGGTTCTGTAAATACTGATAGATTCGCGATTACAGAAAAGTTACTTCTACTATTTTTTAGTAAATACATTATGAAATAAAGTTGTGAACGGTTGAAGTAACCTGTAAAATGAAATATCTCAAACACAATTGAGAATCAGACGTTGTACAATAGGGACGTTTTTAGTCCAATTTAATGTGTAGGATTACCTCCTGAAGTATTTAAATCTGTTTAGGAACACCCTGTATATTATCCGGCAAATTACTGACTTCCAGTGAGTATACAAATTTTCATAAAAACTTTCCAAAATGGGATTTGGCTAATTGTCACCCTAATCTATGCTCGTTGCATTAATCATTATTAATTTATTGAAGTCGTGTTGATTGACGATCATACAGAGTTGAAAATTTAAATCCGTTCCATACCGGGAGTTATGATTTATGAGCGGCATAGCTTTTATTTCACTGTGATACTCGGCCGTGTTATTTTTGACTGTCAGGCTTTATCAATCATGCGGCTGTCTCGTTACATCCTTTAATACTCAGATAGGAGGATGAGGATGTATTCATCTTCAATCCACTACTTGTCCGACTCAAGCAATAATGGAGCCGTGTTTTCGGTATTTAATTGCGTCACGTCCTCAAATTAAAGTTGTAACAAATGTCACACACGTCCGTTATTAAAAGGACGAAAATAGATTACAGGGTTAAAACGAACACATGTTTACATTTTCATAAACTCCTCCGTGTAAGAGTCCATGAGTTATGCAAAGGACTTACAATAAAACAATGTCAATTATCAGCACGTTTTATATTTATAAGGTGATTCAACAGAATGCCGTCACCTCAGATCGTTTGTCTTCTTTCGGTTCTTCATAAGATTCTTAATAGGAAGGTTGATTGTCAAATGGTTTTTAGATAAATTTGATTTATCCTTTTTATTCATCCATGGTTATCCTGTCGTAATTGAAAATTCCATTTGAACAGACTATAAATGTAAAATCGATTTGAAAATCCTCGTATTTCAAAAAGGAAGAAAACTGTCCAAAACTTATATAACGTGAAGGGTGATTGAAATATAAAAATTTACAAAATAAATATAAAAGTTTACCTGAAATTTTAAGTCAATAGAAATATCTTGGAGTTGTTCTTCCACCTCGCCTCTATGTCCAATATCATCTGAAACATGTATCGTCTACTGCTAAGGGGATTTAACATAATTTAACGACGAGGTTTTTAAAAGATTATTCCTTATTTCATCCCAAATATCAAACACAATGTTCCTACCTCGAAGAACTCTTTCCGAATCAATGCTATATCTTTACTGATGATTGACTGCTAGAAAGTAAAGCGGGATGTGCCCTTCTGGATCCGAAAAATGGTCACTCTGAGGTCTTTCGCTTCCACGCTGTATCCATCTTTACAGCAGAAATTTTTGCCATCGTAAAAGCCCTTAAATATATATCAGCGTTAACAGTCACCAAGGTATGTCAGACAGCAAAAGTGCGATACATATTCAAAAAGCAACAACTTGAACTTTTTGCTTTGCGAAATCATCAAAAGAACTTTCTATCTCAGCAGACAAAACAAAACGTGGTTTTCTGTTGGGTAGAGGACATAGTTGAATAAAGAGTAATGACACAGTGGACAAATTGGCCAAGCATGCTATCCAATTCGGCAGCATTCAAGATTTGAAGCTTCCGAAACTCGATGCGTTAAAGTTATTCAATAAACTATGGATCAAAAAGTGACAATCTATTTATGGTACAGCACAAAAGGGGCCTTTTTCCAAGACCTTATTCCCAAATGTTCAAGGGATGCTTTCCGTTTTGACAGAATCCGAACAAATCACGGAATAACCTTTACAAAATAAAACAGACAATCCCGCAATGGTTCCACTTGCGATGTACCCGATGATTTTAAGCATTTACTTTTCGGATTAACACGAAATCAGAAACTTTCCTAGCAGCAACATTCAAACAATTCTTAAGAAAACGTATTGATTTTCAAATTGATATTTACATTAATAAAAAAAATGTAATTTAAATATAAAAAGTTTTCGGTAACTATAGCTTAGTTGTCAGTGGTGAGGTACATCTTGTACAATGGCAAGATATTAAAGAAATAAAGCCCAAAAAACAAAAAACCAACATGATTTTGGATTTGAACTGAGCCTAACGTCCCTATATAATTTTTCTAAAAAAATGTATCTACTAAAAAATATTAAATACATATTTTTTTATAGCGTCATTGGTTCAAGAGAAATTCGGCCCGACCTTCTATATTATTAATATTATAAAATTTTCACCTGCAAGATCCAGATGTACAGTTCCACAACCGACAAATCTGCATCCTGAAATAGAAAAAAAAACAACAACAAAAAAACAAAACATAATTTTGAATTTGAACTGAGCCTAAGGTACCCTGTATAATTTTTCGACAAAAAATGTAACAATTTGAAACTAGACTAAAAAATATTAAATACTTATTTTTTTATAGCGTCATTGGTTCAAGAGAAAAAAACAACAACATAATTTTGAATTTGAACTGAGCATAAGGTACCCTGTATAATTTTTCTACAAAAAATGTAATGATTTGAAACTAGACTAAAAAATATTAAATACCTATTTTTTATAGAGTCATTGGTTCAAGAGAAATTCGGCCGGACCTTGTATATTATTAATATTATAAAATTTTCACCTGCAAAGATCCAGATGTACAGTTCCACAACTTACAAATCTGCACTCTGAAATAGAAAAAACAACAACATAATTTTGAATTACAATTAATTAAAGTTTTTAGTTGAGATAAAAAAAGTCAATGGCACGAGCGGGATTCGAATTTTTATCTCAACTAAAAACTTTAATTAATTGTAATATATTAATTGGTCAAGCGGACCACGAAATTAGTGAATTTAAAGAATAATTTTGAATTTGAACTGAGCATAAGGTACGCCGTATAATTTTTCTCCAAAAAATGTAACAATTTGAAACTAGACTAAAATATATTAAATCCTTTTTTTAAAAAAGGATTGAACACCGCACTCACTCCATCATTCTTCATTTCTAAAAAATATTAAGTACGTATTTTTTTGTAGCCGCATTGGTTCAAGAGAAAATCGGCCGGACTCTGTATATAATTAGTATTATAAAATTTTCACCTGCAAGATCCAGATGTACAGTTCCACAACCGACAAATCTGCATCCTGAAATAGAAAAAACAACAACAACATAATTTTGAATTTGAACTGAGCTTAAGGTATCCTGTATAATTTTTCTACAAAAAAACGTAACAATTTGAAACTAGGCTAAAAAATGTTAAGTACGTATTTTTTTTGTAGCGTCATTGGTTCAAGAGAAATACGGCAGGACCTTGTATATTATTAATATTATAAAATTTTCATCTGCAAGATCCAGATGTACGGTTCCATAGCTGACAAATCTGCATCCTGAAATAGAAAAACAACAACAACATAATTTTGAATTTGAACTGTCTAAGGAACCCTGTATAATTTTTCTACAAAGAAATGTAACAATTTGAAACTAGACTAAAAAATGTTAAACACGTATTTTTTATAGTCATTAGTTCAAGAGAAATTCGGCCGGACCTTGTATATTATTAATATTAATAAAATTTTCGACTTCAAGATCCAGATGTACAGTTCCACAACCGACAAATCTGCATCCTGAAATAGGAAAAAAACATAATTTTGAATTACAATTAGTTAAAGTTTTTAGTTGAAATAAAAAAGTCAATGGCACTAGCCGGATTCGAATTTTTATCTCAACTAAAATCTTTAATTAATTGTAATATATTAATTGGTCAAGCGGACCACGAAATTAGTGAATTTAAAGAATAATTTTGAATTTGAACTGAGCATAAGGTACGCTGTATATTTTTTCTCCAAAAAATGTAACAATTTGAAACTATACTAAAATATATTAAGTCCTTTTTTTAAAAAAGGATTGAACACCGCACTCACTCCATCATTCTTCATTTCTAAAAAATATTAAGTACGTATTTTTTTGTAGCCGCATTGGTTCAAGAGAAAATCGGCCGGACTCTGTATATAATTAGTATTATAAAATTTTCACCTGCAAGATCCAGATGTACAGTTCCACAACCGACAAATCTGCATCCTGAAATAGAAAAAACAACAACAACATAATTTTGAATTTGAACTGAGCTTAAGGTATCCTGTATAATTTTTCTACAAAAAAACGTAACAATTTGAAACTAGGCTAAAAAATGTTAAGTACGTATTTTTTTTGTAGCGTCATTGGTTCAAGAGAAATACGGCAGGACCTTGTATATTATTAATATTATAAAATTTTCATCTGCAAGATCCAGATGTACGGTTCCATAGCTGACAAATCTGCATCCTGAAATAGAAAAACAACAACAACATAATTTTGAATTTGAACTGTCTAAGGAACCCTGTATAATTTTTCTACAAAGAAATGTAACAATTTGAAACTAGACTAAAAAATGTTAAACACGTATTTTTTATAGTCATTAGTTCAAGAGAAATTCGGCCGGACCTTGTATATTATTAATATTAATAAAATTTTCGACTTCAAGATCCAGATGTACAGTTCCACAACCGACAAATCTGCATCCTGAAATAGGAAAAAAACATAATTTTGAATTACAATTAGTTAAAGTTTTTAGTTGAAATAAAAAAGTCAATGGCACTAGCCGGATTCGAATTTTTATCTCAACTAAAAACTTTAATTAATTGTAATATATTAATTGGTCAAGCGGACCACGAAATTAGTGAATTTAAAGAATAATTTTGAATTTGAACTGAGCATAAGGTACGCCGTATAATTTTTCTCCAAAAAATGTAACAATTTGAAACTAGACTAAAATATATTAAATCCTTTTTTTAAAAAAGAATTGAACACCGCACTCACTCCATCATTCATCATTTCTAAAAAATATTAAGTACGTATTTTTTTTTGTAGCCGCATTGGTTCAAGAGAAAATCGGCCGGACTCTGTATATTATTAGTATTATAAAATTTTCACCTGCAAGATCCAGATGTACAGTTCCACAACCGACAAATCTGCATCCTGAAATAGAAAAAAAAAACATGCCGCGAGGAGAACCGTTTTGAAAACTAGTTAGTGTTTCTCTCTCCGTTATTGCACGAACGGCACATTTGCGTGCTTGGTATAATTAAAAAAATTTATTCTTCCTTTTTTCATTGTTCGCACACATTCCAATAAGTGTAGAGGAAATGTCAAGGATGTATATTTCAAAAGGATGGTTTTCTTAACGATTTTTTTGTACAAATAATAGGATCCAGGGCAAAAGCGAATCTATCAAATAGACCCAGTTGCGACAATGGGATTTCAGACATTCCAGTCGCGGCGCTTTAGGACAAAAAATTTAAAATATCCTTTAAATTTTAATGGAAGAAAAAGATCCTCGTGAATCACCAATTAAAATAATGCATCCATTGAATACTTGGAATGCGGTTTGACTATTTCCTGTTTTAGATTTATATTAGTCTTTTAAAATGTTTTATCGTTTCATTTCCCGTTTTCAGAAATGATTTCAGCTTCTCATTTTCTCGTAGAATGTCATCTGATGGATTAACTGGGATAAACAAAAAACATCCAATTTTCTCAAGTCTATTCATTCCCGCCCGTAGCTCATCACCCAGCTTCCGTACAATTAACAAACTTTAATTTTATGAGATAAATTAGCGAAAAAACCTTTTTAAACAAACTTTTAAACGAACTAAATAAGACGTATATTGTTTCTTTGTAGACCATAAAGCCGTGTTTAGTAGCATCGATCTGGTTACCTCATTAAAGTTGGGCTGCAGGGGTGACTAAAAACTTAATAACGATAATCTAACACGTCTGTACACTACTATCCAAGCTAAAGTGTGGGATAAAGTACAGAGGACATAACATCCGAATTGGGAGTGAAACACGTCGATTAAGTCCGTTGTTCAGTTTATTTGACAATGAACTACTTGAATGTTTGAAGGGCCTCCTAGCATTTCCGCTCTGATTTTCACTTATATTGTCCACATTATTAAAATTTTCACCATATTTCACCTCATGTTGACGTAATTTTATAAAACTTAAACCGTCTTTAACAGTATAATAATTTTTTTTTAAAACGGACTTTACTAAGTTTTAGTGAAACGAACCTCCTAGCATTTTTCACTCTGATTTTTCTCATATGATCCATATTATTTAAATTTTCAACCTATTTCATCTCTTATTGAACTAATTCTATAAACGTTAAACCACGATTAAACAAAACTTCTAGCATTTTAATTTTCAACCTATTTAATCTCATAGTGAATTAATTGTATAAAAATTAAACCACATTTAACAGTAAAATTATTTTTTTAACGGACTTGACTAAATTTTGGATAAACTTTTAACATTTTCCCCCCTCAGATTATCTTAAAAGTTAAACCACCTTTAACAATAAAATAATTTATTCCATTCACTAATTTCGTGGTCCGCTTGACCAATTAATATATTACAATTAATTAAGGTAATTTATCTCAACTAAAAGCCTTAATTAATTGTAAAATAATTTATTTTTATTTTTAAACAGACTTTACTAAGTTTTGGTCAAACGAACCTTCTAGAATTTTTCATTCTGATTTTTTCTTATATGATCCATATTATTTAAATTGTTAATACCTTTTTTTAATAATTTAAATAATAATAATTTTAATCTATTTCATCTCATATTGAACTAATTCTATAAAAGTTAAACTACCTTTATCTGTAAAAAAAATCATTTTTTTAACGGACTTTGCTCAATTTTGAACAAACCAAACTTCTAGCATTTTTCTCTCAGATCTTTTCTTATATTGCCCATATTATTAAAATTTTCAACCTATTTAATTTCATATTGAACTAACTGTATAAAACTTAAACCACCTTTAACAGTAAAATAATTTTTTTTAACGGACTTGACTATGTTTTAGACAAACTTCTAACATTTTTCTCTAAGATTTTCTTAAAAGTTAAACCACCTTTAACAGTATTTTTTTTTAACGGACTTTACTAAGTTTTGGGCAAAGGAACCTCCTAGTATTTTTCATTCTGAATGGTTAAAAATTTAACCTGAATAGTTCTCTTACCTTGTCTTCATTTTTAAAATTTTTCATTCTATTTCAGCTCATATTGAACTAATTTTACAAAAGTTAAACCACCTTTAACTGTAAAATCATTTTTTTAACGGACTTTACTAAATTTTGAACAAACCAAACTTCTAGTATTTTTCTCTCAGATTTTCTCTTACATTTTCCCTTATAATTAAAATTTTCAACCTATTTCATCTCATATTGAACTAATTCTATATATGTTAAATCACCTTTAACGATAAAATCATTATTTTTTGTTAAAATTTTAAACAAAATTTGAACTAACATAACTCCTTGCATTTTTCATTCTCATTTTCTCTCACGTTTCAGCTCTCAACACGACTTACAAGAATGACACATCTACACGGGAACAAACACTTTGAGCCCTGAAGATGATCTCAATAAAGATCGAAACGTTGGCACGATAAAGAAAATATTTTTCTAAAACCAACGTCGCACCAGACCGCATCTCAGGATCTCCGAATAATAATTCGATAAAATGTAAATCATTTTTCATCAGTATGAACTTTTTGACAAATTAACCTCAGAGCATTTTTGACTTTCATAGTTTTTTACATTTCTAGCATTTTTACTTACGTATACTTTTAAATTACCTGTATTTAACGGTGTTAATTAATTTTTAACATTTGGAACCTATTTAAACACACAGAAGGATATAAAAAAAAGTTCAAGCTTTTTGGATAAACAAATATCCTGACTTTTAGCACCAAAAAATTAATTTTTTTTGCACAGTTTAGAAAGATTTGCTCCTAAACAAAAGTAAACATTTTAAAACTTAAGTATACAATTTTCTGTCTAGTATTTGTATTTATGTCTATTTCGAATTTACAACAAACTTACATTTTTTTTGGTTCACTGCTCATTGTAACTGAAACTCTGGTGGTCAAATAAATTTATAGTCATTTAAAGCAGATGTAATTTCAATAAAATTTATGGATTATGTGAGAATTAGACAAATAAAACGCTTGTATTTTATCAACGAATGGTTTTTCTCTTTTGCACAATTGGCCAAGCTTTGTTTATAAATAAATAATTTTACAAATAAAAACGATTTTATTTTTATTTTGATTATGTGCAAAAGTGATAATTTATATTTTAGATCGTGGTTCATTCTACCAGTAGGGCTATATCTCAAATTGTTCTGATTTTTGAACGTTTGGACAAAAGTTAAAAATTAAATTAATTACTAATTAAATACAGATAATTATGAAAAAATATGAAAATGAATATCTTACAAAGCAAAAGTAAATTATTCGATAAAATAAATAAGTGCAATATATTACAATAAATAAAGGTTGTTACTATTTTTCAATTAATTAAGGTTAGTTGAGATAAAAAAATCCATCACGAGCGGGATTCGAACCCAAGATCTTCGGCTAGATACGCCGCTGCCCTACCACTTGAGCTTCCCTTCTCAACCCCACCTTTTGAATTTTCCCTCCTTTTTGCCAAAAGTTGTTGTTACTATTTGTAAATGCAATGATAATTAAGTTTTAATGCTTAAAATAAATAAATACTCAAAGTTTCTGACGTTATTATGGTAAATTTAGGATAAATCGATGATGATGATGACGATGAAACTAAGAAGCGAGTATATAAATCGATGGATTTACTGGCAGTACTGTATAGAATAACAGGATGGAAGTTACATTTCTGTTTCGTTGACTTAGATTTCAATTCTTAAGTTCATTATGCTTGTAACTAGGCGTTTTTACATGCCTAGATTTTAATTTTCTTTAGGGGGTCGTAAAAGCTGAGGTCATATCAACTCACGGAGTCCAATGTTTTTCCATGAAATTTTGCTTATTTGGCTCAAATTCAGGGTGAGGTTTGAACCGGGACCGTTTATGATCATTTGGTCTGGGTATTTTTGGTTAGTAGTAGTAGTAATAGTAAGAGTAGAAAAGGACGTATATGTGAATTTTTGAATATGTTACTTTTCCCGCTCAAATTGTCATTTATTTTTCATTTCAGTTCCTCGCTAACATTTTCCTTTATGAAAATGCGGTCATGGAGGCTTTATTTTACCGGTTTTTTTTCGAAACGGCTGAGAGGCGAGAGGTCGGAAGTACCGAGAGGAAAGTGAACGCAACTCCATGCAGAAACGTCTAAACGGTTTCGAAAGGTTCACCGCTCTCTTGGATTGTCGTGTGGCTATCAGGAATAATCAATCAAGAAAAGAGGGCGTAGGGCGCGATCCGCAAGGTCGCCGCTCTGATTGCAAGTGTGGCAACTCGTTGTGAAATTCGGGTCCAAGTGAGCTCACAAGGCTGGAATTCTGAACGCACTTTTCATCCGTTTCAATGTGTCTATGAGTACGGTTAAAATGATATGGTGAGATTTATTGGCCGGATCCGGGACTGGAAAGGCCAAATCCGCTTTACGCGCCCCGGCCCAACGGTAAATAATATCAATAAAATATATCTGAACTTTTGCACTGTTCTTTCTGCATTTTCTAGTGTTGAAATTCGGGACAACTTTCGCTCAACTTGCTCTCAATGTCAAATAAACATTGATTATTATCAGAAAAAATAATGAATTTTATTGAGGCAAAATATACATACCAGGATCTGAATACATCTCTAAATAGGAAGAAGAAGGTTGAAAGGTTGAAATAACCTGTAAACCCTGGTTATTATAAATGTTAAATGATGTAAAAAATCGAGGGAACACTTTTAACAACGTAAAAACAACTGTACACTTGATTATATATATATATATATATATATATATATAAAATAATCATAATTGGTTTTTAAGTGAAAAAACGTGGATGAGTATAATGTTGAGCCGGCTTATAAATATAAAAGAAAAAATCCGGTTTCATACAAAATGATGTTATAATTAATTCTAACTGTATTTTGTTCTATTATTGTATTGAAAAACTGTATATATTATTTACGGGCCGACAAATATCAAGTGGTCATCGCATCTTAGTTGCTAATCCCCGAAGGTACCTCAGGTTGTCAAAATAATATTAAAAGGACAAGAAAAACCAGAGAAACATCAACACGTTCTATATACATTTAAAAACTCACCTGAGCCCTGAGGTACTGAAACAGGGATACGTGCCCGCTGCCGTTTTTCCATTGTAAAAGATTCTCAACGCTTAGATTTCTTAGCAGAACTATCAACATTTCCTATATCATGAAATATTCAACTTTTTTCCAAAACTTAGAAATATCTAAATTGTGTTTTAATTGTAAATCGCAAAGATGTCAGTTAGTAGTACTAGAGGGACTAGTAGAGAAAGAATAGACTAGAGAAAGAAAGAAAAAAGTGAAGGAGAGAGACAGAGAGAGAGAGAGAGAGAGAGAGAGATAGAGAGAGAGAGAGAGAGAGAGGGAGGGAGAGAGGGAGAGCGATACAGTATGTGTGAGAGAGAATTGAATTGAGAGAAAGTAGAGAGAGAAAGAGAGATATGATAGAGTGAGAAAGAAAGAAAGAAAAAAGAGAGAAAGAGAGAGAGAGAGAGAGAAAGCAAGCAAAAGAGGATAAAAACTAGGGAGAAAGAGAGAGTGAGAAAAACGTAGGAGAAATAGGAAAGGATAGCATGAGATATATATGAATAGGTAAGTATTGTAGATATAGATAAACAGATAGAAAAGTAGATGGATAGATAGGCAAATAGTTAGATATGGAGAGATAGAAGAGAGCGAAATACAGAGTGAGAGAGAGAGAGAGAGAGAGAGTGAGTCTAACATCGAACTTAATAATTTCAGTCATGGATTTCTAAAAAAAACTATTCAATTAAGTATTAAAAAGAGAGCGAGAGTAAGAGAAGAGAAAGAAAGACAAAGATAGAAAGAAAGAAAGAAAGAGAGAGAGAAAGAGAGAGAGAGAGAGAGAGAGAGTGAGAGAGAGAGAGTTTAACATCGAACGTAATAATTTCAGTCATGGATTTCTAAAAAAAACTATTCAATTAAGTATTAAAAAGAGAGAGCGAGAGTAAGAGAAGAGAAAGAAAGACAAAGAAAGAAAGAAAGAATGAAAGAAAAAGAGAGAGAGAGAGAGATAGAGCGATAGATTTTGGAGAGAAGAGAGGGAGCGAGTGTGTGAGATGTATGGATATATATTTAAGAATGTCTAGATAGAGGGCGAATGTAATTTCGAGGGAAAGAGATTATAAAGTTCATTATGTTGCAATTTAAGTTCAATTTTATACCATGTTTCACCAGCTAATATATAATTTTTATAAGTGGATCATTGCCCATATTTAGCGACCCGAAGGAGCAAATCTATTCTAACTGTATTCTATAAGCGGTCACACGAAGGTAGGTGAGAGTGAAGGTGAAGGTCTATGCTTAACGAGATTTACGATTTAATTAAGAAAATTACTTTTATTCGCGTTTGAAAGTTTCAATTTGTCACATGCGATTTGTATTACGTAAGTATTATAGTATCTTTGGTTAAAGTGTATCGTTTTGGATAAATTTAGAATTGGGACCAATGAGAAGCGTAGCAAAATAGTATTATTTTCATATTAAGTGTGTTTTGTTTATGCAGAACTATGTTTTCATCATGCCATCATGCTTTGGCACAATTAACATTTAATTGTGGAAAAAATTCTTCCGTTGTTGAAAAAACGAGAAAACCTCTCCAGCGTGTTGTACCTCCGGACGACGAATCAGTGTTTTTTCGTGTTTCGACTGGGTAAATTATCCGATGCAACAGGCGTTACGAAATGTATATCCGGCCCGGGTGTATACGAGTTATGATACTCCCTTGACAATGCGGCACCGCCTTTAATCCGGGACGTTATTTTTTTGTACACTCGACTTTGAAATACTCCAGAATCGTAGCGAAGAAGGATGTGTTGAAAGTGGAAGAATCCCGGCGATAACGCAGCCTGAATCTACAATCGTATTCTGCTACCAATGCTTGTGCTATTTTTCTCGTTATATATATATATATAACNTCTGAATGACATAAAATGTTAGCCAATATCAGTTGGAACATGTCAAAATTACAAAATTTAGAATTTTGGTCATGATTGCACGTTCTACTGGGGTTATAAAAAATACCTACAACTTGTCAAATTTCACAAAACTTCTTCATCTAATATGCTTTACATTGATAGATCCAGGTTTTTAAATAACGTTTTAGTAGAGTTGAAAAATAACAATTGAATGTTCACAAACGTGAGCTAAGGTAAGGCTTAATTTTGGGATCTGCCTTGTATCTCCTTCTTTCTGCTGATAAACAGGAGAAGAAGTAAAGCTCAAATAAATTGTAACTCCGAAAGCAATCATAACTCACTAACAGTAAGTTAGAAATAGTGTCCGGTTAAGATTTTCTGCCACTGGCAAAATCTAACCCATCGTGTCTCCAGGCTTATAACCCTAACGATATCTGATTATGACGTGCCTCAAGGGAAGATTTTTGTTTTTCAAAAGAAGTCCTAAAACTGCAAAAAATTGAAGTTTATATATTAGTTTATTTAGATGCGTGCTCTCTCTCTCTTTCCACTCTCATGTTCTCTACATTTTAGGAAGGCACTTAAAAAAGATATCGTTATTTATTAGAAATACATTATATTTATTAGGAAGATATCATCCGGAATGCAGTTTAAAACAAAATACGCTCGAAAGACCAGAAAAAGACCTCAACTGTTTGAAGCCCGTAAACTTAATAAAGGATAAAGAATTTATCAACCTGAAGAAACCAACGCCACACGAAAAACCTGCTTTTTAAAATGGCTAACACGAAATCTGTATTTTGTCTCTCCCTACTTATATCCCAGGCGTCGCGCCATCTGACTACAGTATTTTATAAGTTTGCCTCTCCCTCCTTATATCCTCGGCGTTGCGTCATCTGACTTTTATAAGTTCGGCGGTATATATAGTGTCAACTGAGCTTTGATAAACCTCAATAAATCAATTGTGTAACAGGGCAATCCTCCTGCACATGCGTTTGATACAACCAAACTTCGTTAAAGATTGAAGGAATCAGTGTCTTGCTTATCCCTGCTTATAACCCAGATATCGCGCCATCTGGCTATTTTACAAATCTTTCTAACCTTGATAAACCGTAATAAATCAACTCTGCAACAGGACAATCCTCCTGCACAAGCGTTTGACACAACCAAACTTCGTTAAAGATTGAAGGAATCAGTGCCTTGCTTCTCCCTGCTTATAACCTAGATATCGCGTCATCTGACTATTTCACAAGTGTTTCTAACCTTGATAAACCGTAATAAATCAACTCTGCAACAGGACAATCCTCCTGCACAAGCGTTTGACACAAGACGTCCTGCCTGACCCTCTTTCAACCGTACCTCGTCTCATCTGGCTATAGTCTATGAGAAGCTTGATGTACATGGAGTTCACTGAGCTTTATTAAACCTTAATAAATCAATTCTTCACAAGGCAATCCTCCTGCTTAATTCGGTACAGGCAAAATTGAAAATTTTCGTCTCTCCTCTTGTGGCTTTTAATCTTGATACTGAATAGGTTTTTTAGTTTAATAAATTTTGCACATATAAAACTCCTTAGATGTAATAGTAACACGTGCCGAATTCAGTATTGGTTGAAATATGACGAGATCTTTAGGAAAGCGGCTATAAATATAAGTCTCGTGCTATGCTAATAAGCAGTGACTTAATTTTTCTAATCGACGATATATTCGTCGATATTAACAGATAAAACTTTCTGTTATTGATAAGAATTAAGTGTACTACTTGTAAAAACAAATATTGAAGTTACATTATTATTATTATCACAACTCGACACGCAAGGATGGCACAATTACACAGAAGACAAACACTTTGAGTGAGTAGAAATACTTTGTTTGAATATAAAATATATTTTGCATTGTATAAATTCACTTTTCCAAATCCTAAATGTATTTGTTAAATGTAAACATTGTTTGTAAATCCCAGGCCCTGAAAATGATCTCAATAAAGATCGAAACGTTGGCACGATAAAGAAAATGTTTTTCTGAAACCTACATCACACCCGACCGCATCTCACGATATCTGAATAACTATCGATTAACGGTCACTAATCTCTACACATTATTATTATCATCATTGAGATTATTATCATTGTTAATTGATGATACTGCTGGAAAGTTATTTTGACGTTGAAATTCAGACAGTCATCACATTTGAAATTGCTCATTTTATCATCGGCGGAAGGTTTGTAATTTATCTTTCAACGATTGATTTTGTAATGGCTTCCTCCTCGTTCTTGAACCCGGGAAAAACAACCTTCTCAAACTTAAGCCTTCTTCTAAGCCACTGTTTTCCTGGGGGGAAAAATAAAAAAAACACTGAACGTGCGCAATTTCGTTTCATTACATTAATTTTCAACGGTTGAGCTTTCCTAAGCTCGGCTTTTCTTCTTGGATTTCGTTTCGGCTCGTCGCGGTTCTTCTTTGGAATTTTCTTGTCGACAATGCGAGACTAGGCGTACTAAAAAATTTGATACATTTTTTAAACCATGTGTATTTACCACCATGAAGTTGTATCTAACAAGAACATCATAGGCGCGAGATGGCCGATTTTAATGAAACCTTTTTGGTAGTACTAGGTCGAAAAATATCATGTAAAATATTATGAAAAATATTGTGCACTTCATAGGGCCCTATGATGTCACGCCTCTAATCGCCAGTACCGATGGGCAGGGGCGGGGGCGGATTATCTTTTCCGTCTCTTATGATCAGAGCGGGGGAACTCACTCCTGCCCTGTCTTTGGTGCTGTCCAGACGATTTTAATTAGAAATTTTCTTTCAAGGTGAGTCAAGGCTCCCCCTTAGTTATTCAAGGTTTTTTTTTATTTGTCCCAGAAAACGTATTTTGTTTCTTTAAAAAGACGTCCTGCCTGACCCTCTTTCAACCGTACCTCGTCTCATCTGGCTATAGTCTATGAGAAGCTTGATGTACATGGAGTTCACTGAGCTTTATTAAACCTTAATAAATCAATTCTTCACAAGGCAATCCTCCTGCTTAATTCGGTACAGGCAAAATTGAAAATTTTCGTCTCTCCTCTTGTGGCTTTTAATCTTGATACTGAATAGGTTTTTTAGTTTAATAAATTTTGCACATATAAAACTCCTTAGATGTAATAGTAACACGTGCCGAATTCAGTATTGGTTGAAATATGACGAGATCTTTAGGAAAGCGGCTATAAATATAAGTCTCGTGCTATGCTAATAAGCAGTGACTTAATTTTTCTAATCGACGATATATTCGTCGATATTAACAGATAAAACTTTCTGTTATTGATAAGAATTAAGTGTACTACTTGTAAAAACAAGTATTGAAGTTAGATTATTATTATTATCACAACTCGACACTCAAGGATGGCACAATTACACAGAAGACAAACACTTTGAGTGAGTAGAAATACTTTGTTTGAATATAAAATATATTTTGCATTGTATAAATTCACTTTTCCAAATCCTAAATGTATTTGTTAAATGTAAACATTGTTTGTAAATCCCAGGCCCTGAAAATGATCTCAATAAAGATCGAAACGTTGGCACGATAAAGAAAATGTTTTTCTGAAACCTACATCACACCCGACCGCATCTCACGATATCTGAATAACTATCGATTAACGGTCACTAATCTCTACACATTATTATTATCATCATTGAGATTATTATCATTGTTAATTGATGATACTGCTGGAAAGTTATTTTGACGTTGAAATTCAGACAGTCATCACATTTGAAATTGCTCATTTTATCATCGGCGGAAGGTTTGTAATTTATCTTTCAACGATTGATTTTGTAATGGCTTCCTCCTCGTTCTTGAACCCGGGAAAAACAACCTTCTCAAACTTAAGCCTTCTTCTAAGCCACTGTTTTCCTGGGGGGAAAAATAAAAAAAAACACTGAACGTGCGCAATTTCGTTTCATTACATTAATTTTCAACGGTTGAGCTTTCCTAAGCTCGGCTTTTCTTCTTGGATTTCGTTTCGGCTCGTCGCGGTTCTTCTTTGGAATTTTCTTGTCGACAATGCGAGACTAGGCGTACTAAAAAATTTGATACATTTTTTAAACCATGTGTATTTACCACCATGAAGTTGTATCTAACAAGAACATCATAGGCGCGAGATGGCCGATTTTAATGAAACCTTTTTGGTAGTACTAGGTCGAAAAATATCATGTAAAATATTATGAAAAATATTGTGCACTTCATAGGGCCCTATGAGCTGAGAAAAACTAATATACACACTTTTATATATGTTATTCTGCCTTTGTTGTGCATGTGTTTCAGGATTATTATATATCGTTCTATTGGTTTGTTTTTTCTAGTATAAGAAAAAATTATGCAAGATTGTATTAAATGAGATTAGGCTAATTAGGATTCGTTTTAAGCACTTTTAAAGCCCATGGATACGAATTTTTACGGCAATCAAAAATTAGACATTTTTGGGCTGGGTGGAAGGATTTTTTTTCTCTTGTCTCTGTTGTTGCACGTAAAAATCATAACCATTTAGAATTTTTTCCAAATTCAACGTTATGACAACCGATGGAACGCCGGATTATTCTTCTTTGAACCTTAAACAAAAAGCCGTTTCAAAGGTATCGCTATTTTTGTGATTTTCGAAAATAAAAAAGGCGAGTTTTAAAATAAAAAACCCTTTTTTTTATTTTCCCAAAAAATTATATTTGAGAATATTTTAGGTTGCAAATTCTTTGAAATTAAAATAATTAGCGTTTTGACTCTCTCTGCTTGTAACCCAGACGTCGCATCAATTGATGCATTTACTGATTATCATTTACATGCTTGGAGATGTATATGGAGTTAACGTAGCTTTGATAAGCTTCAATAAATCAATTTTTCGCAAATTTTGTAGCAATTGAAAGAATCATCTCCCTGCTTATATCCCGGACGTCGCATCATCTGACTATAGCCGTTTACAAGCTTGATAATTTATGTGGTGATCGCATTCCTTTGATAAATCAATTCTGCAACAATCCTTTTGCATAAGCGATTGACAAAAACAAGATTAGTTAAAATGTCAAAGAATCAACGTCTTGTCTCTCCTTGCTTATAACCCAGACATCTCGTCATCTTACTATAACCTTTTACAAGCTTGATGGTGTATGTGGAAGTAACTTAGCATTGATAAACTTCAATAAACCAATTTTTCGCAAAATTTGAAGCTATTGAAAAAATCAGTGCCTCTCCCTGTTTATATCCCGGACATTTCGTCATATGATTATAGCCTTTTACAAGTTTGATAATTTATGTTGTGTACACATAGCATTACTGAAAATAAATCAATTCTGCAACAGGACAATCCTTCTGCATAAGCGTATGACAAAAGCAAAAAATTAGTTAAAAGTGGAAAGAATCAGTGTCAGGTCTCTCCCTGCTTATAACCCAGACATCGCGTCATCTTACTATAACCTTTTACAAGATTGATGGTGCATACTGTTTAACTTAGCTTTGATAAGCTTCAATCCATCAATTTTTTGCAGAAGTTGAAGCAATTAAAAGAATCAGTGCCTCTCCCTGCTTATGACCGGACATTGCGTCATATCATTATAGCCTTTTACAAGTTTGATAATTTATGTTGTGTACACATAGCATTACTGAAAATAAATCAATTCTGTAACAGGAATCCTCCTGTATAAGCGTATGAAAGAAGCAAAAAATTAGTTAATAGTGGAAAGTATCAGTGTCAGGTCTCTCCCGGCTTATACCCAGACATCGCGTCATCTTACTATAACCTTTTACAAGTCCGATGGTGCATTTAGAGTTAACTTAGCTTTGATAAGGTTCAATCAATTTTTTGCAGAAGTTGAAGCAATTAAAAGAATCAGTGCCTCTCCCTGCTTATAACCCGGACATTGCGTCATATCATTATAGCCTTTTACAGGCTTGATAATTTATGTTGTGTACACATAGTGTTACTGNGCATACTGGTTAACTTAGCTTTGATAAGCTTCAATCCATCAATTCTTCGCAGAAGTTGAAACAATTAAAATAATCAGTGCCTCTCCCTGCTTATAACCCGGACATTGCGTCATATGATTATAGCCTTTTACAAGTTTGATAATGTATGTTGTGTACACATAGCTTTACTGAAAAGAAATCAATTCTGCAACAGGAATCCTCCTGCATAAGCGTATGAAAGAAGCAAAGAATTAGTTAAAAGTGGAAAGAATCAGTGTCAAATCTCTCCCTGCTTATAACCCAGATTTTTACAAGCTTGATAGTGTGTATGGAGGTAACTTAGTTTTGATAAACCACAATAAATCAATTCTGGAACAGGACAATCCTTCTTAACAAACACTTTACACGAGAAAAATTCTTGGAAATGAAAGAATCAGCGTTTTGCCTCTACCTGCTTATATCCCAGGTGTCGCGTTATTTGACTATAGTCTTTGACACACCTCAAAATTCTGCAACAAGTCAATCCTTCTGATTTTGATCGGTTAAACTTACTATAAAGCAGGCGAACTGGTCCAAAAAATAATCTTGGTAATTTTTAAGTGGAATTAACTAAGAAACAAGTTGATTAAGGAGAAAAATTGTAAATGAGCGTAAAATAAGAAAAGATCTCACCAGTTGGTTCCAGAGGATTTGTTAGTCATTAAAAACTTTATAGCTTCAAGCGACCAGTTGTTTTTCTTATTTTCACTCCTACACGCGACCCTACTGACACAATCCTACTCTTCTGACGGATTCGCCTGTCATTGGTCGAAACATAAATATTTATACTTTGTTATTTCGGGAACCTACACGGAAATTAATAGGATGACGTCGTGTCTGAATATCATCCAAAACACGTACCTTGAGGTAATTATGACATTATATAAAATATCTGATTTTTTTTGTATTCGATAAATAATAAAATAATAAAAACATAAAAAGGAAGCAGTTTTTAGTATAGAATTTATATTAGCCATATACGAATTATTGATGTAAATATTTAAAATAAAAGACATTTTATAATTTATACGTAATAAATTTTGTTGAAACACTTGGTACAAACGTTTTATAAGGTCAAGTGATAATTATTTTATATCGTGCTTCATGTGCCAAAGAACGGTTTTAAACGTCTACGTTCAACGATTGTTAACATATCAGAACATTCAGGAAGTAAAGGGAACAAACGATAAATCACGCGAGGGTTATAATCTCGATGAACCATTTTGTATCGGCTTCTAGTCAAATCTATATAAGGGCCCACTCGATTCGGAAGAGAGCTTTAACACGGCGGTTCACGCTGCTTCTTCAGGATCGATTGATTCCGTTCTTCAGCCAAGGTCGGATGAACTAAAAACGAACAAAGGTCAACCTTGTCGATCCAGCCACGACGGTTGCAAATTGAAAATTGGCCCCTGAGATGAACAATTTCGAATAATTTACAAGGAGTTGATAAGAAAGTGATCAGTGATCGTTTATGTAACAAAAGACTTGACATTAAGAAATCAATAAAATCATTTCAATTATTTGAAACACTTATAAACGAAGCCCTTCTATTTTGTGCAATACGGTTTATAGTTTAAAAAATATATAAAGTAATAAAAGTTTCATAAACAATAAAACATCGTTTTCCATCTAAATTTAAACTTCTAAATACCAGAAAAGGAATTCTATAAACGCTTTATCTTCAAGTAATTAAGGACAAGTATTTCCATTTGATCAAAATGGAAGCTTGTAAGACTGTTTCGTTTTTTTGTCGAGTGTCATGTAAGAATTCCAACATACCATGATTTTATGGGAGAGGGTTTCTTTATTATATTTCTGTACTTTGCTCACCTTCTTTAGCTGAATAAGATAGTATAGAGGTCTATAATTTCCTGCTGAGAAGGAGTTTCTTAGTCTTTCTTTTTGAGAGATTTATGAATATTTTCGCTTTGGGAAACTGTATTGTTTGATAAATCTATTAGATTTCGAGGTCCGGTTACCAAATAACCTCTTTCAATTAAATGATCTTTATGTAAGGTATTGGTTGAGATAAAAAAGTCAGTGTCACGAGCGGGATTCGAACCCACGACCTTTGGCTCAATACGCCGCTGCTCTAACCACTTGATCTATCGTGAGTTCGATCCACTCGGACACCAACTTCCCATCTTTCGAATTTTCCCTCCTTTTTTGCCATTTTTCAAATGTGTAATCTATTCGATTCTCGGCGACAAATGAAATGGCCACGGAGAGCTTTAGTGACAATATACTTCATTTAGCTTATTAAATCCATTACATTTCGTGGTCCGATTGACCAAATAATTCTATTGTTTGAATTAATTAATCTTTTTACGTAAGGTGTTGATTGAAATGAAAAAGTCACTGTCACGAGCAGGATTCGAACCCACGACCTTCGGCTCAATACGCCGCTGCTCTAACCTCTTGAGCTACCGTGACTTTGATCCACTGGGGCACCAACTCCCCATCTCAACCTGCAACCTTTCGAATTTTCCCTCCATTTTGCCATTTTTCACTTCAAGCCAGACCTTACGTAAAAAGATTAATTAATTGAAAGAAGTAATTTGGTCAATCAGTCAAATAAATGTAAAGGATCTATTGTTTGAGTTTTCTTTCTCGAGTCATTTTTCCAGTCCCGTCTTAGCACTCCGGTGCACCTAGTTGTGGTTCTGGTCTCTTGTATGATAGGGTTGCCTTTGGGTAGTCAGTCATCATTTTTGTTCCTTTTTATATCTTGACGTCTCGGAAATTACCTCGAACCTTGTTCCCCTAAGGTCATCGGGTTATTTATCAATTTCTAGACTAGTTTGGAGCTATAAAGGTACAAAATTAGCTGCATCGCTATCCGAAAGTATGCGATTTTTTGCTTTTTATCAACTCCATAGACCCATGTGTACCCATGCCGCAGCCAACGCCCCGCGAACCGCCGGAATGGGGGAACCCATCTACCCCCGGCACTGCACCCCCATGAGCCATATTCTCGAAGAGAGTTGATCAGCTTGTTCGTTCCTTTTATAACTTTAAAATTTTTGTTCCATCATATATCAGGGTAACGTAGTAAGGACCTTTCCTCAAACTTACGGTTGCTTGGTTGCTTTAATTTAAATTTTTTAAAATTTATTTATAGCCACTTGGAAAGGAATGACAAAGTTGAGACTCCTCTCATTTTTTCAGGTACCCTCATAACCATCACATTTATTTCAATTCTGTCTAGTGTTTTGTGATGGCTTTTCATCAGGTTTTATTTCCTTGTATCTTAGAAGTCTGTTGGCACTCTGAAAAGCCACATTTTATGTAAATGTGTAAGGGTGGGAAAGTATGCATTGCCTCATTTATTTTAAGACATACAAGTTTTAGTAGACTTTGCAATTTATTTTATATCTTCTAGTTAAGTGTTTTTGATTACCATACTAGAGCTCCATAATTGACCAGGTGTCTGACCGTTCCAGTATAAAATATACGACCGAAATTAACTACGTTTTCAGAATTTTTTCAAGGGTAAGGTATGTAGATCTGTCTATTCTAGGTAAATTCGATATTTCTCATCTACTTGTGGGCCAATTTCTTTTAAAGTGGTAGTTTAATGAAGGATGTATCGTTAATATGTCGGTTTTTAAATTCATTTCTGTTAGGATTTCCTCTTTCTCACATTAAGTTACTTTTGCGAGTTAGGCTTTTAAGGTACAATGACAGACAAACAATTCCACCCAACTGATTTTCTCGATAAAAGAAAATTCTGCCCTTGATTTGTCTCATTGTTTTTATCACTAAATATTTGTTTATGCTATGTTTTAAATTGGGAGTCTCGATTAGACATAAACACACTTAATCCTTAATCCAAAACCAAAAAAAAATCCAAATAAAGGATTTTTCAATGTTTAATTTTTACGGAATTTAAAATGTTTATTCAGTCTAATTTGAATTCTAAAGCAATAAGTTGTTAGTTTTAATCTTTGTTTTCTTAATTTCAATTTTTAAACTTAAAAATGCCACTTAGTGCTAAGGATGTTGCACATGGTATGGAACTTATTGATGAAGGACGTTACATCAGGTATGCGGCTATTGCCATCAGTGTCTCCTACGAAACTCTGCGAAAGGCTGTTAGACGTTTTCGAAACTGGGACCTACCTGGAAGGTCCAGTTCAGGACGCCCTGTGGTAACAGAACCACAGGATGACCATTTTTTGACTGAGAATTTTGAAAAAACAGCAGAAATTTCTAACGCAGAACACACAGAGTTGTACGGCTCGCATTTGCTAGAGAACACAGCCATTGGTCTTTGGACGATGGGTCTGCTTTACTTTTTACAGATGAGTGTAGATTTGCTCTACGATCTCCAGATGGGCGTGAAAGAGTGTGGAGAAGGCGAAATGAAACGTACATAGTTTTTCCAGAGACAACCTTTTCAATTTAGCTCAGTGTTGGTGTGGGCGGGAATTTCAATGGAGAGTCGCACAGAGTTGGTTGTTGTTCGTGAAGGTCTTGGACGGCACTTGCTTTGTGCGTGAAATTTTGGAACAAAATGCGTTTCCCATCCTCGATGAAATCAGCAACAATCTTATTCTAATTCACGATAATACCGCATGTCGCTCGCATAGTACAAACGCACCTTCAACCGCATAACTTTAGGCTCTTAGCGAGGCCAGCCCGTACTCCAGACTTCAATCCCATCGAACATTTATGGGATAACCTCAAAAGACGAATAAACGTCCATCACTTTATGATACACTCTGATACAGTTAATTAAAAATCTAAAACAAAAAAAATTATGTGTTTATACAAATATTTACAAAACAAGTTATATTACAAGTGGGCGGAATTTTCTGCCTATCAGTGTATTTAGGAAGTTTCAGACAGTTTTTATAGTGTTGCCTTGTAAGGCTTGGAGAGCCTTTATAACTGCAAGCTACTAAAGGATATTCGTTCCCAATCTTGCTCAAGGTCCTGAGAAGGACATGAGGATCTTTTAAGACCGCGCCTAGCCCTAGGGCCAGATCGGTTCCCCGATCGTTTTTCAATGAAGGGAGTCGACACGTTTCCGTCTACGGTGGGGTGTGCAATGCCGTAGATTTTCACGTAGAGCCTTGAAAAAGGCTCTTCCCCTCTTGTCCCTTCTGCAGGGCTGGGTCGGCAGACCGCCCGACCAGCGTGCAGCCGAAGCTACTCTCGATCGATAGAGAAGGCAGCTCTATCGAAACCCCTAGCGTAGGCACTTCCGACAGACAGGCCGGCACCACACCATGCCATCAAGATCAGAGAAATGACGAGATGCGTCTTCTCGAAACTAAGCTCGATCGCGAAATCAAAATGGGGGCTGAGTCCAAGGGCGCTCTCTATCACTTACAAAAGCGTATACCTGCCCATTGCCACGTACGGAGGAGCAGCTTGGGGAACAAAATTGCAAAGCAGGAGTAGAAGCATCCTCGAGCAGAGTCAAAGAATAGCGCTCCTGAGAACGACTAAAGCTTATAGGACAGCCCCTACTCACGCCCTCCAAGTCCTTGCTTCCGCTGCACCAATAGACATTGTCCTCCACAGTAAAATTGCAATCCGGCAGCTAAGAGATGGAAAGGAGCCAACAATGGTAAATTTGGATGCGGCAGATAGGGAAAGGCTACGAACTGCACCTAGAAAGGAGATCCGGGAGATCCTCACAGTTTGGATTGACAACTTGTGGCAGGAAAGATGGGACAGAAGCACCAAGGGAAGGCTAACCCACGAGTTTCTACCCAGTATTGAGGACCGAGCAAAAGCAAAGTGGTTTCAACCAGATTACTGGACCACACAAATATTGACAGGTCACGGAAATTTCAATGCTTACATGCACCGATTCCATAGAGCTAACAGTCCACTGTGTCCCGACTGCGGAGTTGATGACAGTGTCCAACACAGACTGTTCAACTGCCCCCTCCTTGAGAGTGTGAGGGAACCACTAAAGCTCTTCTTCCGCCACACTTGGCCACCGACCATCAACGAACTGATTAAAGCAAAGAGGACGTTTGAGGTCCTCAAGCCTGTTAGCCGAGCTATAGTGGACAAAGTACTGATTAGTTTCTTCTTTTTCTTCCTATGTTGTTACTTGTTAATCTTAGCGTTTCCCTGAACTTTTAATTCCGGGCTGGTTACTCCTTGTACCCATAATTGTTATTTATTTATTAAAATATTGTATTTATTAGAAAGTGTGTTCAAAAGGATTAACCAGCAAGGGGGAGACCTATTAGAGTAGATAAATTAATAATAATAAAAAAAAAATTTCCCTTCTTCCTTGGGTCTTCCCTTTCAGGGCAAGGTCGAAAGAAGACGTTAAGCACAATAAGATCCCCTAAACTTGCATCCCATTTGAATTAGTTTAGTGGCCGTGGTCCGCCGGTATGGGGTCTCCCTTAGGTACGTTGGGGAGGTGGATGGGGGAAAAAAAAAAAGACAGGCCGGCAAAAGTTTTTATTTAAGTGGAATGCACCACCGTCCAGGAGGCACTATGTACCTCCTGGGCTACTCTCAAGGAGCCTCACCACGAACCACTACGAGTCCGACCTCAATTGCAAGCAGTAGACTTGGAACATACTTGCGCCCGAAGTTCAGTAATTCTCGCTTATAGGACTCACATGCTGCTGTCCGCGAAGTGTAACTGATCCCACACCCGACGGTTAACCGTGGCAAATTCTCTCGACAGAAATTCGCCAAACCGTCTACTGATTTAGAATGCATGCCGGGCACTCAAGGCTACAGTTAGCCTGCTACTAAGCGACAGTTGGATTATTGTTGCACTTTTGAGATCTGTTTTATTTATTTGAAGTTTGCATGATTCTACGACTTGAAAGATGGTTGTGATGGCGCCGACAGCCATGTGTTGCCCATAGCCCACTTAAGCCCATATGGCAGGTCCAGATAGCAAAGGTTTCTGATAGTATTTTTTCCATTCTTTTTGGATGATAACGTTGGTGCGAAAGTTTCTATGGTTTTGACCTCTTACAATCATGGTTGTTTGTAAAACTGTTTTGCTCATTGGATCTTTAATGCCTGAATCAATTTGGTTCACCGTTTGAGTACGGCAGGGCTTTACTTTCTTCCAAATAGTCATTGCTGAACTTTCAGAAAAGGTAGAAACCGTTCGCTTTTGGTATATGACCGAAAGTTTTTATTGCGATGTCATAATATATCTTACGACTGATCACCTTTCGATTTGCTAGTCCCTCGTGACATCGTCAGTTGACCGCTTGCTCGGGCTGTCTTTCCTCGCTCAGCCGTGTTTCTTTTCTTTTTTTGAATTGTTCAATTTATTTCAAATTATTCAGGATTGTTAACATAGGTCGTTGCACCCTTTTATATAGCTTCCTGTAGAAAGTAAAACCCATAAGATCGGATTTGGACGCTTGCCCACGTCGGTATATTTATCCGATATCCTTTGACCCTTTGGGCCATCCTGAAATTTACATTGTTGATTATTTTCTTATGGTAAACGTTACAGAGCTGCGTTATAAAACTCACACAAACCGCCGACCTTTAACCGTTGAGGAAAGGAACATAACAAAAAAGAAAATAAATATGTTTTATTTATTGATATTATCATTATGTTATAACATATATGTTTTTAAATGTGAGTGAGTTTATATTTGCATAAATTACTTACATAATTATTCATACTTCTAAGTTGTTGAAATCCTACAACAAACTAACTTGCTACAAAATTATGTAAGTCGTTGAATTACGTTATGTTAGTTTAAATGAATGTCTCTATCACATATTTATTTGTGCACACAAAATTTTCTAGATGCTTTAATCTATTAAAGAATGTTACACAGGTTTTATATGTTCTGTAATGTCAGGAGTATTATTCGCATTATTTTTATTAAGAGAGTATCCGTGGATCATTTGTTGGCTGTAAAAATGGCTCATGTAACGGACACAACAGTCATCAGAACTTTGGATTTGTCTGATTTCTATAGGGTTTTAAAAAATGATCAAATTACATGGATATACTTATTTAAAGGGACTTTAAAAGAAGAAGTGTACAATAGTTTTTTTAAGGGACTTTCTCTTAGGCCAGGATAATCCACTTGATTTAAGGACAAGAATGTGGAACTTGATGTCCGTCCTCCCAATTTCACTTATTTTCACTTACTATTAAAGACATCCTTTTTAAAAAAAGGTACTATACTTAAACAAAAAAGTGTTTTGGGAAATAATAAAGTCCAGTGTTTATCAGATTATAAAACAAAAATCAACTAGTTGAACCCAAAAAGATGAAATCTGATGCTTATATCAGAGAGTTTATTGTGACAGCTTAGCCCCCCCCCCCAAAAAAAAAAAATCTGAATCTTGCAATATTTATATTAAAAAAGAGCTTTGTATTTACTTTCACTTTTATTTATTAGATCAGTATTAAAAGACCGATTCTAAAAATTAAAAAATTCATCGGGAAAGAACTTTCTTCTTACCCAAGTGGAGAATTTTCTTAATGTCCGTTAAGTAAGGTGTAGTAAAATGTCAAATTGTGCCTTGTAATAAATAAACGGAGGATAATAAAATACAACAACAAATAAACCGAACAATCTCGTACCTTAGATTGTTTCGTCTTCCGGGATACCTTGGAGTACTTTCGCCTGCTTTTTTGTCGGAAAATAATATTTTCCATTATTCCTTACATGAATCGATGAATTATTTATAAGCCAACCGGATGTTTACCTTAAAAAAGAAATAAAAAAACTTTTCATACAGACTTTGTTCTTAACCAAAAAAATTTTTTTTATATTCTCCTTATATACAGTAGTTCTCAGCATACCATAAGTATAAATGTCCCATTTGGCTCTAAAAGCTGGTTTTTTTTTCAAGGTTTTAAAACGGCTAATAACTATTAAAGTGTGATAGTAGTATAATAAAATTGTCTGGTAAACTATCAATAAAAAAAAAGAAAAAACACCAGGCAGAAAAATCACTTAAATTACTCTTTTTATGACCAAATTAAAAATTAATTGTACAAAATTGGCATTCATTATATTTATAAGGAATATTATTATAAAGAAGACCTCAAGGCAAATCCGGTTAAAGTTGACTTTGGAGTCTTCTGCTTAAGAAATTTTTGATGAAGAAGCGATGAAACTTAATCATCATGGCCAAAATTCGCTTTCACAATAATATTCACCATCACTAACCATAATATTCACAGCACAAAATATCACGAAATAGGCTTTCTTTCTTAAAAGATCAGTTATTACCTAATATTAACTTTTTTCAATTAATTAATATTTATGAAAGGTATTGGTTGAGATAAAAAAGTCACTGTCATGAGCGGGATTCGAACCCAAAACCTTCGGCTAAATACGCCGCTACACTACCACTTGAGCTATCGTTGAAAAATGGCAAAAAAGAAGGAAAATTCGAGAGGTGAGGTTGAGATGGGAAGTTGGTGTCCGAGCGGATCGAAGTCACGATAGCTCAAGCGGTAGAGTAGCGGCGTATCTAGCCGAAGGTCCTGGGTTCGAATCCCACTCGTGCCATTGACTTTTTTTTATCTCAACCGATACCTTTCATAATTATTAATTAATTGAAAAATGTTAATTGGTCAATCGGACCACGAACTGTAATGGATCTAACATTAACGTTTAATAACGTTTTAAAAATTGTATTCATAGATGTAAATAAACGTCCAAGGAACAGGGAGTAGGTGAAGGGGTAAAATGGCCGAACTATACTCCGGCAAAGCTTCTTGTACTACTCCCAACAATTTCCAAGTTGAAGTCCATGCAATAAAACTTAGTGCATAGGATTTAATAAAGAAAAAATGAAAGGGGAAGCTATTTACATATCCTCAGACGATCAGAAAGACTCTAAATAAATATGCTTTCAACGCCAAACTTGTCTGGGAGCCTAAATTGCCTAATGGCTCTAGAAAAGCATTACAAGATTTTCTTCAAGTGGATTCCGAGACATGAAGGTATAGAAGGAAATGACCAAGCTAACCTACTAGCCAAAAAAGGGGCCGTTCTCTCACCCTTGAGTTCAGAACCGCACGTAGCTGCCTTTGAGTGAATGCTTAAGTCGGGACTGGAAAATGGCTTGAGAAAAAAAGCTCACTGGACAAAAGACTCAGGTATGAAGCAAGCTAAGGGATTTATAAATCTCACAAAAAGGAAGGCAGAGGAACTCCTCTCTGGAAAATTATAGGTCACTGCCCTCTTAACTACCACCTAAAGAAGATGGGTTTTGTTGTCTTTGCAGAGACAGAACGATGCCGATTCTATCAGGAGGAACCAGACGTCGATTCATATCCTTTGTGAATGTGAAGCATTAGCTATGGTTAAGCTAAGAAAAATTCTCATACCCAAGGAAGAGGAATGTGCTTAGGCTTGTAGGAAAAAGAGCACTTTCCAAGATATTATTATAATTTATAAGAGTTCAACCATAGATATATACAGGTCACAGTGGAGGAAAGGATTTTTAAAATTCATATTCAACCCCCTCGATGTTTGAAGCTTCTCAACCTTACTCCTAATTTTCCTGGAAGATTTATGTTTCTTTAATGTGGTATAGGATTGGTTTTAAATGGTATCGAGGTCTTTTTTTTTTATCAGGAATGGTTTTCGTAGATTACACGGCCTTTTCAATGCAATGGCCCATTATCTTCAAAGGATGTGTTCTGGAGTGTTTGTT
Source organism: Cimex lectularius (assembly GCF_000648675.2). Classification (NCBI taxonomy): domain Eukaryota; kingdom Metazoa; phylum Arthropoda; class Insecta; order Hemiptera; family Cimicidae; genus Cimex; species Cimex lectularius. The sequence continues at coordinate 259,524 of NW_019392782.1, forward strand.
TCCTCTACTGTTCTAGGCTTACTTTTTTTACCTGTCCCATTTTACTAGATGTTTGTAGTAGGCCTTTCTGTAAGGCCGAACTCACGGTTTTAAATAGATTATATAATAATATAAACCTGTGCCCTCCTAATAAAAACAATTATTCATATTGTGAAATAAACGAGATGTTGAAACCTGTGCTGGATCGTCTCCGGTCAGAAAATGACCATCGAAAATGGCGAAACGCCGAAACTAGTCTGACAGGCTAAACCAGCGAGAATAGAACGACGAAAACATAAAAGAAATATGTATGGCAAAGAATATTACAAAAGCAATTTGTGAGAATTTATTTTTGAATGCAACCATGAACATGACTTTTTATGGTTTTAGTGTTTATGTTTTATGTAATTTAAGTTTTAGACACGGTTCTATTTTCCCCCTCTAGGTTTATGAACGTAATTATATTCAATAGATAATCTGTAATGTTTTTTCTCTTCATAATGTCAAATTTTTTATTATAAAAATTTCGAAGTCACGATAGCCTCAAATGGTTAGAGCGTATCTAGCTGAAGGTCGTGGGTTCGAATCCCGCTTGTGACACTGATTTTTTCATCTTAACCACGACCTTATCGAAAGGGAATAATTAATTGAATTTATTATAAGAGTAGATAAAGTCCAGTTAAGGTCATCAAATCACGTTAAACCGCATCTTTTTTACTTCTTTCTTCGTCTATTTTCATTATGCTTTTGTAATTTTATTTAAGTCGAACAATTTAAAAGAAGTACGGCTTTTCTGCATAAACTTCCAAACAGTGTAATAGAGAAAAACACGATAAAAAGACCATTTCGAATAAGAACAAGGTCTGTATGAAATGATTTTTCTTTTTATAGGTAAACACTACGATTATTATGAAATCACATTGTTGCTTATGTTTTCTATAGACAATTACGGTAACTAGCACAAAGCCTGTGGAGGCACTAGTTTTCATTTCATAAATCTAAGATAATCTTCGCGGTTTTGTACTTTACGATAATACGTTTCTCTTTTATACATTTAGCTTATTACATTTTTTGTTATTCTCCCTTATGAATGTTTTGAAATTTGACTTGCTATTTGTTAATTATTTGGTTGGCAAGAAACTAACTGTATATTTTGTCAGTATATTTTTATTTTTTTTATAGGTAGAATTTCGCATAAAAATCCCATATTTTCAGTCCAGGAATGTTTGAACGGCTGTTTGAAAATTTTCGAAGTTTTGACCATTTAAAAAAATTGTAATAACCGAAATAAATAGTAATCTCAAGGCGAAACGTCCGGAGAGTATGGTGAAAGACTACACCTTTACTGTTTGCTAGTGTATCGTGTTTCCTGACGCGCATGGTCGCCTTAAGCGACCTCTGCTTGCATTTGGATGACAGGACCAAGGAAGTGTATAGCGTGTGAGGACGCTGGACTACGCCTACCTAGTGCCTTGAGAGTTAGGGGAGTTGCTGGCTTGAGAGCTGGCCGCGAACGGCGGGTGCCGGAGCAGACGCACACGTGGGTTAGAGTACCAGATCCTGTCTAAATGTGAATTTCGAATACATATGACGGGGGAGGGTGCATAACTATCTGGACTGCGGGGCAGCGTTTTTTCGTTCCAAAGTTCAAGCCCAGCTGCAAGGGGAAGAAGTCGCAGTGGCTTAGTGGTGGGACCCCTGGCGGGTACCTAGAAAAGAGGCTGTGTCTGGTGACAGTGGACCGTAGTACTTGCGCATGACCTCCGTGTTACCTCCCGACCTCGTGGGAATCGGACGGATAGGATTAGGCGAGAGCGTATAGCCAACGAGGAGCTGTGACTATGCTGCGAATGCGTGAGGAATGGTGGACGAGGGCGGGTCCTTCTCGGTGGCGGACCCTTGGGTTGCCTTTACCGTAGGCATGGTACTCCTCTAGGGGGTGGTTAGAGATTCCACTAAAATCGAAAGCGGATCTGGAGGTTTCGACGCTAGCGGAGCCACTACACCCAAGGAGATAGAGTTGCCTTCTCTATCTAGGGAGTGCGTTGGGATACTTGGCTGATGCATTTCGGCCCCTTTTGTCGGTTCCTATTACGCGCGGCACTGGTTAAGTGCACAAAGTTAGCCCACCCCCTCGGAAGGGGCAAACGGGAGAAGTCGGCATGTCGATCGATTAGTCTGTGGATGTGTGGGCTTTTACACCGAACCTCGCGGAAGAAGCAGATTTTCCGCGCGCGGAGGGACTTGAGAATCTAAACGTGTTAAGGCCGGAAGGCTAGGTGCGCACGCTAAAGAACCTCAATGCTATAAGACATTGCGACCCCAGTGGGAAGACTATGTTTGCTAGTGTATGCCGTTTTTGCTTTATTTGAAGGTCTAAAACAGTCAACTGTTTTCAGTACATTTTACTATACTGAATTTTCACTCCCAGTATTAGCTCAAAATGTAATGGCCGGACATCCGGGCTGGGAGCCGTTGACCGGGTTAGCAATAAGCTTTTTTTGCGGGTTATGTTTTAGTATGTGATTCATTTTTCATCACCAATCTGTATAAAATGGGTCGTAAGAGTGACCACAGAGAATTGAGATGCGATCCGGCAAAACCTTTAGCTGAGTTCGTGTTGTATCCATGTAAGGTACTTTTGAACAAACCAAAGTCTTTGGATGTTGTCTCCAGTGGTTCTATGGGAAAAATTTAACATCTCTCCTAGTTCTCGGGTCGTCGAAAAGGGATTTTCTTCTAGCCTATGCCTCAACATGTCGTCGTGAATATCAGAAGAACGTCCACTGCAATAACAAAACGTCCTTCTTTAAACCGAGGAAACCACCGTTGGACTTTACGAACATTTACAGCATTAGTACCAAAAAATGCATACAAATTTTTACTTGCAACAGTTCCATTGGTCCCTTTTTGGAATTCATAAAGTAACCAACGCCTTAAATGCGGTTCATTAAAACAGTTTTCTACTCTCTTTCTACTTTGATTGAGTTAAACTTTACTCAAAGTTTAACCAACTGTAATTATTCAACTCTGACCGACAAGTAGCAAAAAAATATAGAAATATATTTAGAAAAAAGAAAACAGTGATTAGTGTCGATGTGTGTGCCACGAGATAAAATCTGAAGCCGGCTTGGACAAGGGCATGGTCTGTGGGATAAGACGAAAGATGTTTTGACAGGTTGCGTCCTGTTGACCCTCAAGCGGTCTTGATAACACTAATTTATGGGACATTTAATGCGATTAAAACGTTTCTCGATCTTGTCACTGTGGATTAAAAGGATCCTAAAAAATTGTTGCTACATATCAAGTGAATCGGTCACTGTTTGGCCTATATTTTTGAAATCAATTGTACATATTGATAAACAAAAATATATAGATCGATAGACAGTTAGAGAGTGAAAGAGATGAAACAGAGAGAGAGAGAGAGAGAGAGAGAGAGAGAGAGAGAGAGAGAGAGAGAGAGAGAGAGAGATGGTGAGAGAGAGAGAGAGAGAGAGATGGTTGGTAAAGAGCCAGATAAGTAGATATATATAAGAAAACAGTGTGGGAATGATTGATCATCTGAAAGCTGATATACTTATATATACTGATAGATANGAGGGATGGATAGGGAGAGAGAGTTCAGAAAGAAATAGAGAATGAGGGAGAGAAGAAGAGAGAGGTTGATTGATTGATTATCACTTTATTTAACAATCACTCAAATGTTTGGTCTCTAGGACCACTCTTACACGTAAAGTGAAATTACAGCAACATGATTTTATAAACTCTATTCAGTCTTCCATACACGACAAAGTTGAACAAATTAATTACGTATTACAAGCTATACACTTGTTTACAGCGGATTAACACATTCAAAATAAAAAAGTAATCTTTAAATAATAACAAATGTAACTTCTATCAGAAGAATAAAACTAACAATAGACATTTATAAGGGTTTAACGTTACAGACTTAAGTGACAGTTATAAAGATACATTGTCAAGATCTTAACATGGCAATGTTTGTAATTAATTGAGGAAAAATAAAAAATATTACAGTTCGATATTTGTATACATATTTTTATATAAAATAATTTTTTAGTTCTTTTTGTAAACATACTTACTTGGTTACAATTCTGTTTAAATATGTTCTAATTTTGTTACAATTTCGTTAAGAGAGAGAAGAGAGTGAGAGAGAGAGAGAAAGAGAAAGATTTGGGGAGAAGAAAGATGGTGAATAGAAGGTCTAAGAAAGATTGTTTGAAAAGTGCCAGAAAAGTAGATAGCTTTCTACTTGATTTTGTTACAATACATTTCGTTAAGAGTGAGAAGAGAGAGAGAGAGAGAGAGAGAGAGAGAGAGAGAGAGAGAGAGAGAAAGATATATATATATATATATTTCTGCCTCAGCGGCCACTTAGGAACCATAATTTGTTCTTTGTTGTACACCACAAAACAGAATATGGACTAAATTCACCCCTACCGAGGATAATGAAATTGCTGTTTGTTTATTTAAATGTTTACTTGCCTTGAATCATTAAGCCTTGTGTTTTTGTTATTATTGCTTAATTGTTCATTTGTTCTTTTTGTTATTATGTTCCTTTTTTTTGACTACTCCTCTTGTAGATTCTTTCTGTTGGAGTTATAATAAATAAATAATGNGTGTTTAACATCGAACTTAATAATTTCAGTCATGGATTTCTAAAAAACTATACAACTAAGTAAGAAAAAGAGAGAGAGCGAGAGCAAGAGGAGAGAAGGGAAGAGAAGTACTAGAGAGAAAGAAAGAAAAAAGTGTGTATGTGTGTGAGAGAGAGAGAGAGAGAGTGTGAGAGAGAGAGAGAGAGGGAGAGCGATACGGTATGTGAGAGAGAGAATTGAATTGAAAGAAAGGAGAGTGAGAAAGAGAGATATGATAGAGTGAGAAAGAAAGAAAGAGAGTTAGAGAAAAAGAAAGAAAAAAGTGTGTATGTTTGAGAGAGGGAGAGAGAGAGGAGAGAGAGAGTGTGAGAGAGAGAGAGGGAGAGCGATACGGTATGTGAGAGAGAGAATTGAATTGAAAGAAAGGAGAGTGAGAAAGAGAGAAAGAAAGAGAGTGAGCGAGAGAGAGAGAGAGAGAGAGAAAATGGAGAATAAGAGATAGAGGTAAAAAAGAGAGATAAAGAGTTAATCTACTCACTCTCTCTTTTCCTCTCTTTTACTTTCTCTTATCCTTTTTTCGCATGCTCTACCTACCTATTTATCTATATTTATCTCTATTTCTATCTCCATATATCTATTTTCTACCTACCCTATTTTACCTTCTCTCTCTCTTCCTATCTCTCCTTGTTTCTCCCTTTTTTCTTCTTTTTTTTACTTACTCCCTTTTACTCTCTTTTTCTTTCTCTTCCTATCTCTCACTTTCTTCCTCTTTTTCTTACGAACTCCCTTAACTTTCTCCCATTCTCTCTCTCTCTCTCTCTTTCTCTCTACATCTCTTTTTTTCTCACTCTCTTTTTACAATCACTCGCTTTACATGATTTCAGTTCCTCTCTCTCTCTCTCTCTCTCTCTCTCTCTCTCCCTCTCTGAATGAATCTATATATGCCCTAGTTAGCATTGTTTGTGTTTTACTATTTCGAGAAATACAAAGCGTATGCTACATGCTATGATCAGTTATGAAAACTAGACATGAGACCAAACAAGCATGTATGATTTTTAAAAGAATTCGATTTTTTTTCGTTAGCATGGTTAGATTGTTTGCTGTTAGATTGTTATGAAAGAAATTTAATTAGTGTCAATGGTATTCATCTTGGGTACTTTCATCATCAACAATGACTCGTTACGACTTAACGATTCATCATCCTGATCGCTCCCAAGGACAAAGGTTATCAGGACAAAAATCCCGTACACGATGTGCCTAAACGACCGACTGCATTCAGCGCATACGGCAAAACCGGCGCCGGTTTGGATAAGGGCAGGGATCCGAGGAATAGGAAGGAAGCTGTTTGTTTTGATCGAAGTTTTTGCGTCCTGGTGACCCTCCGGCTGGTGGGAGAGACGGTGCCCACGGCCTGCGGGTGGGGACGAACCGGCTCGCCGAGGATATCAGTCGACTACCGACGTCCTAAGACCAACCTGTCGAAAATGTGTGCAATCAAGTTTTTATTCGCCTTCGCCTCGACCCTGGCCCTCGTCTCATCATCGGCTATACCCATGTGGGAATTTCTTAGCCGCGGTGAAAAGGTAGGCTGGAAATAGTTTTTTTCCCCCTTTTTATAATCGGTAGGGTCGAGTGAACGACTGAAAACCAAGTACATACACAACAAAATTCATCTAGCTTTTAATGTAGTGCAATGTTGTGCTTAATCAATGCCACATTTAATTATGGTAGAAAATTTGGAGAACCAGAGAAATGGTCGAAAATCATGCTTCAGAAGTTCTCTCTTTTTTCCTTCTCAGCACTATTGGCTAAACTTTTGCAATGAAATTATCATAAAAACTCAAAGATTTTTGATTCCCACTCTACACATTAAATAAGTATTTTCACAAAATAAGGTTAAAGTTTAAACAACTAGGCTTAGCTGAGAACATTTCATTTGATTTGTAATAAAAATAATTAAATATTTTGTTTAAAACATGAAAAATAATCGGTACGTACATATTTGAGGATATAGTTTTATTCATAGTATGTGTTTGAGCTAATTCCATAAAATTTAAACCTTTGACGAATTTAAGACAGTTTTACCAAGTTTTGCAGAAACGAATCCCCTGGAATTTTTCATTCTGAGTTTTTCATAAATTGTACCTTAAGTTTTTGTTGGTTTGTGATAATTAACAAAGTTGTTAACCAAATTTGAAAATTTGAGTCTATTTAATGGCAAATTAAATCCTATAATTAATTCGAGCCAATCCTATAAAATTAAAAACCACCTTTACCAATGAAATTATTGGTTTCTAAACAGATTTTACCAATTATTATAAAAATGAACCTCCTAGGATTATAATAATATGGTGGTTCTATAATTAACAATTTTTAAGAAAATACGAAAATTGTGGTCTATATAATTACAAATTGAGCCCAGCCTATATAATTAAAAAACTCTTTATTATTGTTTTTCAAATTTTTGCAACAATAAACTTACTGGAATTTTTCCCACCTTGATTTTTTACAAATTGTTCATATTCAAAAATGGTTGTTTATTTAAAAAATTGGCTTATTCCAGAATATTTAAAGCCCTTTACAAAGTAAAATTAAAAAAATTTTTTTTTATCAAATCGACTTTACCGAATTTTGGAGAAATGAACCTCGTAGCATTTTTCACTCTGATTTTTCTCGATATTTTTAAAGCTTTGGGCTTATTTAATTGATTGAACTTATGACAAGAAATTTAATGCCCTTCAATCAAAAAATTCATTGTTTGCAACAGTTCAACAATTTCCAACGACTTGTCCAGGATTGAACAAACGAACCTCCTGCACTTTTTTCGCTTTGATTTTTCCAAAAATTGTCTACATCTTCAGAGTTATATGAGGCAAAATCTATGAAATTTAAAATGGCTATTAAAAGAAAAAAAATGATTTTACTAAGTTTTGGACGAACGAACCTCGTAATAAATTTATTTTAAATAAATATAAAAAGTTGGGTCTATAAGGACATAAAAACAAATTCTTGGAAGTTTTCACGTTTTTTCTTAAATTGTTAATATTTACAAAAATGAGCCATATATATTTACAAATCTGTTTAATTCCAAAAAAATTTAAAATCCCTTTAATAATTAAATTATTTTTATCAAACAGCGTTTACCAAGTTTTGAACAAACAAACCTGGCATTTTCACTCTGATTTTCTCTTAAATTGTCCACATTTTTAAATATTGGGATCTATTTAATCACACATTGAACTAACTTCTACTCCACGAAATTTAATAAATTTTGAACGATGAAATCGGTATTTTTCAAACTGTCTTCAGATCAGATTTTGGACAAACGAACTTCAGAAGAAGAAAATTTTTCGCTTCAATTTTATCTTAGATTGCTCAGATTTTCGGTCGTTTTAATAATTAACAACGTTTTTAAGCGAATCAGAAAATTTTGGTTTATTTATCCACGAATTGGGCAGTTCAAGGAAAGAGCCTATTTAATTACAAATTTTAGTCAATCTTAGTAAATTTATACCTCCTTTAACTATAAATAAACGTTTTTTTTAACGGTCTATATCAATTTTTGGAAAGCTGAACCTACGGGAGATTTTCACTGAGATTTTCTTTAAAATATTCGTATTTTCAAAAGTTAAAAAGTTAACTAGTTAATCACGATTATACTAATTCTATGAAATTTAAGCCCCTTTTAACAATAAAATCATTGTCTATCAAACCGTCTTGACCAAGTTTGGTAAACCTCCTTTAACAATATAAAGTTGTTTTTTTTGTTACAATTTTTTGAAAAACTGAACTTTCTGGAGTTATTCATTGTGAATTTCTTTTGAATTGTCTGTATTTAAAACATGAAGGCTTGTTAATTGGATTATTTCTTCAAATTCAAACCTGATTTAATAATAAAATAATTGGATTGGTCTTTGTGCAACGGACATCTTGGACTTTTTCACACACTTAAATTGCCAAGGTTTTTGATCGTTATAATAAATAGCAACGTTTTTAGCCAAATTAGGCAATTTGGGAATTAAACGCAAACCAAGTTAATTCTAAAAAATTTAAACTGTTTTTCACCGTGAAATATTTGTTTTTCCAACAGTTTTTAGCAAATTTTCGATAAATCACCTCTTGGCATTATTCACTCAAATTTTCTCTTAAATTGCCCATGTTCGTCAAAATTTGGTTCATTTAATTAATCACAGATCGATATATATATATTTAATAAATTTAAACCTTCTTTAACAATTAAACCATTTATTTTTTGAACAGACAAGTTTTGGAAACACGAACATCCTAGCATTTTCACGTTGATTAAATTTTTCATCTTTAAAGAAAATTTCCGGCTCTGATTTTTGAAAATTAAATTAATTTACGAGGATTTTAAGAAAATTGGTAAACTTGAGTCTATTTAATCATGTTTAAAAGGATATATTGTAATTTTATTTGTACAGAAGTCAATCATAGTGGTGCATACAATTTTAAGTAAGTTCAAAAAACCAATAATATGAAGTTTTTCGTCAGGTTAAAAAACTCACATTTGTCTTTGTTCCTCAGATAATTTCAAAGGCAATAAAAATCATCATAAACATTTTTCATAACAATTCTCTTACAAACAGTGTAACTTTATTAAAATAAGTATTTAATTTTTAAAAAACCAATATAAACATTTTTCATAACAATTCTTTTGCAAACAGTGTAACTTTATTAAAATAAGTACTTAATTTGTAAAAAAGCTTATCTTGTGGATGAACGAATAACTTTAAAGTAAATTTAAATTTAGCAGTTAAAATAAAGTTTTTAAAGCAATGTCATTCTAACTAAAAATATCTACTAGATGTACAATTATATAATAATAATTGTTTATAAAAAACTTTAGGTTATGATTGTAAAAATACAACGTACAATTGGCACAACTGGCTGTATCGATACAGTTATCGGTACTGATAAAAGACCGGATTGTTTAAATCTGACTTAACTTGTTTTTATTATAGGGTGAGTAGATAACATTGTCTTGGCTGGTTTATTTAATATTTAATCTAGGATCTAATAGGTGAATGGTAGCAGATTTTTTTAATTTAATAAGTCCATTTTATAGATTTTTATCCATGGTTTAATTGAAAATGTTTAAAGACTCAAGGTTTGTTATCGTTTCAGAGAAAGGATACAAAGATAAATATTTTTTTATATAAATAATAACTATATAAAGAAAAGTCGAGAGAAAGGTGAACCGTTCGTTCACCTTGTATTGTAGGATAAATAATTATTTTGTTGAGGCAAGGGTCAGCTCATTTTCCGTCTGAACTTGCACATTCTGTACTAGAATATCTCGAAAATTTTCTTAATAAACTTTTGTTTTTTAACTCGGCTTAGAATCGAAACACCGGTTGACTCAAATGTCCCGTGGTGGCTTAAATATTTTGTTCTCTATGAGCCGGGGAAAAAGGGAAAATTCCATGTCACAAAGTAATTTTTACTACAAATTGAAACTGGTTTTCAGAGACATCTCGACACTGCTCCAGCGAACCGTTTATTTATTTTTATTATTGATAAAAATGACCTTTTATACTCTAAGCTTTTTGACACAATCTTAAGTGTATCTTTGCCTCAAAGTTCAGCAAAATAAATGGACGGAAAAAAAAACTGGACACCGGAGATATTTTGTTTTTCATTTCAAACTATATGTATTTTATTGTTATAATAAATATAACACACTTATGTTAACGCAAGCCAAATTAAATAAGATCAAAAATTCAATCAAAAAATATTTCATTGATGGTTTTTTTTAAACCTTTGTTACCAATATACAAATATTTAATTATAATGGTTTGAAAGAAAATTCACCAAAACACCGAAAAATCAATTAGGGAATGATTCAAATTTAAATAACATATTTGAACCTAGTTTTGACCTTAATGCATTATTATGAGCAAAACCGGGTAATAAATTTTTATTTAAATTCATTCTACCATTAAATGATTTTCCCGTGTTTTGGTGAATTTTTTTTCAAACCCTTATAACTAAATAATTTTGTATGAAAACTAGTGAATTTTGATCTCGTTTAATGTTGTAATTAATATAAATATTTTTTTCTTTTTTTTACGAGGGTTCCGGCTTATATTAACTCTCGGGGTGCCAGTGTTTTGGAAAAAAGCCCATTTGTAAGTGGGCCGCTGGATTCGAACCCGGGACCTTTACCTTACAGTGACGAGCGCCGTGTCAACGCCTAAACCGTTGCGGCCACCGACGCCCCTAATATAAATACAAAATACATATAGTTAGAAATAAACAACAAAATATTTTTTTGACTTGGAGAATAATAAATCAATAAGTAAATATCAGTTTTAACCATTTTCTAAAAAATTTGGTAATATGAAATATGCTCTAATGCTGTACAAAAAAATCCTGCGGTTTTATTTTGTAGAAACGGATGTTTTAAATGTCAGTAAGGAATAATTACAATAAAAAAAAAGGTTGATATAAAAATCAAGCTTACTAAGCAACCGTTGACTTTTTCTATTATCTACCATTAGCAATAAATATTATCAATGTCGTGTTTCATTTATAAACTGTGACACCACTGAATTTTTCTACTTCTGGTTTGTACCCGGATCCGGTGTTATTTGTGAAAATAACACGACACTTTACTAAAACGACAAAAAAAAACAAAAAAAAACTTTCCTTTTGTTTTAAACTTGAAAACCATTTGTACACATGTGATGTATATGTTACGTAATAAATTCAGATTAAATTTAGCTAGGTAGCGTTTTGCACTTAAATATAAGTAAAATTTTCCAAAATTAGCAAACGTGATCCAAATCAAATAAAAATTATGGATTTCCATTTGATGTGCCTGGGGTTCTTAGAGCTTCTTGTCACCTGATTGTTTTCTTCTTCTTCCTGTTCGATTTTTATTGTAATATCTGGTGATTTTATTACAACTAGTTTATAATTTTTAATAAGGAAAAATCAATCTTTTTTCGGTGTAGCCTCTGCAGTGTGTGTAGCGTCAGACATGATGTATTTGACTCCTACATATTTTTTATGTATTATTTAAAATATTAAAATTTCTTAAAATAAAAAAAAACTTATAACGTATAAATTAATTTTAAAAAAAGAATGTTGCTTTTTCCTTTCGTGCTTGATGGAGTTCTATAATTTCACGCTATAATTTTCCATATTTCTCTCGCTCTCTCTCTCTCTTTCTCTCTATTTCTCTTTCTCCGTCTCTTTATCTTGTCATTACTCTGTCTATTATTTATTTAACTCCATTTCTTCTGATCTCTTTAACTATCTTTAGCAAAGGAAATAATATAAAGGGGCTTTCCTTGTTTTATATTCTCTTGGTACCAATCATGCTTTTCTCATGTATCAATTCCGAATCATCTTTTCAAAAAATATTAAATTTAATTCATACAAACACTTAGCGTACTGGACTAAAAGGGAAAGTTGCTTTTCCTGAATTGCCATCCTTGGAAAAGTCAGGGTGTGGTGCTCAGTGTGAAAGAAATGTTATAAATGACCGTTTCGGCTCGTAACGTCCTTCGTGGTGAAAAAATACAACTTTCTTGGGAATAAATTTTGTTTTTGAAATTAAACCTTTTGGTAAATAAAGAAAAAACAGGTAAATTTAATCAGGCCCACCAGCAGAGAAATTAAACCGAATGTAAACCATTGACGTAAAACTAGAAAGTTTATTTTCTTTCCAGTGTTGTTAGGTGTGATTTGTTTTAAAAACATTTGTGTGCAAATTTAGAAACGACATTGAAATAAAAACATTTGTACTTTCAAATTAAGAAGAATGACAGAGTGAAACATTTATATTTTGGTAAAAACAATTAGGTATTTATTATTATCCGAAATTCTTGTGTTCTTACAAATCGGAAGCACGATAAGGCAGAAATTATTGAGATTACAATCTAAGAACTTGTTGATTGCAAGATTGATGCGTTTTGAAGTTTTTTCCCCTAGAAGAGAAGGGAAAAATCTTGTTTTAAATTAATGCAATTAATAACGAATCAGTTTATACTTTACGAGCTGTATGAGACAGGCCATTTTTCACGTTTGACCTTCGAATTTTGATGATGTTCCCGAACGTATTTATTAACTCGGTTAAATGGCATTTAATTGATATGTGCGGAACTGGGGCAAATTGGTCAAAGTTTTAAGCCGTACTGAATCTCAGTACTTGAGCTTTTATTTAATATCAACTCATCAAGCGGTTAGGCGGACCACTGATTGTTAATCGATTTCGAAGGCCGATGAACATATAAAAAATTCACGATTTTTAAGCATATTTAATTTGGCTTTGTCAAATATGTGGTTTTATTATAGAATTTTTATTTTGTAGTCAAGAAAACGGTAATCAAAAGGACAAGAATTTAGAACTCACCCTGTCAACTGGTGTTTCTCCAGCTTGTTTTAATACATTTATATTAACTTCATTCGCACTGAAAGGTTAGCAAAAAAAAAATAAATAAATAAAAATATAAAACAGTAAATTGAAAAAAGTGAAGACCGAGAGTAAAAACGTTTCTCTCTTTCTCCCTCTCTCTCTCTCTCTCTCTCTCTCTCTCTCTCCCTCCCTCTCTCTCTCCCACTCTCCCTTTTCTCATATTTTTGTGTGTGGCTTCATTACAATTTTAATTACAGTTCACAGGAAAAGGAACAAGTTGTACGTTAATGGTTTTAAATTAAATTCAGCTCGCAGGCCTGATTGAATTTTAATTTTTCTTTGAACTTTCATAAGGACTGAATATTTGTATTTGATTGGTACATACAATGGTATTTTTTTTCGAAAAGGACGACCTTTGCTGAGTTACATTAAAATAAACTTTGAAAAAAACAAACCCCCAAATAAATAAAGCATATTACCTACATACATATAGGGAGAGAGAAAGAAAGAAAGGGTAAGAGGGGAGAGAGAGAGAGAATGAGNAAGCAGAGAGAGGGAGGGAGAAAGAGATCGTGTAAGAAAAATAAAAAGTAGGGATTTGCACAAAAAGATATATAGATAGACAGACATACAGATAGGTATGAAGATAGAGATAGACAGACAGAAAGCTAGATAGAGATAGATACGACAGATAGATAGATAAAAAGAAAGAGAGAGAGGGAGAGACTGATTAGAAAAAGAGAAAGGAAGTGATTGGCAGAGAAGGGGAGAGATAGAGAAAGGGTGAGAGAGAGAGAGAGAGAGAGGGAGGGAGCGAAGAAAAGGGTAAGAGAGAGAGAGAGAGAGAGAGAGAGAGGCAGACAGAGAGAGATTGAATGATTAATTGATACCGCTTTATTTACATAATCACTCAAGATTTGGTCTCAAGGACCACTCTTACATCTAAAGAGAAATACAGATTTATTTTTACAATTACACTACACAATCTTTTAGAAGTACATAAAACTAAAATATTCCTTGGTTTTACACTTTGACCAATTCATTGTATAATATTATATAATCTGTTTACATATTTATAATAAGGTGAACGAAAGATAACATAACTAAGTAAATTAAATTTTGCTTTTCAAAATAAAACATAAAATTTCTTCAGCATAAAGTAAAATAATTTAACTTTCTTTTACAAGGTATTTACCACTACTTATTAACAGAGGTATATTAAAATGTTTGACAGAATTATGATTTCAATTAAGCATAGTTTTAAATTGAATTAACTTTAATTTTAACATCTTTTATAACAGTAATTAAACTAACAATAATAATTAACATAATAAAAATAAAACAACAGAGAGAAAAGAAACATTTTTAAAAATTTTTAAAAAATTTCTGACAATGTTACACATACTTTGAAAGTAGCCGAGCTTTTAAAAAACAATTAAAAGCTCGGCTACTTTCAAAGTATGTGTAACGTAACAGAGAGAGAGAGAGAAAAAGAGAGAAAGAGAAAGAGCGAAAGGGTAAGAGGGAGACAGGGGGGGTAAGAGAGAGTGAGAGAAATAGAGAGAGAGGGAGTGAGAGAGGGGGAGAGGGAGAAAGGGTAAGAGAGAGAGAGAGTGTGAGAGAGAGGGTGAGTGAGGGTTAGCAAAATTTTAATTACTGGGAAGTATTTTTAAACCTGAATTTACTGAGATGCCCAAAATTTTGCAGCAAGTTTGAAACAGAAAAATAAAAAATAAAAATCATCCGAAGAATCAACTTCGATAGAAAATTTAAACAAAAATTTTGTCAACTTCCAACATTTGTAATGGAAGTTATATATTAAACATTGGAATATAGTCTGATGTGACCCAAAGACCAATTTTCACACTAGAATAATATTCTGAATTAAATTAGTGTGCTTGGAGCTTGCTTCAATATTAAACGACAATTCATACTTTGTACTGTTGAAATTCGTCCCACTAAGTGTAAAGTTGGTTTTTCAGGTAAATTCCCTGTATGAATATAGATATTTTCTTGTGCTTCTCGTTTCCTAGGAAATCTTCCATAATTTTCATAGCTGGTTTTTCTTCATTTTCTCACTATATTTTTTTTCCTACGTTGGCTCTAAGTTTATTTAAATTCAGAGTTTCTTCGTCAACAGGAAAGTCGACGTAACAATTGAGGATGCTCCCCGGCCTTGGCGTGTCCAGGTTGTCTTCAAGAATGGATCGAAAAAAAAAAATCCGTCCCTCGTTTGCGGTTTAGCGAACAGTTAATAATTACATCTCTTATGCGGGGAGCTTTCGGCCGCCTCGACGAGACTCCCTTCTGTTTCCGCGATCATAAATTCACAGATTGAATCACAACCGATAATCTATCCGTGGGGGGCATTCGGATGATGATTTACTATCGGGCCGATCATCGGTTACGGATTGATTAACGGACCTGCCTGTCGTCTGTTATTTGACTTGGATTGTGGAAATATTTTAGGTTTTGTGGGATTTTCGAAGAAATACACACACATCGACGTACTAAATTTCAAGGTTTTTCTTATACGATTCGCGCTTGCCAAACATTTAAAAGTAACAAAGATAGAACTTTATTTCGAAACAAAAGTATCATAATTTCTTTATTTCTATGAATTTGAAATTGTGAAATTGATTTGGTCCAGAAATACGATGAAATTATTTCAGGGCTGTTTGATAATCGTTGCTAATCAGCGAAAACAACACCGAGTCACCTGGATTTATGGACCAGAACGTCAGAAGACATTTCTCCATAAATGATCATTAGTCAATAAGATAAAGTTGAATTAATCTAAAAAAAATTCAAAATTTTATAAAACTACTTAGTTCATCAACTTAAGAATTTTAAAATGGATTTTGTGAGACTGAGCTTGAGAGAGGGAGAGAGAGAGGAGAGAAAGAGAGAAGGTGAGCGAGTGAACGTTAAAGAAAGAAATCAAGCGATAGAGCAACAATGGAAAAAACTATGGATATGTACAGATAAAGAGTTAGTGAGAAAAATATAAGAAATATATATATATATANCAACCATTTCAGAGTAATTTCGCTTTTTATCGATTTTGAAAGATATCACGTCCTGGCGTCGGAAAATCGTGATATCTTTTAATCTAAACATTTCTCTTAAAATCTATAAGCACCGTTGAAATCCCCGTTAATTTTTAGGAGCCCTGAAGATGATCTCAATAATGATCGAAACGTTGGCACGATAAAGAAAATGTTTTTCTGAAACTTACATCACACCAGACCGCATCTCACGATTTCTGAATAATTATTTTGTATAACTTATTATATGTTTATTATTATTATGGCTGTTAGGATGTTTACAAAACTTAACGTATTTTTAGTAGAGAGAGAGAGAGTGTGTGAAGTAGAGATAAAATAGATAAAATAATTCCTTCAAATTGGCCTTCTTCGTGACTTTTAATATCAGTTTTTAAGAAGATAGATAGTCAAATAGATAAATAATTTTTATATAGAGAGATAGAAAAGAAAAAATAGAACAGAAGAATAATGAGAAGAGCATGAAGATTACATATATAATGCTAAAAACGTTAAATGTACTATAAAAAAATTTTATCTTTGAAAATAAAAATTTTTAGTTTTCAAGACATAATATTCTAAATAGAACACAACAGAAATAATATTGTTTACAAGAGATGACAGGAGTAACACAAACTTTAGGGAAGAAATAAATTTAGACAAATAAACAAACTATGCCCAATTATTAAAAAAAGACAGGTATCGAGTATCAATATAGTAAATTTTATAGGCAAATAATTGCACATTACTATAAAACAATATCGGCAATATAATTTCACTCTTTTTCTCTAACCCTTCTTTTTTCATTCCTTCCTTCTGCATTTCTTTGTATTGGATATGCGTACGTAAACCACCACCAGAACAAATAGATATTTTTTTATATTTTGTATTGATTATGTACATATATAAAACAATACGTTAATGGAGTGTTTTGAAATGTTCGAATTTACCCAATTCAAATAGTTTTCTAAGCTTAAAAGGCAAGAATTGAACAATTCGGATATTCGAAGAATGATCAGTATTTCGCAGCTTCGGTAATAACTCAATTTCGTCGTCTTAAGTCAAATAGAAAGATTTGCTCTTTCGTCACCTGAGTCAATTATTGACTGTCACACTGGAGAGTTCAGCGTTTGCTTTCTCATCGCACATTGATGTTCGAGATGATCAGCAAGATTAAGAGGACCTAGGGATTTTATTATAAACCGAATACCCTCGATAAATTCAGCCCTTGGCATGATTTCACAATTTGACGTATTGTCACCAGAATATTGCTACAATGGGTCAATATTGACCTTATTTTACGTTAATCCAATGGGGAATGTCCTTTTATTTTATTTTTTTTTTTTAGGTCAATATATTATAAGAATATAAACGAATTGTTAAAATGGGATAACAAATAGGTCTGCATTGTTTGGGAGAGAGAAGGAATCAGTAGACAAATCAAATGAGAAAGCCGTCCAAGTTAATTAAAGGATTCTGTTAATTTTACGGTCCTTTGTGTTCATGGATGGTGCTCGAGGCTAATTAAGGAGAAACCAGAGAACTAATAAAGCTAATGAAATGTATTTACTCTTTTTATTGGAAATAATGAATGAATGTGTATCTCTTTCAAGGATTTTTTTAAAGATTAAAGTGTTATTCTAAGGACACGAGGACATTGTCGCTTTATTATTGACATGTTATTTTGACATTGTTGTTATTGACATTTCGTGTCAACCCTGATGGGAATTTCATTCCATTCAGATTCTTCTGGAAATTGCTTGCCGTTCTGGTCGTTTTGAACGAGGATCCATCAAGTCATCGCGCAGTGTCGTTTTTGAATGAAAGCTGTCCAGGGTCTGTTTCACAATCGACTCCATTTCAGGAAACGGGACGGCTTTCGGACGATGAACGGTCATAAAAGGCTAGTTGGATTTTCCCTGGTCCCACGAGGGAGATTCTAGACCCATCAGATTTTAAATTTTGAAACCTTTCACAGAAACTCTCAGTATGTAATTCTCAGGTTCATTAGGCTAAACGACATGATGTTTTATGCGATCCATTTGGAAATGACGTGTTGATGGCATAAGACATTTACAAGTTCCATTAACCTTTTGTTTGTTCAGAGGTTTCAAACACACAGATTAACTTTATATAACAATGTTTTATCTTTATCTAAAAGTTTTTAAATTTCATTTTCATTCACCCTTCATTCTTCTAGGTAACTTAGAATATAAACAATTAATTAAGGTTTTTAGTTGAGATAAAAAAGTCAATGGCACTAGCGGGATTCGAACCCGATTGGAAAATGGCAAAAAGGAGGGAAAATTCAAAAGGTGCGGTTGAGATTGGAAGTTGGTATATCTCAAGTGGTAGAGCAGCGGAGTATCTAGCCGAAGATCGTGGGTTCGAATCTCCTCGTGCCATTGACTTTTTTATCTCAACTAAAAACCTTAATTAATTGAAAGATATCAATTGGTCAAGCTCTCCGTGGCCATTTTATTCGTCCCCAAGAATCAAATAGATTACACGACATTTGAAAAATGGCAAAAAAGGTGGGAAAATTCAAAAGGTGCGGTTGAGATGGGAAGTTAGTGTCCGAGTGGATNTTATCTTTATCTAAAAGTTTTTAAATTTCATTTTCATTCACCCTTCATTCTTCTAGGTAACTTAGAATATAAACAATTAATTAAGGTTTTTAGTTCAGATAAAAAAGTAATGGCACTAGCGGGATTCGAACCCGATTGAAAAATGGCAAAAAGGAGGGAAAATTCAAAAGGTGGGGTTGAGATGGGAAGATACTGCCCGAGTGGATCGAAGTCACGATAGCTCAAGTGGTTGAGTACCGGCGTATCAAGCCGAAGTTCGTTGGTTTGAATCCCGCTCATGCCATTGACTTTTTTATCTCAACTAAAAACCTTAATTAATTGTAATATATTAATTGGTCAAGCGGACCACGAAATTAGCGAATTTAGAATATAAGATAAAACAGAAAAACGTTAAAACCATTACTTTCTGGATTATCGGACATAATACAAAGACCATTTTATTAAGTTTAGCCATAAGGACGACAACAAGCTTAAAATGTTTATCAAAGTTAATCCCTTATAAAGTAGAAATACGTTTTCATCTCTGACACGTGTAAGTCATTTTATAAAAAGTCAATTTTTTAAAACATTTTTCACGATTGTATATATAGTGTATATGTTGATTCCTTTGATAGAAAAAAGTTTTCTTTGTACCTCTCTCACACACATATTCACACTTTCTCCTTTTTAATCTCATTTCTTCGAAATAAAAATATTACATTGTAGTGTTTTATTGTCAACAATTTTTAAAATGCTCTCACTCATTCTCTATCTATCGTTCTATTCAAATATACACTGAAAGGCGAAAAATTCCACCCAATTGATTTTTTTTTCATTTTTCTCGATAAAAGAAAATTCTGTTCTTAATTTGTCTCATTGTTTTTATCAATACATATTTGTTTATGCTATGTTTTAAATTGGGAATTTCAATCAGAGGTAAATTTACTTAAAGCTTAATCCAAAACATATGTAAAGGATTTTTAAGGATTTCAAAATGCCACTTAGTGCTGAGGAAGTTGCGCGTGGTTTGGCACTTATTGATGATGGACTTTCCATCCGGTATGCGGCTATTGCCATCAGCGTCTCCTACGAAACACTGCGAGATGCCATTAGACGTCTTCCAAAAACTGGGACCTACCATAGCAGGCCCGGTTTTGGGCGCACTAGTGTAACAGAACCACAGGATGACCGTTTTTTACTTTGAGAAGATTGCGAATCCAGCACCATACTGTTGTTCAAGCGATTCATCAGCTCCAGGAAGTTCGAGGTGTCCAAATTTCTGAACGCACTGCTCGAAGAAGATTAAATCAGTGTGGACTGATGGCTTTTCGTTCCGTACGAGGACCAGATTTGCCCTAGAACACAGCCATTGGTCATTGGACGATTAGTCTGCTGTACTTTTTCCAGATGAGTGTATATTTGCTCTACGATCTCCAGATGGGCGTGAAAGAGTGTGGAGAAGGCGAAATGAAACGTACAAAGCTTGTTATTTTTCCCAGAGCCAACCTTTTCACCGTAGCTCAGTGTTGGTGTGGGCGAGAATTTCTATGGAGAGTCGCTCAAAGTTGGTTATTGTTCGTGATGGGACTTTGATGACCACTATGTGGATGAAATTTTGGAACATTATGCATTGCCTATCCTCGATGAAATCAACGACAATCCTATTATAGTCGCATAATACAAACCTACCTTCAACAGGATAACTTTAGGGTCTTGGCCTTGGCCAGCCCGTTCTTCAGACTTGAACCCCATCGAACATTTATGGGCTAACCTCAAAAGACAAATAAAAGCACGTCCATCACTTCCTGATACACTCCACGATCTTGAAAGGACTCTTCATGAAGAATGGGCTAACCTCCAGCAAAGAGACATTTCCAGACTGGTAGAAAGTACGACGAGGCGTCTTGGAGATGTAATTAAGACTAGAGGAGGAATACGAAATATTGTAATTTTAATTAAATATCTAAAACAAATATTTATTTAGAAATCGTGAGATGCGGTCTGGTGAGATGTCGGTTTCAGAAAAACATTTTTTTAATCGTACCAACGTTTCGATCTTAATTGAGATCATCTTCAGGGCCTGGGATTTACAAACATTGTTTACATATTACAATTACATTTTGGATGTGGAAAAGTGAATTTATACAATGCAAAATATATTTTNCAGACCGCATCTCACGATTTCTAAATAAATATCGATTAACGGTCACTAATCACCACACACATCTAAAACAAAATTAAAACAAATTTTATTTGTCAGTATTTTTTTCATTTTCCTTAGCAATTTAGTTTTTTTAAAACTTTTTTAGACAAAGACTCAATTATTAAACGTTAAAAAACGTAAAACTTTGATTAATATATAAAAATATATACAGATGAAGTTATATTACAAGTTGGTAAGATTTTTAGCCTGTTTTATATATTTACAACCACACTATTTTTAGTTTGTAACCATTAAATATTACTCACTTTGAGTAAGTAAAAGTCACTAACTTACGCACTCGTTCATTCATTCACTCACTCTTTCTCTTTTTTTTCTCTCTTTCCTCTATTGCTCACTCTCTCATTATCTCTCTCCTCTCCCTCTCTCTATTTATTTCTTCCTCCGCTTTCTATTTCACTGTCACTCTTTCTCTCTCCCTCTTTTCTTTCTCTCCCTCTTCCTCGCCCTCTCTCTTTTCTTTCTTCTGCTTTTATTTGTGTTGGATGTGTGTACATAAACCACTATCAGAGCAAATAGATATTTTTCGAAATTTTGTACTGAAAATCCCAAAGAAGGCCAATTTGTAAGAATATTTTTATATTTCGATGGCGTTATGGATTTCAGTAGGAAATAGCCCGAAAAAAGTATTTAACAAAACGGAATTAAACACGTGCAGCAACCGAAACACTGATAATTTCAGTGGATTCAACACAAAAACATTTCATAAATATGGTACGAAACAGTTTAACTGATAGATAGTAAAAGTGACATTTTTTAACAATACCCACCTCACTATATAATTGTGAGCTTGTAGTTAATCATAAAATTAATTCTAAGTCAGTCAGTTTTCATGAAGCAGAATAATTTGGGTAGAAGAGAAGTATGGAATGTGCAATGAGAAAATTTAAAGATCCCTCTTAAGGAATTCCGATTCCGGAAAATTAATTTAAATCTGGACCTGACAATTTATCCATCAAGGCTTGCAATTTTGAATAGAAACAGCAGTTTTCCTTCATAACTACGAAGACCTTAGGGAATTTGTTACGCGGAAAAAAATCCCCGTACCGAGACAAGGACATTGGCACCCACCAGATTCGCCTTCAGGTTTCACATTGACCGGTGTCAATGTAAAACTATTTAAATGGGAAAACTTAACGCTCAATTGATCCTGCATAGAAGGAATTTGTCAAAAAAAAAAAAAACGGTTAAAAGGCCGTGAAGTTTTTGAGAAAATGCTAACAGCACTCGGAGAAGATTAAAAAAAAATGTTTTTGTAACAAATTACTCGATATTTTTAGTTTGTTATTCTGGTTATATAAAATGTTTGATAGATATTTCTTTGATATATTAAAGGAAAAACTGTTTCCTTGTATAAAAAGCCGATGTTCCTGAATTTTTCTCATTTTTCTCTCGCTTTTTCTCTCTACCCTACTTTTGCGCACACACACACACCACACACATTTCTTCGCAAACACGATGCGACGGTGGCCGCATCACTGTAAGGTAAAAGTCCCGGGTTCAAATACAGACATACGACAAATGGACTTTTTTTCAAAAACATCAGCATCCCGAGGGTTCATATAACCTCTTAGTTGAAATACTCTCGTAAAAAATTCGTTAAAAGTAACCTTCATACTTTTCTTTTTTTGCCATTCTTTCACATTCTTTTTCACTTAAACTGTTTTTATATATCACTTTAAATATCAATCTATCATGATGTCAGATCTACAAATATTTTCTTCTCTGGCTCACTACACATCCTTCTTTTCTCACCCTCCCATCTCAACTCTCTCTCTTCGCTATTATCACTCTCTCTCTCTCTCTCTCTCTACCTCGGGCCCATCTCTCTCTCACTCTCCCCTCCCTCACTCACACTCTCTCTCTCACTCTCTCTCTTTCTACCTCGGGCCCATCTCTCTTTCTCTCTCTCTCTCTCTTACACACTCAAACACACACACACACACACACACACAGAGATTCCCACTTTCTCCTTTTTTTTTTTTTAAATTCCATTTATTTACAATGAAAACATTATATAGTATTGTTCTTTTGCCTCCTACTATTTTGAAATAACTCTCACTTACTCACTATTATTGTTATAACTATATTATTTGTAAGTACGCTTTTCATTATTAAACATGTAATTTTCATACTACTTTTTTCTTGCCATTCTTTCACTCTCTTTCTACTACTTTTTGTATATCAAACTATATATCAACCTATCACGATGTCAGGATATAATTAGCTTCTTTTCTGACTCTCTACACATTCTCCTTTTCTCACCACTCCTATCTCAACCCTCTCTCTTCTCCATTATTTCTCTCTCTCTCTATCACTCTCTCTCTCTCTCTCTCTCTCTCTCTCTCTCTCTCTCTCTCTCTCTCTCTTTGTGACTTTACAGCTCCCATTTTTCACCCTAAAGTCATTGGATGATGTAAGCGTGGCTCTCGCTGATTCACTTAATCTCAACTTAGCTATCAACATATACATTATTTGTCTATTTTTCTATCGCTATTTCTTAAACATTTATATTGCAAAATTTTATTTTGAATTTATTCCGTTTTGAAGGACTCGTTTCCCCTCACCCCTCTCTCTCTTTCCTCTCACTCTCAAATCAATAAGAATGTGGTCGAAGTTGAACAAACGACTGCTACCTTTTTTTCTTCTAGTATAGAAAGTATGTATTTGCTAATAATTTATTTATTTTAAATGTTTTAATGGACAAAAAGAAAAAAATGTGGTCCATTTTCGCTGTTTTCAAGAAAGAATTGGCATGCAGGCAGAGCCAACTTTCTCCGGCATTTCTCTTTTATTCCCTTTGGTAGATTAAAAAACAACACATTAATCTGTAAATCCGAATGTTCTGGGGTCAACCTGTCTTCATTGGTTTTTACACAAAAGAACCCGATCTGCCGACCGAAATCACCTTGAAATTCTACCATATGATAATGTTATTTTAGTACTGAAAACTTATAACTTTCGAACCATTAACGATACTTTCACCGTTAATATTCTATTAGGGAGGCATTTGAAAATTGGACCGGATAGAGTCACTTTAATGGGTTTTAATGAATTATTAAATAGTCGCGTGGTCGTTCCAATAAAATCTGAATGTAAATTTCTCATTTACGGATATGAATACGGTTGACATGTTTTGCCTTAGATCTTTAAACTGTGGGTAAAGATTAAGCAACATAACAAATTCATAAGCTCAAAAGATTTCATCACTGGACATTAAATCACCGCTAAAGGGAAAAATAATTAAATTAAAATATAATCAAACTGACGTGTTATTAAACAATAACACCAAGTGGCTAATTTCAAGGATTAGTTTAAAAAATTCTAAATAAGCAATGGATTTTTAGTTAAATTTCCTTTTGTTGCATATCCTGTATGCATCTCTGCTGGCATTTATGCTAATCAAGGTCGGGTTCTTCACGTTCTGTTACAATGGAATCGTTACACAATAAATTACTTTTCTTCACTTCTGAGGATCGGCTATTGTTTAATTTTTGAGTAAGGTCTTGTTTTAAATGCAGGATGTTGTACAGGAAACGGAGACCTTTGATAAAAGTTGTAACTGTAGTGATAACTGTGATTAGATTTAAGTTGACCCTTTAAGAAAAAAATCATACATTCCTGTGTTCTTTCCATTTTACACTCCAAAATAACCGATAATTTAAATAAATAATTAACATTCCGTGTAATAATTTTTTTTTCTCGAAAAATGATGTCTACGAATGTCACGTTTTACAGAAATTTCACAAGTATGAAATTTAATAGCTTTGGCTTGATATAATTGCATCGTGTCAGCACATCCTGTTTAGAAATGTAGTGAAAGCTTTTTTTTCCAACTTGAATGCACCAAAGCTGAAATGATTGATTCTTTCGTTTTTTTTGTAAACTTATTCGACGTTTTTCAGACATGCCAGAATTTGCCGGCTTCGCTCCGTGGAGACGGGCGGGATTAATTAATGAATTAACAATGATGAACTTAATATTAAATTTTTAAACAAATGGGCGCCACGCTGTTTATATACACGGAAACAGCGAACCGTAAAGAAAGAAAACTAAAATAAAATAAAACAAAGAAAATTCAATAACAGTAAAATTAATTAAAAAAAGAACACAATATTTACATAAGGAAACAAAAAAAAAAACACATTTATTCCAACGGAAACTAAAACATTAAACATAGACTAATCTTAATTCTCTACGGGTAACATTTTAACAAACTCACACACTAAAGGAACCTAAATTATCATAAAATCTAAATAAACATTCCTTAAAAACTAAACTTTCCTGGGAACCAGTGTCCAGATATGCTTCTTTTCCAGGCGATTGAAAATCCCCGCTTCTAGGAATGTGGAGCACCTTCTCTGAAGTTGAGTGGGTCCGCGATCGCCTTCGTTGATCAAGGAATTGATTTTCTTTGCTCCGGCCAAGCCGTAGGGATATCCGTCTCGGCGCACACTGTCCTCTCTTTTCTTCACTCCTCTACTCTCTCATAAGCCTTTCCTAGACCGTCTTAATTTTGATTAACCCACCGCCAATTTTAGTTTAGGTGGCATTACAATTCAGGAGGCATCTCTGGCCAAACAACAACAATACACTCACAAAATGTTATGTTTTCATACTATGTTACGTTTTACGAACGTAACAAGACTAACATGTAATGCACAATAGGTCAATATTGTCGCAAAGATGCTGACTCTTTTTAACCACATAAGCATATGCTTTCAACTATCTGTGACATTTTTGGTTATCAAAACACTGATGTGATTTTGTCGGCCAAATTTCACAGGTATTCCTTTTTTGACATTAATTAATACTTGCATACCCTGGAAGATCGCACATATTTTTTTAAAACAAATCTGTTTTGTTCACCCTCATAAGAGACGTGAAAGTTTTGTAATAAAGTCAAGCTTTTACAATAGAGATTTTGCAGCTATAATTAAAATATTTTGAAAACAGAGTATTTTTTTAAAACCAGTATATGATAAATTGAAATTATCAATTTTTGAAGGAATACTTCAGTATTTCCAGAAGATTGATTTTTTAATTTCTGGTATCTATTTTCTATGGTAGTCTTTTTTAATGGGAGTCTGGTTTGTTTTTGGTGAACAGTGGAGAGCAAACAGTTTTTTTAGTGTGAACGTACAATGAGTACATTTTTCTTCATTCAGTCTTGTACACATTTTGCACCAGTGATAAAGTGATAAGCTCGACATTAAGAGTACATATAATGATTCGAGACGTTACCCCGTAAGTGGGCACCAGCTGGTCAGTGCACAAAGGCGATATCCAGAAACCAACATCAGTGAAACTATTTGAAAACCTTATTAATAAAACGGACTTAAATCTATTTACAGTCCAGAATAACTGGGGAAAAAATGATTATTTCTCAATTGTAAATACACTGCAAATACTATCACCTGCGATAAATAATGGGAGCAGGTGTAAATAAACTAGGGTTACTACGGACAGGGGAAATAGTAAATAAGAGGCATTTAGGCTTCTTTTTTTTTAATTAGTTCAACTAGCGTTCTACACCAAATGCCATCAATGCTTGTGCCTTGGAAAATCTTAAAAGAGGTTGTACTGGCAAAAAAATCGTAAGATCGCATAACGAAGCAGATATTGAAGCATAGTATGTAAAAAAAATCATCATCAAAATTAGTCAGTGAATGCATCCAAAATCTCCAAAACACAGGCCTAAAGGCCCTAAACCTATTCTGGGGTTAACAAAAACCAAAACAAACTTAGAATCCTCCATCGCAGAATGAATCCAAAAAAGATAAAATGAGAAGTGGATAAATTCTAGAGGTGTTAGGCACAGTAATCATGTGCTAAAACACCCCTCACCAAGATTGGCAAAATTAGTGGTTTAATTAGAAAGGGCTAATGTACGGATGAGTGATAGTTTGACTCTTTACCGACCATTGGCATCTAAGAAAACATCTACACAACATTGGCATATTCTGATGATACCATTTATACATTATGCAATGAGGAGTACGAAACAGCCACCCCATATCATCTTCGAATGTGAATGGACTCAATGGAGACATAAACTGGTACATCAAGAAAACACAGGGAAAGGAATTATACCAATGACATACTACGCCTTAAAAGAAGCATCGAATCGACGGATTGGCCTAAGGTACTAGGAGAGTACAATAAGCCAGAAAGCTGCAGTACTTGGGGAATATTCACACTTCCTAGTCTATTCATCGTTGGTATTATTGTTTTTCTACGTTGGAGGTAGCTTGGATAGGATCAAGTATGATGACACAATTGCGGTATCATCCGTGGTGATGATGCTATTAAGGTGTATAAGTAGGACAGGAGTATAAATGATATAAAGAATGGGACCAAGAATTCTCCCTTGTGGGACGCCGACTTGTGACCTTACCAAAACTCGTTGCCACACCTTACTCTTAAGCAGCGGTCGATTAGACAGGATCTCATGATAAGTTAATTAGGAGTCTGTTGGACGCGTTTAAGATTATTAAGCTTGTCCGAGTGACAGAACCTAACAAAACCCAGTACTAGAACTTAGGATGCACCCAAGCAAAACTCTTTATTCTCTTGTATCTAAAGTAATTTAACAGTTTATTTCAAAATTATTTATTTCATAAAATCTAAAACCTGAAGGATTTATCATCCGGCTTCTATTTACCAATTGCCCGACATGGTTGGAATTTTGGTGTGCCATCTTTAAGTATTCATTTAGTCAGAGGTGGCAGCTACTCTTCTATTGATCAGGCATTTATTCTTCTTTGTCTTTTACTTATTCAGCGTTAAAAATTTTTTGATAAAAGAAAAACTGAATAAAAACAACATCTGATTTATTCACTGTTGATTTTATCATTCCAGGAAGAGCACGAAGTCAAAGCAAGAACTTATTTTGTATAGCAGACCATTCTCACGATTATGATTGTTAATAATTATGTAATTTAGTTTGTAAAGAAATATGGCAAAGTGTAATGAACCAGTTTTTCCGTTTGTTTTTTATTATATTTTCTTATAAAAAAAAACTTCTTGAGCATGTACCACATAGGTTAGTAGAGGAAGATATGTTCTGAGTTAATATGCGGGTATGCATTATTCATACTTAAAGAAACTACATATCGGCCAGGGCGTAAAAGGTTATAAAACTGCTTTTCTCATGCTTTTTATTGTTGGGATGTTTATAAAAGTCATTGGAGAAAGTTATAACGCGAAACGACCCGGTCTTTATTTTACAATTGACACAAAACCAGATTTTAAAAGCTGTTTTGATTGAAAATTTTTACTTTTATTTACTTCAGGGGTTGATACAATATTGCAATCTAGACAAGATGTATAATAAAAAAGGAAAAAGTAGCTCATGGAGGTTTAACTCTGGTATTTTCGCCTAGACTTCTCTGACGGAGGTCGTTGTCGCATATGCAAATTATTCATCTGATTTGTTTTTTAAAGTTTATTTTTAAATTTTACTTCTTAACGCGATCTGATTTGTTTGAACTGTAGCTTGCAAAGCTGAAAAATCCTTGGTGAACCGCTGATCCTCATTACTGAACGAGCCATACTTGATAAATATTCATAGTGGGTAAATTTACATTTAATGGACCGAGGAGAGTTCAGGGGCAAAAAGTCGACATTGAACTCAAAATAAAAAAGAGAAGAATTCTTCAGTATCATTCCAACAGTTGTAAATGAAAATTCTAAATTGCAAAGGAAAGACCTTGTAAAATTTGAATAATAGCTACAAGCCTTTTTGTTTATTTTTTTCTTTTGGTTGTCAAATCCTTGGCTGAATAATATTGCACCTTTAGTATGAAATTCCTTAGCTGCTTTCAGTTGGCATGGTGCTCATTTTTATTCTTTGTATCTGTGTCATGTCACATTGTCATTGCATAACAGGTCGTTTTTCACCGGCGTAGTGGGACGTCTTAATTCGACCTGCCCTGAGATGTTACCTGATGAGCTCTTCATTATCTTCATTTAAGGCTGTGTAAACAGAGAGATGGATTGCACGGATTCCAGCCGACCCCCTCAACACGCGACGCGCCATAAATTGACGTCGAAGATTTGAATATTTAATGGACGCCTTCAGACTATGGTTTATTAACATCTGAAACAATGAGATATTTTTTTATAATCACTTTTCCTAACGTTCACCATTCTTTATGACAATATACAATTATCGTTAAATAATTTCGTAATTTCGGTTTGCAAAAGATTCTTCAAAAAATAACAAGCAATTGTACAAAGTAAGCCCAGTTTCGTACTACACAAAATAAGTTTGAAGTTCAGTAGTTAAAAAAAAGAAATCTGAATATAAAACTAAACAAGTAATAGGCTAAAATGTACTCATCTAGACATGTTAGATCAGTTATGATGTTGTTCAACAAAGTTGAAATCGATCGAATAATTCAGTCAATCTGAAATTGCATTTTCTCGGAAATTAATCGCAAAATAATTCCAACAGGTGTTCCCCCATTAATTAATTTACTCTAATCCATAATTTAATGGGATTGTACCAGTGGAAATAGAAACGTCCTTGTACCAAGATGTTCGAAGTTTTTTAATTCATGGATTTTTGAACTATTTACAGTCCCTGGCGAAGCACGTTGAAGTCAATTACTAGGTAAAATGCCACGGTTTTACCTCCAGAATTGACCTGTGCGAACGTACTATTAGAACACCACAACTTCTCATAAGTAAACAATTATTGTAACAATTTAAAATTTGACACAAACTTCAGTTTAATTAGAAACGTGCCAAAGAAGCGAATGTACTGATTGTGAGATTAAATGCAACAGTGTAAGAGAAAAACAAAACAAAAACATTAATGATACAATTTAATGTAACTTGATTAATTTAACAGCTTAACATGATATTTTATATTTATTGTTTTTTTTTTGCTTTCAGGTATGTTCTGTTACCAAATGACAGCAGGCAGTCAGCTTGATAATGTATGTTATTTATAAAACTTTTAACCCATACATTCACACTTATACATACAATCACTAATATTCTTTTTTGTAGAATAATAAGATTATCTGTAATAAAAAATATATTCAGAAATACCACAGAAGTCTAATTGAGTAATGGTGTAATTGATATTCCGCCATCTACTCTCTTGAACTAAATAAAAATTCACTCTTATAAATACATTCGTCCAACTCGTTATTTACACAATGCTAAGCTTACTCCCCTTCACCCCAAAAAATCGATATACAGAAATATTCCAGTTAAATTGACTAATTAAAACTCTAAGGGTTCATAGGTTACTGGATATTTCGCCGTCGATGCTCTTGTAATATACACATATTCAGACTTACTGTAATTACTATAAACAAACTGTTATATACACAATATTATTTTCTGCAATGAAAAAAAAAATATATACATAGAAATTTCAGAATTTTAATAAATTGATGGTCGATGAGGTACTTGATATTCCACCATCGACGCTCTTCTAATGTACACACGTTCGCGCTTATAAATACAATCACCAAACTCGTTATATATAATATAAGATTGACTTCAATTTAAAAAAAAAAATCTGTATACAGTAAACCGTTAGCCCAGTAAACTATTAAGACTGAAGGGGTAGTGAGTGTGTGTGTGTGTGTGTGTGAGAGAGAGAGAGAGAGAGAGAGAGAGAGAGAGAGAGAGAGAGAGAGAATACTTTATTCTGGGACTAGAGTCCCCTAAGGATAACAATAAGTTGACAAAATTTTTTATCAATCAATGCAGGTTTGTCGTTAACATAATAATAGTAATAATAAAAAGTACTCTGCCTTATGCGATCATAATCACAAACTTTAAATTTAAAAGTTAAGTAAAGGAAGGAAACAAGTTTCGAGGTACCTGATATTCAGCCATAACTGCTTTTCAACTACAACATTCACGCTTATAAATACATTCAAAACTTGTTATACAGAATTAATAGAATTACATTTACTTAAAAAAAAAAAAAAAAAATAATATATATATTAAGAAACACCACGGCAGTTTAATTGAGAGTGGATGATATCCCGACATCGACATAATACAGACATATAACTCACGCTTATAAATACAATCACCAAACTTGTTATAAAATATAATGGAATTACTTTTACTTTAAAAAAATATATGTTAAGAAATACCACAGCAGTTTAATTGAGAGTGGATGGGCTACATAATTTCCGGCATCGACGTAATACACACATAAATCACGCTTATAAATACAATCACCAAACTTGTTATACAAAATTAATAGAATTACCTTTAATTTTAAAAAATATGTATTAAGAAATACCACAACAGTTTAATTGAGAGTGGATGGGCTACATGATTTCCGACATAGACGTAATACACGCACATAAATCACGCTTATAAATACAATCACCAAACTTGTTATTCAAAAATAATAGAATTACCTTTAATTAAAAGAAATATATATTAAGAAATACCACAGCAGTTTAATTGCGAGTGGATGGGCTACATGATTTCCGATATCGACGTAATACACACATATAAATCACGCTTATAAATACAAGCACCAAACTTGTTATACACAAATAGTAGAAGTAACGTTAATATAAAAAAATATATATTAAGAAATACCACAGCAATTTAATTGAGAGTGGATGGGCTACATAATTTCCGACATCGACGTAATACACCCATAAATCACGCTTATAAATACATTCACCAAACTTGTTATACAAAAACAATAGAATTACCTTTAATTAAATAAAATATATATTAAGAAATACCACAGCAGTTTAATTGAGAGTGGATGGGCTACATAATTTCCGACATCGACGTAATACACACACATAAATCACGCTTATAAATACATTCACCAAACTTGTTATACAACAATAATAGAATTACCTTTAATTTAAAAAAAATAATGTAAAGAAATACTATAGCAGTCTAATTGAAAGTTGATGATATTCCGACATCGACGTAATACACACATAAATCACGCTTATAAATACATTAACCAAATTCGTTATAGAATAATAAGATTACCCGAAAAAAATGTATGTACAGAAATATCCCAGTAGTATAATTGAGGGTTGGTTCATGCGTACTTGCGCTATCGATGCTCTTTTGTACTACACACATTCATGCTTCTAAATACAATCAGAAAACTTGTTATTTATACAACAATAAGCTTACTTGCAATAAAACATCTACATATAAACATAAATATGATGGACATATGCTATATGGATGCTGTAGATATGTGGTATATTATATAAGATGTGAAGTATTATTTATTTGATATTTAAAATTGGTCAAGCGGACCACGAAAACTTCTGAATTTGATTTTTAAAATAATGTACAGGGTGGTGTGAATTTATTAAGTTTCCCTGTAATTTCCAGGGTTTTTGTTAGGCTCTGGTAATTTATAATGTGTATTAACATGGAAAAAAAGGTTATTTTCTACAATAATGAAACGATTATTAATGCAAGCAGTCTATGTTTACAAAAAAAAAAAAAAAAAAAAAAAACAATAGTTCGTCTATTTATTCATTTGAATGATGAAGCCTTACGCCTATTATAATTAATATGAGTCGTTGTCATCCTAATCATCATATGATATATTATCTGTATCTTTCTAGGCTATCTTTTAGAAAGAAAATGCATGTATTGCCTTTGTAATTAATTGTGAGCAGACTGCCGTCCACTCATGAAGACATGTGGAAGTTAAACATTTATAATTTTGTTTACAATCCGGCCGTAATTACTCGATCTTTTTGAACCTGTCCAACACATAACATTCAATTATCACGATAAAAGAAAAACACCGTATAACGACGAGCGTGGCCATTTGTTGCAAATTGCCAGTTGGATTCAAGACCTGTTATGATAGTGTCATTGTAAAAAGTTATTTCGCAAGATCGTACCGAAGTGGCCACGCCATATTAGTCTCTTCACGAACGTTCATTGATGAATGTTCATTAACCTTTCATCACGTTCTGAGCTGTCGAAACGTTCGATTGTTTAAAAGTGTAAAAAAATGGAGTTTTTAAATATTTATTTTCTGTATAAAACTACAACCTATTTTGAACAGAATGCAACTGGTCCCATGAGATCAGACTTTTATAAGTGCTTCAAGTTGATGAATTTGCAACTCGCTTTGTATGACGCTTTGAAAAATTTCGTCTTTTATGTGTATTCCATGTCAAAAACTTCCTAACAGGAATCGGAAATAATTACGTTTTTATGGTGTAAATTTGGCGGCGACAGGAAAAATTCTCGCTCGATCTGAATACAGTTTCTTCAGAAAATGTGTATTCGTTTACCTTTCCGTACACTTTTAAACCCAAACTCTTAATTATACCGAAACATTTTTATATTTTCTTGCATCAATCATGACAGGCAAAAAAATTACAAGTTATTTTTAAAATACATTCAGAAGCATAGAAATGATCGATTTTGTATTAGAAAAGCGTAAAATTGTGTTACAAATTTTGGTTGTTAACAAAAATTAGCTATTCACTATGACTTTTTACAATCCTAGCTAAAAATTTGTAATATACTTAGAAAAATAGAAAAAAAAGATTGTTTTTAATAGACCAAATAGATTTTGAGAACATCGTACCGAAAAATAGCAACTTTTTGGCCTCTTTTGAAAAGATTAAATGACCTAGAAAAATAGCTAAAATGCATGCACAAAGTAGAATTTTCTGTTTAGACTGAATGCTCTCTTGATAAAGAAATAAGTATCAAAATTAAAATCCATCGGGTAGAAGTGGCGTTAAACTTTGGAAAAAAAACCCAGCTGTTAGTCCGAAAAATGTTTCCTACCCCCTTGAGGCGGACCATACATCTTCACCCTGTCAACCCCTAACACCGATTCAAGAAGAACATAGGAAGAACAATAAAAAAAAAAAGTTACGAATTTTCTATACTGGAAAAACGAAATATCTTAAGCTATTTTATTTCACCTGCTTTTGAATCTTGGTCTCGGTAATTATCTACACTTTTCGTGTTTTCTTTCACTAAGCTGACTATCTTTTTTGTAAAATCAGTCTGTCACTCCCGAATTTCTAGGTGTGTACCATAAAATGACGAATGGATTTAACTGGAACCATTGATCTGAAAGGGCTTTTGCGTACACACTGAGCTTTACCCTCTCCAGCCTCTATAAATCCAAAATCTTACTAGCTGTCGAGGTATTTACGCTTTTTAGGTATTCATTTTTCACAGGCTGTTTTACCTCTATCTATTCTGTGACTTGTAGTATTTCAGCATGCTCGATCCTGCCGAGGTGCTTCATCTGAAGGCTGTTGTTGATTTGGCTCTTCGTCAGTAATGTCCTCATCGGAAGGTTGACCTTCCGCCTCTTCAATTCCAATTTCGCGCTTTCCTGGCAGTGTAGGTGATGGAGAAACTGCTTGCTTGATGCAGCGATTCCCAGTAATGAAGGAATAACTAGAAAACCGACCAGTAGTAAATAAAAAACTTTCATTTTCAGTATTCATTGTTATTCGTAATTTATTTTGAGATTTTAATTAATTTTACGTTTATTGTTATCATGATTAATTTTTCTTGAAGTCCCCGCGAATCACAGTTTAGGAAGCAGCCGTATTGAGGATTGTGGATAACTTTCTCTTGTGTAATCATCTAGTTTCATTATATTTCTTTTGAAGCATTAGATTTAAATCAAGGTGTTCTACCTGACATAAATAAGCGACTTGCGAAAAGTCACGTCAGCAACCCTTAGCCTACGTTATGGGAATTCTCTGGGAAGGAAGTGGAATCCACGTCTACGACCTCTACAAACAGCAAGGGATTCATTCTTGGACAAAAAAAATGACTCAAACTTTTCGATCGGTTTATGTAAAGATTGCAAATCAGAAAATCGAGATAACTTGCATTTTCTGATTAGCGATGCAATAACGACCCTAACTTGGTACAAAACCAAAAGAATGATCCTATACAGCAAGATAAAAGTAAACCAAGAAATAGAGAAAAAGAGTAAGATTTGCTCACATTAAGAAAGAAATTCTAAACTGTCAATACGAAACCTAACATTGATCTATTGTAAAAACAAATCTGTCTGAATTTACAGTATACACAGCTATAAAAGTGTGTCAAAAAGATAGCGTAGTACAGTTCCAAATATTTCGGAATAAAGACCTACAAAGCATGCCGTGGTACTTTCGTAAAACATAAATCGGGTCTTGAAAACCCTTAGTTTCTGCTAAAATTGAAAAAAGAAAAGAACAGTTGTACAATAGAAGCCAGTCTGTTCAGCATAAGCTTTTCAACATAAAATATACCAAACCGTTAATATTGGCTATTTTCTATTGGTATTTAAATATTAAAACTTATTTCTTTGCTACACCAGATTATCTTGAATACATATAGGGACAAGTAATTAATTAATAAAATTAATAGTCATATTTTATAACGACAAGTGTTCCTTTAGTCTGAGTAAACAGAACATGGAACGAACTTAATTTTATCTTCTGTTATATACTTTACAAAATTTACTTTTTGCCTTTGTAGTGACGGAATTCTCCAAATTTCTAAATTTTTTGGCTTGACGTTTTCAACAAAATGGACATTATTAAAATTTAATTTACTTTTTAAAAGATTTTTGTTTTTTCTTATATTAAATAGTATACCAGTCTTTTTGTTTACTTTTAAATAGTCCATATTTGTTAGTGGTCGTATAAATGACCATATGAATTATTCTTTTTA
This sequence comes from Cimex lectularius, assembly GCF_000648675.2. Taxonomy (NCBI): domain Eukaryota; kingdom Metazoa; phylum Arthropoda; class Insecta; order Hemiptera; family Cimicidae; genus Cimex; species Cimex lectularius. Next base: position 295,022 of record NW_019392782.1, read on the forward strand.
TTTGAAGTTGTTGGTTGAGATGAAAAAGTTAGTGTCATGAGGGGGATTCGAACCCACGACCTTCGGCTCAATACGCCGCTGCTCTTACCACTCAGCTCACGATAGCTCAAGTGGTTAGACCAGCTACGTATCGAGCCGAAAATGGTAGATTCGAATACCGCTCGACACTAATTTTTCATCTCAACCAAAAATATTAGCTAAAAAGAATTAATTCGTTTAATTATTCTTTTTATATAGTATTTTCATTACTTTTTAGTAGAAGTTTCCAAATGGTCGAGAATTCCTTCTTGGACCGTTTGCGACCGAAAATATTAAATTTTAGCAATTAAACTTTAATTTTACATCTGTATTAACTGATTTTAGTTAAGTGCGTATGTTTCCAGCTCATGAGTAAGGGAAATTTTTCTTTAGGCTATTTTTTTACAGAACCAATAAAATCTTTTATAAACTTTGTTCAAGATCTTTGGAAGTTCGTAAATGTTTATCTTCTAAGTGTTTTGAATTTTGTTTGCTTAATGTCAAAAAAAGCTTTTAATGCTCATTTCGTTGGTGGAATCAATTTACAGTAGACCTAACATTTTTGAGATACTTGGGTACAAAGTCAGACAGCTCAAGTGGTAGAGCAGCGGTGTATCTAGTCGAAGATCGTGGGTTCGAATCCCGCTCATGTCATTGACTTTTTTATCTCAACCGAAAACCTTAATTAATTGTAGTATAAAGTAAGGTTGAAATAACTAGAAGTGATCAAAAAATACCTGGAATACACTTGGGAATCAGATTTTGGATAATAGGGAATTTTTAATGTAAGATGACATGCTGCAAATATTGGCTTTTGTTCAAGGAACAACATGTATAGTACATGGGGTTAAATTTATTAAAAAAATCATAAAATATTAAGCGTCTCTACCAGTAGGTCCATGTGCTTTCTCTTAGGGAAGGAATCTGATTGTTATTCGAATTTCGACCTTTTGATTAAACCGATACGCAAAGGAATTCTTGGAAAATGTCGCCGATAATAGCCTGGAGAAAGGCGCGATTTTCGAAAAAAGGCGGTCCCCGGCACGGGATACTAAACAACTCGCTGGAACTGGCTGGATGTTGGCCAATCCCTGTCGCAACGAGAGAGGATTTAGCCGGGGCCCACAACTTACCCTTGGACCACATGCTAATTTGTTTAATGTTTTGCAATTACCATTTTGTTTTCTCGGGGTATTGTTTTCAAATGCCTCGCCCACTGCTACGACCGTTCCGCCGGCGGTCGGAGTCTCCCGCTCACCAGGGTTAACTATCCTTCAAATTAGATTAACAAACAATTACAATTATTATTGTTTCATTTTATTTTTCAATTAAATAACAACAGCCAATGACAGTCACCCCCAGAAAGAACAGTAGATTCATCTAAGAACACTTGATAACACTATGGACTTAACTAACTTCAAAGTCCATAATATGAATCCAAAGTCATTCTTATTGAACCTTGCATATCGGTCCGGTGTGTACACTGCTAGAGAGTACTAATTGATTTTATAATCATTTAAAAAATTCTTGGGTCTGCTATGCTATATGCTGTTTTGTGCCTCTGGTTGTAGTTTCCTCTTCTTTCTCCGTTTTTTTGATTTTTGATGAACAAGTTCATCAGATTTTCTATGTACTCCCCTGTTGGATAGCTGTTGTCAACATCAAAAATCTTAAAGTGGAACAACCCTTAAACAAGTATGAATGTTTTTTTGGCTTAAGAGAGTTTGACATGATTAGGACAAACACGATGGTTCACTCCTTAGTACATGTGTGTTGATAGTGCTTCCTCCTTCCTACATTGTTTACAATCCTATAATTTATGGTTGCTTCAGATGACACAGTCTTGTTCAGCAGAACTTTCAAAACTTCAAAAACGATCTTACAGGATGGTAGTAAGTCCGCCAGTTTAGAGTAGAATTTTTGGTCAACCCTATAAATATGTAAAGCTGTATTACGCTTTCAATCTGTCAGTCGTTATATGTTTTGATATGTGTTTGTACAACACATTTAGAACAATAGATTTTGTACATTTGTTTTTCATTTTTGAGCAGTTTATAGTTGGATAGACGACTTGGTAGTGTAGAAGACATGGCCGCAAAGCTTCTTGACCTCGATCTAAAATATCCACTGTGCCCTTCTACTTTTGCTTGAGCTTACTAATCAGCTGTACATCCTTGGTTATGTTTCTTAGGTTGGCTAGAGGTTCTTTTGCGTAAGAAACTTCATGGTTTTTCTTACCTAGCAGCAAAAATTTACCCCTGGATAGATCCACATTCTTGCAAAAATCTGCACAATAGTTTTTCTGCCAATACTTCTATCCAGAACTAGACTGGTTATTTATTACATTCTTTAATTTGTATTTTGTCTTCCTGTCAAGAGAATCCCACAATCCGAGTTTTATTTCGGTTGTACTCACGTAAATCTTCGTTCTCTATGACTTGCTCCTGCCTGTAATTCCTCTTTCAGGTTTAGCTGTTTATTAACGCCTGGCTAGTGATGTTGGGAAACCAAGCGTGGGTCAGGACATTATAGTCACTGTCTCGCACCATGTTTTTTCGTGAAGCCCATTTTGATTTCACCTCACGTGAGTGCTGTCCGATTATCTTCGCCTGATCGACATCCCTCGGGTGTTGATCCACAAGAATTAGAACTCATTAAGGATCCATTTTTTAAGGTGATCTTTTTATATGGGATTTTGAAGGCCACAGTAAGGTTCATGGCCGGAAGTTTGGGGATGGTTAAGGATGGCCGGAAGTTCGTGGCTTCACTGTAGGCCAGTATGTGGACACTGATTCTGCCAAGGGATGACAGTAGTATTATCTGGTCAACGTTCTTAGACGACAATGTCCAGTCAGAAGGCTCACCTCCGAGATTTTTGACCGTTACCTTCTAGTGGCATGTCAGAGTAGAGGTCAGAAGTGTACATACCATTGGCTATGTACTATATAGTATGTCGGCCCGCTGATCACCCTATGTCTGCGATTGTCCAGGAACTCATGCAAAGGCCAGAACACTATTGTCACTCGCCATGGAAGTCCAGACACATTAGGCTCATCTAACCTTCACACGAGGTTAAGGCTTTGAGTGTTGCCAGACTGAGAATACGATTCTAGATTGGATTTATGTGTTTATTGTTAGGATTCTGGCCTTGAAGAGTAATCTTGTGTTCCAGTCTCCTCTTTCTGACATAATAATTTTATATTTGTTAAAGCCTAACTTGAAGTAGTATCAGAAGTTGGCACACATAATATAGTGTCAGCCTGCACCTCCGCACTTCGCTTAGCTAATCATAACGTTGTGCCAAATGGTTCTTAGATTTCACTGGCTCCCCATGAAGGATTCCTTGTTCTAGACACATTTTGGCTTCACTTCACATGAAGGATAAAACACTGTTGAGTGCTGCCAGACTGTCATAGATTACGGCTATCTTAATGTAAATTCCAGGCTTTTTATTTCTCTATGGCAGTGTTTAATTGCTATAATTGAATTGGGTATAATAAGTTTATAAGGGGTTTGTACAGAGACGTAGTTGTAGAAATCCTTCAACCTGATGATGAGCTAAGAGCTCGATATACGGATCGTTGGAAAACAACTTACTGTGAGTAGGAACCATCTTTTTTAAAAAAGGACTGAACACCGCACTCCATCATTCATCATTTCTATGAAAGGGTGTAATTCACCGAAAATCATATAAAATTCATATAAAATCGTGAGATGCGGTCTGGTGTGATGTAGTTTTCAGAAAATATTTTCTTTGTCGTGCCAACGTTTCGATCTTTGTTGAGATCATCTTCAGGGCTCAAAGTGTTTGGCTTCTGTGTAATTGTGCCATTCTTGCGTGTCGTGTTGAGAGTGCCAGTGAGATATTGCTGTTTTGATTAATTACATTAATTACCGTCGCAATATCAAAAGTAAGAACGACTCTTTGAGCCTGCTTAACCCTCCCAGACGTTTAAAAATTGCGAAATTTCAACAACTCTCGATTTAAAGGGAAATGCCATGCCGGTTACTTCATTTGGACAAGGAAGCCCTTGACTGCAAAAATTGATATGAATCACTAATAGTCATAAAGCGACGGGTGTTCCGTCGAAGTAGTACGATAGTCATCTCACTGGCCTACTTCTTACATTCTTTCATCCGTGAAAGTTCCAAATGACGTTCCGACACACGCGGATATCCAAATGGGATCCGGTTTAGACAAAGATCGCAGGGGGATCGACTTATCTCAGGACCCTCTTCCATCTCGGCCAAGGATCGTCAATCGTAACCCTCCTTCACCTTTATTCTTCTGGGACGGCATTTACATCTGTCCACTCGTCGTGCCTTATTGGCAAACCCACGACCCTCCACTTGAGTTATGTTTGCCTTCCAGCTTCTGAACAAGCGTTCGTATCTCATAGAAAAAAAAAGAAAAATATTTGCGGCCTCCATGAATTTTTATTGCTAATTACTTAAGAACTCCTTGAAGTTTGATTGCATATTTTTTGTTTGCATAGAGGATAATTTATTGTTCGGTCTCAACTTGTTATTAAGTAATTAAGTATATTTCTTCCAAGCAATTATTAAAAGTTAACGAGTGATAAATGTTTTATTTCTAATTGTTGCATTTCCTTAATTTGACCCTTACCTTACCGCTTAAAAAGCTTGGTTTTCCTTTTGATGACGGTTTAATCGTTCAAAGTGAAAAAAAGTTACCTTGAAATTTCAGTATTAACTTCTAACTGATATTTTTGATAATTTATTAAAGACTTAAATTTGGTTCACCATCTTAGCAATTTTTCATCCTTTTTTTTGGTAAAAGTTAATAATTGATCGACATAGAACTGGCCAAACAGTGAAGTTTTTTGTCTAACATTAGTGAAAGTATGGAATAAATAATTTATCAGATACAGATATTTGTAAAATTAAGTTTATAAATTATTCTGAAAAAATATCCTCGGTGATTAAAATTCTTTTTTATTCTCTCTTGACCATTTAAAGAAATCGTCATCCTCAGAGACCGGAATCGGGCTGTACTTGGGAAAGAAATTGCCACGGGATAATCCCTTCAAATCCTCGAGATAAGAAAGGATATTTGCTTTTGGATCGGCCTTGTTTTGCGACCGGAAGAGCAGGCTGGCCTCGGTTCTCGATCACCGCTCGTTTCAGTGATTGATTCATCAATCACCTTTCTTATTGTGAAATAGGCGAATTCCGTATAGCTTTATTTTTCACGAAAGTAATTTTTTGTGCGGAAATTCAGCCCTATATTTTTCTGTCCTTGATTAGAACTTCTCACTCCTTTCTATTCTTGTAAATATTCTTCTATACAGATTGAAAATTTGGTGATGTTGATGATTAATATAAGCTCTACATTTGTACAGAATTGAGATTAAGACTTCTCAAGCATCATCTACCTCTGGGCTTGGCAGTCCGAAGTCAGACTAAGAGACTCAGATCTAAGAGCTGATTTCCTACAACACGCTTTACACTAATTTTGTTGATGAGAATACTCAACCAACTTCTCTCATTCACACCAATGATTTAAATCATTCACAATAAGCACATAATGGAACACAAAACGAGATTTAATACAATAGATACAATAAAAAGCCCTAATGCCTCCAAAAAACAGGGGATCCAACGCTCAAGTTTGTTATGTCGAGTTGTCCCACCATTGTCTTTCTGCTTCAGACACACGCGCGCTAATAAATACATTCCCTCTCGATGTACACAAAATGGAACATAAAAATATCTAACATTAATGTATACAATAAAACTGTTCTTTTATTAGAATAATCTGCCTGATGATGTGGACGGCAGCACCGAAATGCTTTCAAATCCTTTGTAAATAGAGTACTTACATAAAACATAGAATAAAAGAACACGGAATAAACAAAACCATACCAAATCTATAATACAGCTCTGTTTGTTCAAATATTAACAGGGTAGGGAAAGTCTAGTATCGCTGGCATTACTACTCGCTCTTTATATGGAGTCAAGGAATTTTTTGATGAGGTTTCGCAACAGCAGAGTCATATTTCCTCGGAGTGTCGGTGTTTAAAAAAAAAAAAAAAACATTTGGGGAATGAAGGACCGCTGAATTCGAACCCGGGACCTTTACCTTACGCCTTAACTGTTTTGGCCATCGAGGTCCCTTCAATCAAGTTGGACAGATTGAACTTGCAATTGTTAACTAATCGAACTGATAGTCGGTGCGGTTCTCAATGTTTCATCGGCACTCTCGCGGTACACATTTACTCTAATAAATAGATTCCTTCTTAATATACACGAAAGGAAGCACCAAACGAGACATCTATTAAGTACAATATACATACAAAAAAATAGCCCAATACTGGCATAATTGATATTCGCTATCGACGCTCTGTCCTACATATACATTCACGCTTATAAATACACTCACAAATATATATAATAGTTTTCTCCAAAAAGCAAAATAAAAGAGTCAAAGAGTCACTGCTGTACTCGGGCACAATTGTCATACCTACTCGCCTACTCGCTCTCTATATGGAGCCAATGAATGACACCCTTCAATTAAAGTTCATCGAATAAACTTTATCAACATGCCGGACGCATAAGCTGGATTTGGTCCAATCAACCTTACATGGCCCTTTCTTACTCGGATGAAGATTATCCCTCCTACGAACACTGTCTGGATCAAGGTATGGTCTTGAAGAAAAAGAAAGCAAATTTGGTCGCTAATGCCAAGCTTTAGACCTATTTTAATCATCTCATTCAGTATTGTCATCATCAGGGCCTGTTCAATTAATTAAGGTTTTTGGTCTTCTTTTTGCCATTTTTCAAATCGAAGTCACGATAGCTCAAGTGGTAGAGTAGCGGCGTATCAAGCCGAAGGTTGTGGGTTCGAATCCCGCTCGTGCCATTATCATTTTTTCATTTCAACTAAAAACCTTAATTAATTGTCTTGTATTAATTATATATATACAAAATATATTTGTACAATTGATTTAACAATCATTATAACTTTATAGAACTTTCAAACCAACAACTTTTTTTAACAGGCGATATCGAAAATTTTCTTGAAGATTCAGTCCCAGGAATGTTTATTATCCCTCTACTTCGATTAAGATCCTACGAGACACGTAATTTGATTTGATTGAGGAGATTCTCTGTCGATCCGACCTACTAAGTTTGCCAATTCCTTTGGACCATAGTTTGTAAAATAGAAAAATCTAAAAAGTATTCCATCAGTATTATCAATCATCAGTTTGTTGTAAAACCATTCTATGGGTGAAACGTTTTTTGAACAGTTTAATTATTTAGAGATCCTGAGATGCGATCTGTTTTGACGTAGGTTAAGAAAAACATTTCCTTTCTCGTACCAACGTTTCGACATTAATTGAGATCATCTTCGGTGCTTAAAGTTGTTTTCTGTAGATGTGTCATTACTGTGTGTCGTGTTGAAAAATTTAGACTAATTTTCACGAACTCGGTCACTCGAGAAACTTGACATTGAATGAAATGCGACATAATGTAAGACTTGCCCTCGCCGTTCTTGCAAAGGTAATAAATTCACTGAGCACAATTAGCCAATCAACATGTCAAACCTTGAAGAGGCTAATTGTTTGTATTAAAGCTTTAAAAAAAACTTTTGACGAATTTAATCCATATTCATTACTCCTCGTGTACACGAATCCATATTCGTGTCCTCTATTAATCATAGCGGCGATTTTAAAACCCCAACAACCTTAACATTTTAAAGAGAGAATATGATAATGATTAGGAAAAAATGACCTATCCTCAGGTTCAGGCTATCCTGCCGCCCGGGGGTCTAATCGCGTGCAAGTCCGTAAGATCTGTGCAATTCAAGCGGCCCCATCCGAAAATTATAATCATAAGGAGTCAAGAAGCCTTTTGAAAGTTACGTAAAGTTAATATAATGTTGTATGTATATCCGTCTGCGAGTTATATACATACGTTCGGAGGGAGATCAAAACCGGTCCAACAAGAAAAATCCCTCTTAACGAAAATAATTTTTCCTATGTTTCTATTAAATTTAAAAGACGTGCATATTTTCATTCTGTTTTTGTAAAAAAAATCTTGTATAAGTAAAAAAAACAATTATTAATTCCAAAGTAAATTATTTTGAAAACTTCCAAGATTTTAACAATATATATGTTCTTTTAGATTTAAATTTGAAACTTGTATAAAGAAATATATTTAAAAAACAATCGGTGCATTCGAAGAAAACATATATTAAATTTTCTGATAAATAAAAAAAAGTCGATTTTATTCTGCAACTTTCAACCCGGTAAAACCGCAAAATGACATTTCTGCCTTAACCGTTACATAACTACAAAGTTATATATAAACACACACAAACAGAAAGTAACTTTTTAACATCCCCAAAATATTTTGACCTTGGTTTTGAGACAGAAAATGTTCCGTATAATTTTCTAAACGTTGCATAATAAACAATTTAAAACTGAAAGGTGGCCAACTTAAATTGAGCGTTTAGCAATCTAATTTTTTTAACACTAAATGATTTTATGGTTAAAATCGTCGCGTTTAAGCAAAGTTTTTAGACTTGGTTTATGTTTTAGTATGTTTTACAAATTAAAAACACTTTAATTAAATTCACTGTTTTTCGTGGTCCGCTTGACCAATTAATATCACACAATTAATTAAGGTTTTTAGTCGAGATAAAAAAGTCAGTGTCACGAGCGGGATTCGAACCCACGACCTTCGGCTTGATACGCCGGTACTCAACCACTTGAGCTATCGTGACTTCGGCACTAACTTCGCATCTTAACCCACGTTTTGAATTTTCCCTCCTTTTTGCCATTTTTCAAAGTCACAATAGCTCAAGTGGTAGAGTAGCGGCGTATCAAGCCGAAGGTCGTGGGTTCGAATCCCGCTTGTAACACTGACTTTTTATCTCAACTTAAAACCTTAAATAATTGAACTTTAATTAAGTGTCAAAATTGTGCAATCATCAGATCAGGGATTTTCCACAACATTTTTGTCATACAATAATTACATTAATTATTATAAACAATAATTGAACTTTAATTAAATTAAAATTTACATTATTTTTATTTAGTATTAATACATTTTTCAATAAATAAATTTTAATATAATTACAGTTTATTGTTAAAAAATTTTTTTATGACATTTTATTTTATTTCTTTGTAAATAAAAAAGATTTTTCTTTCACCCTTTTCTGATAGCGTTATTTTTAAATTGTGCCTTGATAGAATACTTATTATTAAATATTGTAAAACTAATTAATCTGTGTTTACTATTTCTAAGAGATTTTGTTTTGTGGCATTTTTCAAAGAAATCTTTTATTGTGAAATTTCAACGCTTTACGGTTTTTTTAATCGTAGAAAGGGATAGTTAGATAGTAGATACACTGTATACCTGGTTTAGTAACGACTTTTGATCATTTTTATTTATTATAGAAGTCGTTTGTAGTAAAGGGTGTGAGTTCTTCAAGGGTGCATCATTAGCCTCTTCCTTTTTCGATGTACACTTTAGTCATGTATAGATTATTGTGCTTTGTTTAAGTTTGACATGAAGCAATCTAAGAAAGCATTCCGAAGGAAAATATGTCAAAATGAAGCTCACTATTAAGTAGTTAAGAGGGCTTAATTTAATTTCAAAAGTGAATTTATAATGTTCAAGTACGTCTTTAATTGTCAGGCTTTTATGGTTCATTGCGTAATATATATTTTGGATCATTCGATTTGTACAATCTCCGGGACGTTTCACCGCAGAAGACGTAAACTATAATTTGTAAATTTCGGAGAGAAGGATAAAAAATATATTTTTTTTTCTATTAAAGTAATTTTCCCGGGGGGGGGGCTTAGTTACAAGTTCCTCCTTCCAAATTATGTCTAATGACGGCAAATAGATGGGTTCGGTGAAAGATCATTTTGTCCCAACGCCACCATCGTTTCCGCATTACATCCATTCATCGTCGGTGTTTTTTCAAGTTTTTACAACCGTTTATAAGACGGTTTCGATTGCCGGCACGCGCATTTCGATGACGCTAAAATTGCCGTCGTTCCTTTTTCGATCCTTGAATCATAGAGTTGAGACATCTAGGAATTAAATCGTGTTGAAATTCGTTCAGAATGACGACTCGATTTGATGTCTTCATCCTTGAAACGTACGGAGCATCATTTTGTTCCTAAGAATTAACCTCGTTTGTATATATGAGTTCATCAAATAACCAAGGATGAGAATAGCGATCAGTGGGATTGCTATGACGCAAAAGAAAGAACGATAAAAGACGAACAATATTATTAACATCGAATATATAACATACGCGCGAGAGAATGTATTTATTATCATGAATGTACAGTGGGAGGATTGATGGCTGTATATGACACCATAAAGGGGATGAGGAATATTAAGAATTGTTCTACTCGACCTGAATGTGTATTCCAACTTGAAAATCCAACTGACAGCGAATAAACAAGGCTATGAAAGAAAATGAGACCTAACCTTTACAAGTGAGATTTCTTCTTGAGGTCTTCCGGATGAACCTGTAGCATTTTCCTGGGGACCCTGGTGACATCAGTCTCCCATTTTTTTCCGCAGCGACTTTTGACTGTCCTTTTTTTCCAGACCACTTTCTGTGATTCTTATTCCCTAATTTATCTAGGGTTGTCTTTACGAAGTGGCTGTATCATTTTCGGGCTTAAGTTTCGCTACGTTGTCTCTGCTGTTTTCTGATAGAGTCGGCAGGTTTCTGTCACAGTTATCCCATTTGTTTTTTTGATGTGCTAATGACATAAGCAATGGCCGGTAGAATAAACAAGAAATCTTTTTTATTGCTTATTTTCAAAAACCAATTTACAAATTTGAACTGTACAAAAAGCGTATACATATTTGATACATCATCTGTCTGCGGAGGTTGACACGGATAATATGTATATTATATATATAAGAAACATTGAATCCTTCATTAAATCAGCTACAAAGAATAAATAACAATACAATAAACAAGCGCCTTGAACCGTATAAGGCACAGTTCTTGCCAGATTAAGAATAGGCCATACGCGGTTGACTTGCTAGTGGGCTAATTCCCCCGTAGATGTGCGTCCGTTATGCTGAGAAAGGTTGCTCGATGGGTCCTACATAATCGGAGAGTGTCGTGCCTTGGCTCCCTACAGGGCGCGAGCAGTCAAGTCGCCAAATGTGTTCTCGGATGCAGAAGTGAGTTTCAGGTTCCCCTGTTCCGCTTTTTAAGGGAATTGGGAATTTTTTTATTGTATATAAAAGTAAAATTAGGTGTTTTGTGTTGTCTTGTATGTGTGGGAGGGACTGATGTGAGGGGGGTTCTCCACCTCCCCTCAGGTTGTGTGTATGACTTGGGTTAATGGAGGAAATTTTATACCCCATCGAGCCTAATTTAGATTAGTTTATTATAGTGACTAGTTTCAATCCTATCATGTTTACATCCTCAAAGTTTTCAAGCTTTTCCGGGAGTTGGAGAGCAAGCATTCCCAAATCTTTGAGTTGAAGGAAGAAGAGTCTAAGATCTTCTGTACTACTTGGTTGTCTGAGAATGTAAATCTGTGTAAATTTAATTATGTTTTAATTATTTCTTTGCACAGAGTTCTTGTGCATGGATTTAAGCTTAGGAATTTATGCCTTGGGGCCTAGAGCGTTTGCTAGGTCCAAATTTGGTTTTTTAACTATTGCTTCTTCCATCTTTAGTACCCATGGTCTAATAAGATCCATTTATTGTTTCGAGGTTTAATTCTTCCATAAATTTCCTGTTTTTAATTTTATTTGCAAAGATCAAAATTGTTGTTTATTTTCATTTTGTCAGACATTGTTGTAGCTATTAACTTTTACCATTTTTAAGATGGTGACTTTCACTTAGGCCACGTTATATTTCGTCCTAACAGTCTGCACATATATGCAATCCCAGTGGCACTTCAATTGATTATGTTGTGCAAGTATGCATTGCCCCTGTAATAAGAAATGGCACATAGTCGGGATTTCCGTCAGAACTGCTCACTCCCATTTATGACCTTCTTTCACTTTTATCCATTGACGGCATCTAGCCAGTTTCGATAAGTGAATTTGGAATTAAACAAATTTTACGCTTTCAAAGCTTATCAGAAATAGTACCATGAAATACTGACTTTAAACTTCATTCAAACATTAAAACCGTAATCTTTGAAAAAACATTTTTAACTTTAAGCATGCTGTTATTTGTAAAACTACTATTGACTAATGACTATTTAATTGTGTACTTAATTTATAATTTTTTGGCAACGTACGAATAATAATTCTTTATATAACCTTATTTGTAGTACGTTTATTTACGAAATGATCAAATATGGTAAACCCTTGGTATAACAAAAAATAACTCCTACCTTTGGACATTCGTACATAACCTCATAATAATTAGATTTTTCGAAATACTCCTGGATTTCAATTTCCTAACGTTGGAAACATTAGAATTGTACGTAAGAGCTAGACTGTTTCATAATTTACATACACAAAAAATCGCATAATACGACATAATATGAGCCATTTCATGTCTGCCTTTTGGAAGCCAAGATTTGTCAGACGGGTTATAACCTATAAGCAATATTTACTTTCTATAGAGTCAATTAAATACATAAAGCGATTGGTTATTGGACTACACTTTTAATAAAGATTTAAATGATTAAACATGTATCTAAAGAGAAAACTAATCAAACCGGCAAAACTTTGGTACATATGCGTACTGACCACTGGACAGATTATTCTATAAATAAATCAACTATACACTTGCATGTCGTTGACGGTAGTAATGTTATCTTTTTACACGTTAACAACTTACAGCTCAACATGGCTACTTACTGAAGTATCAATGTTACCAACTTACACCTCAGCATAGTTGCCTAATTGAAGTAGCAATTTTACCATCTTACACCTCAACATGGTTGCTTACTGAAGTATCAATGTTACCAACTTACACCTCAGCATGTTGCTTACTGAAGTATCAATGTTACCAACTTACACCTCAGCATGGTTGTCTAATTGAAGTAGCAAAGCTACCATCTTACACCTAAACATAGATTCTACCTAAAGTAGCAATGTTAACAACTTTACCTCAGCAAAGGTTTTTCCCAGAAGTAGGAAATTTACCAACTTACACCTCAGCATGGTTGTCTAATTGAAGTAGCAAAGCTACCATCTTACACCTCAACATGGTTGCTTACTGAAGTATCAATGTTACCAACTTAAACCTCAGCATAGTTACTTATCTGAGGTAGCAAAGTTACCAACTTACACCTCAGCATAGTTGCCTACTTGAAGTAGCAATGTTACCAACTTACACCTCAACATACTTACTTATCTGCGGTAGCAATGTTACCAACTTACACCTCAACATAGTTGCTTACTAAAGTATCAATGTTACCAACTTAAACCTCAGCATAGTTACTTACCTGAGGTAGCAAAGTTACCAACTTACACCTCAGCATAGTTACTTATCTGCGGTAGCAATGTTACCAACTTACACCTCAACATAGTTACTTATCTGAGGTAGCAATGTTACCAATTTACACCTCAGCATAGTTACTTATCTGCGGTAGTAAAGTTACCAACTTACACCTCAGCATAGTTACTTATCTGCGGTAGCAAAGTTACCAACTTACACCTCAACATAGTTACTTATCTGAGGCAGCAAAGTTATCAACTTGCACCTCTGCATAGTTGACTACAAATGTTCTTTTTTCACAAATATAAACTAGTGTATTATACCTATAAGAATTTTCAATTTTCTCGTTGTTTGAGCCCTTAAAAAAAGTATAATTCACCCATATATAAAGAACGAATCCTTTGTTATAAAAGTTCATTGTAAACTAGCAAATCAATCGGAAAATTGGTCATACTTTCCTCGCATTTTTTTACACTACATTTCAAATCTCCACATTCAGAAATTTATTGAATATTTAATCAATTGGTTAAAAATTATGGAAATCATATCAATGACAATAAACAACATTGATGCATCTCATGGAGTTTAATACAATTAAAATTTAAAAACGCACAATCACATTATGGAAAACTAAGGTTCCAGCAGGTTTTTCCACAGATGTTTTTCTAAAATAACGAGTCCGGACTTTTAAAAGATATGTGTAAATCGGTGCTTATTGTTTTATAAGCAACAGAAATATTGTTGGACGAGTTATGAAGAAATGGACAAGTCTTTAAGGCTTACATAATAGATTTTGAATTGTCATTTTCATGGTGTTTTGCACCAGATGCCCATATCGGATTTACATATGGAATTGGACGCCAAATAAGAAAAGAAGTTGTTAAAAGTTGGCAAACCTACTAAACTGGGCCAATTTTGGACGTCCGTCCGTTTCTGATTCAAAGGGTATCGAAGCATTAAGACCATTCAACACAGCGGGTCGTCCGTTTCGCAAGTCGTTCCAGGGCTGTTTACGGAGGATTAAAAAAAAATCCTCCTGGAAGACGGTTTGGAAGGAATCGAAAAATGTCGCAACTTGATACGTCACCTTCGCGGAGAATTGGGCGATTCGGAAATAATAGCACAATGGTCTCAAATTGAGGGTTCTCCCTTATGTGTTACCTAACGATCGCCACTGTCGCAGCATCTCCTCCAGCCAGTGTTAGATAACATGTGGAGCAACGCTTTTAAATGAGGAATTAATGAATCCTTCGTGATTTGGCAAGAATGTAGACAACGCGAACCGACGGCCTGCGCTAATTGATAAATGACTCCGCTTTCGTTCAAACATAACCTCTGCAAGATGCGAGTTCCCGTTCTGTTTTCTCCATGTACAACGATAAATATTTACAAACGAAGAATAGTTCGAAATAGTTTTATTGAAAAGGTCATGATTTCGTTTATACCACCTAAAAAATTGAATGGAACACGTGTCTCTTCAAGCATAGATTTTTCGCAGGTCTTGGGTGTACATGGCATTTAAGTCCTAGGACGTACTTATCGACTTATCTTCAATTATTACGGAATTTACAATAATCCCCCTTAGGCACTTCCGGGTGATGCTTCATGATGTACCCTCTGACCTATGTAAATGTCAAGGCTGGAGATGCACTATGATTTACACTTGAAACAGTTCATTGTTCTACAATACACAGGGGCTGTCGCCTGTCTTAATCTCAAGCAATCAGAAATTTAGCTCTAAATAACGAGCACATTTAGAAAAATAAATTGGAAAACTAAACCAAGTAGATAGATGTTTTCACCAATTAAGAGGTTAACCCGGTGCCAATGGTCATTCAGCAGATTGTCCCTTCCCAGTATGGCACTTGATCACAAGCTCCAAAAGAAAGATTACATTAAAACGCGTGAGGAGCTTAACATCAGATTAATGAGAAAGTCCTGGATGTTGAGCAGACAGGATAACCTGGACTGGTTGTATACTGGGCTCAGTTGTGGAAGTTGGACCATGTGGATCGACCAATCATTCCAAAATTAACCAATTATTCCAATTCTTGTTGGTATAAACGCAATTACGACCTGCTCATAGACATTGTGAAGACTACTTCTCCATATGGGTGAAAAGATTTAATAAAATTCTGCGATTTCTCTTTTGGGGCAGGAATCGACCTGTAGTTTGGTCGTTTTCGATCATCTTCAGCAGAAGGTCAAGCCAAAGGGTAGGAAAAGATAAACTACACTTAATAAAATACCAAAACAGACCAAAAGTATATAGTAAAATTATGAAACTGACTGGTTAGCAAGAAAAACCTAGGCTGGCCACAGATCGAGCCAAATTTATCTCTAGGATTTCATCACAATATTTCGCAACGTATAGAACATTATGTCCAATTGTAACTAAGTTATTCGACGGGGCTTTGTTACCCATACTTCCTGTTTTTGGATTCTACTTAGACGAAAGTGAAAGTTGACCATCGCTTCCTGGGAGGAGTCGAATTTTCTTCAAACGTGAAATGTACTTTACATACACAAGGTCGGAAAACTGTATGTTTTCACAGATTGACACCGACCAGAAAAACAACACTGACAACCCGTCACATTTCAATCGTAATAACAGTTGCCCGTGTCTGACCATTTTAAAATACGTTGGATGAGTTTTTAACGCTTTGACAATTCCTGATGAATCTTTGCTCGACCTAATGGTAAAATCTTGTATATACTACACAGTCCTAATTGAGCGGGATTCGAACCCACGACCTTCGGCAGACGGTAAAACATTAAATTGAAAGTATAATTAATTAAAACACAACATAAAGTTAATCATGATAGACGAAGACTTTCAAAGACTCACACTCTTACTTGTTATATATCTCATTCTTTCTTTCTCTCTCATAAATTTATTCTCTATATATCAACCAAGCATCAATCAATCAATCTCTCACCTTCTACCTATCTATGTTTCTATTTATTTAATCTATGTATCTACTTTAGACTCGGTCTGTCTAACTCTCTTAATATCGCTCAGTTTCCCTTGTACTTTTTCACTCACTCTCTGTCTATCTTATTCTCACCCACTCTCGATGTATTTTTCTCCCATTTACTCACTCATTATTTATCTATATATTTATTTATATACATCAATCAATCAATTTTTCTCCCTACCCTCTCTCTCTCTCTTTCTCTGTCTCTCTCTCATAAACTTATTCTCTATATATCAACCAACCATCAATTAATCAACCTCTCACCTTTCTATCTATCTATGTTTCTATTTATTTATCTATCTACTTACTTTAGTCTCGGTCTCTCTAACTCTCTTAGAGATATCCCTCAGTTTCCCTTCCACTTTTTCACCCACTGTATATCTATTTTTCTCTCACGTAGTCACTAATTCCCTATTTATCTATATATGTATTTATATATCAACCAATCAATTTCTCTCCCTCTCTAACTATCTTTAAATCGAATTTTATTTATCTATCTAAATACTAGGACTTTATCTTTCTAACACTCTTTGTCTCGTAATATATCCTTAATTACTCTTTGTTGTTTTGTTACTCACTCTCCCAATCACTTTCTCACTCTCTCTCTCTATCTATCTCTCGTTTTCTCTCTACTTATCTATCTATTTGTTTACATATCAATTAATTTATATCTCTCTCTCACACACTTCCTCTTTTTATATATCTATCTATTTTTCTAACGTACTATTGAGTCTATTTTGGACCGTCCCTCTGTCTTGTAAATCTCTTTCTTTTACTATATGCCCCCGGTTTCTTTCTCTCTTTCTTTTTCTTCACTCTTGTATATGTGCACGAGGGAGACAGAGAGAGAAAGAGATAGAGAGAAAAAGAGAGAAAGAGAGAGTAAGAGATAGAGAGGAGAGAGAGGAGAGAGAGAGGAGAGGTAGAGAGAAAGAGAAAGAAAGAGAGGAGAGAGAGAGGAGAGAAAGAATGAGAGAAATAACGAGAGAATGAGCGAGGGAGTGTGAGAATGCGGGAGTGGGAGAGAGAGAATTGAGACAATTGTGACAATATCGTATTTTTGAACTTTATCATTTTATTTTTAGTAGCAACTACTTTNCTATTTTGGACCGTCCCTCTGTCTTGTAAATCTCTTTCTTTTACTATATGCCCCCGGTTTCTTTCTCTCTTTCTTTTTCTTCACTCTTGTATATGGGCGCGAGGGAGAAAGAGAGAGAGAGAGAGAGAGAGAGAGAGAGAGAGAGAGAGAGAGAGAGAGAGAGAGAGAGAGAGAGAGAAACAGAGAGAGAAAGAGATAGAGAGAAAAGAGAGAGAGGAGAGAGAGAGGAGAGAGAGAAAGAGAGAGAGGAGAATGTATGAATGAATAGTTTATTAACCTGAAGCTTACTAGGACCATAGGGTCCTCTCTTACCGAAGTCAGGAAACTTAATGTTAACATTTTATTTTATTCAGCTCTAACAGATAATTATATCAATTTATCGTAATTTCTTAATTATAATTTTCATTTTTACAAGGTGTCTTTCTAATTATAATTAAATAATCTTACCACAATAGTACATAATTCAGTCTGGTATAGTAGTACAGTATAACACACACACACACATATATATATATATAACACGAGGATATTGTAATTACATTTTTATATATTATTGTATTTTGTCAGGAACTCTTCTTTTAATATAGATTTCGCTTTTACATATGGTAGAAGTAGCAAATTGTACAGGTTGTTATTATAATTATTGATTGCTTTTACTAGAAAAGACGCATTGTAGATAGCAATTCTGATTTTAGGCAATATAAATTTATGTTTATCATATCTAGTATTCTTGTCTATGCGTAGGCTTATGCAATTTAAAGTTATTCATCAGATATGATGGTTTTTGTCTTTTTAATAATTTTATTAAGAACATCGAGAGTATTACTGCTCTTCTTTCTTTAATTTTTAAAATTTTTGCTTTGGCATAATATGGTATGACATGATCAAAGTATTCGATATTATAAACATATCTTATACAAGCATTTTGTGCTTTTTGTAGTTTTTCTAAATTTTTTTAACTTATATTAGAATAGCATAGGGAAGCATAATCAAAGATTGGGAACAAACATAGATTTTATAATTTATAATTTTACCTCAGATGGAAGATCAATCTGGATTTTTCGCAGTTGACAAAGGCTTTGGAAAGTTTTGTTACAAATATCGATGGTTTGTTCTGTCCAAGACAATGTTTCATCGACTGTGACACCAAGATTCTTTAATGATTTGGACAGCAGTATTTTGTGGTTAGTTATTAAGATATTTACATTTTTAACATTTATATAATTTAAGTTTCTTCTAGTTCCTATCAGCATTGCTTGACATTTATCATAGTTCATTGATACCCTATGTTGTTCACACCATCCGTTTAGTTCATTCAAGTCATTATTCATCTTATCAACCATTAGATGCACGTTTTCTTTGTTATCTGAACAATGTGCTTGAAGGACGTCTGCGAACATCATGCTCTTGACGTTTTTAAAACATGTGAAAACTTGGTTTATGAATGAAATGAAAAGCAACGATGATAGATTACTTCTTTGAGGAACTCCAGATAATAACCTTGTCCAGTCTGAAACTTTTCCATCTACATCCTTAACACATTGATACCTGTTTATCAAGTATATTGAAAACCATTTAATCGTGATAGAGAGAAAGAGAGAGCGAGAGGAGAGGTAGAGAGAAAGAGATAGAGAGAAAAAGAGAGAGAGGAGAGAGAAAGAGAGAGTAAGAGATAGAGAGGAGAGAGAGAAAGAGATAGAGAGAAAAAGAGAGAAAGAGAGAGAGAAAGAGAGAAAGAGAGAAATAACGAGAGAATGAGCGAGGGAGTGTGAGAATGCGGGAGTGGGAGAGAGAGAATTGAGACAATTGTGACAATATCGTATTTTTGAACTTTATCATTTTATTTTTAGTAGCAACTACTTTAGACAATTTCTCTACGTTACAATAGTATTTTTTTTGTAGTAAGTAGGTTATTCCAACAGTGAGGAAAGAATTGGTAATCAGGAAAAAGTGTACGTGATGGAGGGACTGGCGGCGTCAGATGTCCAAAGAATAATACTTGAAATTTCTTGGCAAACTAAATTGCGGATTTTATCAAGCGCTTTCGAATTTCTTTGTGTAGACACTTGATTACAACTTTGGATAATCATTGACAAATTATTTCCAAATGCTAACACGAACGCACATGGAAAACAATTATTCCCAATATGAGCCTTTTTTTGGAAAATACTTCACGAAGAACAATGTTGTGAATCGATGTGGCAATACGGCGGATATTACGCACGGACGTAATTGGCCCGGGATTCGGCTTGTCGTACGCAAAAAGTTAAACATAATTTTTCATCCCTGCCTCCGTACCAAGTGACGTAAAGACAAGTTGCATCCAGGAAGTCGTTTTCATTTATAAAGCGCAAAGGGCGAATTACATACATACAAACCGGCCGAATGTTTCGATCTCATTACGGGTCATTGCGTTATGCAACATTCCATTTTCGTTCCAGCTTTCTTCAGCTGCCAGATGCCCCTGTGACAATAAGCTGGATATAATTATGATGACGAATGTCAGCTGAAAAGGGCCGAAACGATGTTCGCTCACGAAATAAAGTTTTCTTTTTACCCAATCTTCTACATAATATAAATTTTGTCGTATGCTCTTTTTACATCTCGGCATTGATCATGAATCATAAGGGGCTGAATTATGCTTGGGATAAACTAGAAGCTATTGCTCTGGCATTTATTAGTCGACAAGTGCAATCTTCACAGTTTAAATAATTGTAATAAAACTTACATAATGAGAAATATCTGTTCAATGGTGAACGTTAAAAACGTAGCGGTGTAGGACTTTTTGCAACGGACCTTTTTGCACGGCGAAGTTGCGATACACGACATGATGCGGATGTTTTGATCTTGACGTAACGGACCGTGACCGTTAGACTATTTTTCATTTATATCACTGAGTCATTCCATAAAAAAATGTATCGGGCGTTTCAGGAGGTTGACATTTGACTGATGCCTACCTGGAAAAGATATAAGTCAAAATGGTTTTCATTTGCACTTCCATCCACTTCGGCCGGCTCCGGGAGGCAATTTGCATCGATAATGTACCAGGGGTCAGCGCATTGTGTTCAGTTCAAAACGTGCGTATGACTAACAGTGCGTTACAAAATATCTATGTGAGTCACAATGAGATGTCAATGTCGTAATATATATTTGGCCTATTGTCGCCCCTCGGACGGCGGATTCGCGTCTTTCTCAACGGGCGGATTTTTTCCCCCCCTAGAAATGTCCGGTCAAATGCGTTTCGGAATCTAACTGTAACTCCGCATTTTGCAACTTTGAGAGGGGGGCATTTATCCGGAGGAAATAGAGGAAAAGCGGTCTAAGAAGGAAACAGAATAAAAAAAAACTTGAAATTTCGTCAATCTGTTAGACATTTGCTATAGCCATGATATAAAATCAATTAATTATAATTTAACAATTGTTAGTAGTGAACAATAAATATATCTGGCAGGAACCTGTGAGACACCGAGACACCAGTACGGGGTGGAGGAGAGGAGCCGACCCTTGCTGGTACTCTCAGTGTTCGGGATTATTGGTTGATGATTTAGGGTTGAGTTAGGAAGGTTCTTTTTAGGCGGCGTAAAGAAGTATTAGGATGGGACTTGAAGAAAGGGATTGAGCTAGTAAATTTATGTGGGAAGAGAGCTTGGAGCTTAAGTTGTGATCGTGTGTGCATCATGTCCGTAACGAATGGGATGTCTATGTGTTTGAGGATGGTTAGGTTAGTAACACAGGGATGCGCCGAGGTCTTCCGATTGATAAGATTGGATTCTTTAGAAGTTGGATGGCTTGGCTGAACCCCCTCCCCAATCGGTCTGATTTATGTTTGTATATTGTTAATTTGTTGCGTACTCGTTGCGGATTTTCCAAGTGCACGTCTTAGTGGTCTGTATCTTCGGTTTTATGTCTGTGTTCCAGGTTGTGCAGGTAAAACCCGAGTTAATAAGCTTATTTGGTTGTATGGAAGGATGGTGAACATCATATGCTGGCTCTTTTGTTCATTTAGGCTGCTGCGCCACAGAGTGCACCAGACCACGAGGTCTCGGTAATTTGGGATTGGTATTGCTGCAAGGATAGGGCCAGAATATGTAGAGAAGATTGCAGTATCGTCCGCGAAGGTTTTCATGTGGGGGCTAGGGTTCAGGTAGTCACCCCTTGTGATTATAATTATAGTCTGGATGATGACCGTCGTAACATAGACTGCTACACAGATGGTTCACTTATCAAAGGTAGAGGGAGTGGTGCAGGAATCTACATACCAAAATTAGGAATAAGCATCTCCTCCCCTCTTGGCAATAACACCTCCGTTTTTCAGGCGGAAATCTGGGCCATCATGTGTGTTGTAGAACACTTATGGAAAATAAAATTATGGGAAAAGATATTAAAATCTTTTCTGACAGTCAGGCTAGTCTTAGGGCATTACAAAAAGATTTGTCAACCTCACGACTGGTGGAGGAAACTATAGATCTTATCAATAGGATCTCTTTCAGGTTTGAGAATAAGGTGACCCTTATTTGGATACCAGCACATAAAGGACACCATGGCAATGAAAAGGCGGATGGCCTAGCCAAAGAAGGTTCTAATACTGCGTTTGTCGGGCCACAACCGGTATTACCTCACTCTATGAGCACAGCGAAAGAGAGTATCAATAACTGGGGCATGAAACAATTCCTTAGGGAGTGGAATTTATCCCCCGGACACAGGCAATCGAAAGAGTTTGTTAAGGCGATCAAACCAGCAGAATCGAAATGGCTATTCTCTATCTCAAGGAAGGGAATTAGGAGGCTGATAGGTATTCTGACGGGCCACTGCCCACTGAGAAGACACCTCTTCGTAATGGGTATCCTACCAGATCCCTTTTGCCGCTTCTGCGAAATAAAAGAAGAAACGGCAAAGCACTACCTCGCAGAATGTGATAGGTATGCTAGGTCTAGATTTGAAATCTTTGAAGGAGAGGACATCACCAAATCACTCCCCGAGATAAAATGGTCCAAAATCTTGGGGTTTGTGAACAAGTCCAAGAGGTTTATGCAGGACACGTGAGCCGACCAAGTCCCGGACCTTTTAGGGATGGGGTACGAGTCTACCCAGGCATTTAACCCCTCGGGTCTTGGTCGCCCACCCTGCATAATATATATAGGGTTCAGGTACGTCAGTATACGTAAATATAACTTAAGATGATTGCTCCTAGACTATTCTTTTGGGAAACGCTGGCCTTGATTGGCTTGATGTCTGCAACCCATGGATCCGATAAGAAGGACTTTAAGATGAGATAGTAGATATATGTAAATACGTACTACGTACTACTTTGAACGCTTAGTAACAAAGGCACTATAAACCTGTGTCTGGAAAGATTTCAGTACAGAGCTAGGGTTAAAAAACCAAGAAAAAACACGTTTTCTGACCTTATTGGTGAAATAATAAGCAAACCGCTACTACTACCATAAAACGACTCGAAAAAACATTCGATGTGGATTTATTTCAGTGTCTAATGAGACTAAAACAAGCCTGATTAGTTTAGAATTATATCTTTCCTGATTTTTTCAAAGATAGGAGGGGAAGCCAGCAGCTGTTCGCCAGCCAACATCTCTTTTCTGTGCTCTGTGTTTAACTAGCATTTTCGATTATTTTAAATAAGTTTTTTAATTTATTTTTTACTAGTGTCATTTAAGAACATATAGTTAGAGGCACAGAAAATTCACTTTTGTGACATT
Organism: Cimex lectularius; assembly: GCF_000648675.2. NCBI lineage: Eukaryota > Metazoa > Arthropoda > Insecta > Hemiptera > Cimicidae > Cimex > Cimex lectularius. Next base: position 318,245 of record NW_019392782.1, read on the forward strand.
TTGATCGATAATTCTATAGATGCACCCCCTACTAAAAAATGTCCGGAAATTGTCGGTGATGGAATTCTCCGTCAAATTAGACCAACACCAGTCCGATGGATGAAACATTTCAATTTTGGAAAATTTATTACTTTTCACACAAATCTCTCTGTTTTCTGAGTACCCCCACATTAAGTTAATTAATGTACGATAAATCTGAAGTACATAACAATTTTGGAAACTATGTTTTAATAATTATTACATTTTATTATTAAAAAAATTACAAAATTTGTTAATAATAAAAATTAATTGTTAATCACGGTTCAATATACCCTCTTCTTAGGAGCCAATAGCTCCTAGCTGAAAGCTCCAGCCATCTGTCTTTGCACCTTTTACATGAAGTTCAAAGTACGCTCAACTTGACAGAGAATTCCATCACAGATAAGGTTTGTTTCGGAACATTCTTTATTAGGGGTGCATCTTTTGCATTTATAATTTTTTGTGCACTTCCCCTTCCTAACTTCGAAAAGACACGAAAATTATAATTCTAAACCAATCAGGCTGGTTTTAGTCTCATTAGACGCAGAAATAAATCCATATCGAATGTTATTTCGAGTAGTTTTATGGTAGCAGTAGCGGTTTATTTATTATTTCGCAAATAAGGTCAGAAAACGTGTTTTTTCTCGGTTTTTAACTCTAGATCTGTACTGAAGGCTTTCCGGACCCAGGTTTCTTTATAGGACTTTTTTACTCAGCGTTCAATTTTCTATAAGATCTTGAATTATTCACTCTTTTTGTATTCATTATTTGTTTTATTTAATTTTTCTATTTGTACATCAAAAAAACACTTTCATATCAAATATAAATAAAACAACAACTTTATACACGTTTCAGCCGATAATTTTTTTTCTTCGATAGGTCAACCCATGGATTTATTGAACGGCCAGCATGCGTGCACGTAATTTGTATAATTGTAATAAACCTTTAAAACGGTGCTTCGGTTTAATAGACGGGGAATGGCAGCTGAAAACACAGGAGATATAAAAAGAAAACGAAGGATCGTTTTCTTCATCCAGGCATGTTGCAAGTTTACCGTAGCGATTGATATCAGCTGTTGTTTCGACATGGTTTCTCTTGTCTATCAAAATTAACTAAATCTTCAGATCTAGAGCAATACTTGCTGTTGGAACCAGGGAAACGCGTGATGAACAATGTTTAAGCCAAAGATCCAACATAAGCCGAAAATTAAATCTTGAATATACGCAGAATAGTCTGTATCGAGTTTAAAGCGATGCAGATATTCTCTTCATGCATGAGCCAGCCGAGAAATTGTAATTTCCCTCTAAAGAATACACACACGTGCGAAAAGGATTTCCATTTGATCCAAGTGACGAATCTTAAACAGGGATTTCACTTTCATGCAAGCTGTGCATACCCGCAAAATAAAAAGATGGTTGAATTATGTCGTTCGGCCTGCGTGCTCTGATGAATAGTTTTCAGGTCTCTTCTTTTTCTTGAAAAGAGATAAGAGAAAGAGAGAGAGAGAGAGATAGAGAAAGTATATAAGAGAATGGATTGATTAACGATTTATTTATTAAAATATACTTAACCGTAAGGTCTCTAAGAACTTTCTTACACTTAACGTGAAATCAAAATTGTAATATTTTTGTAATCGCAACAGACATGAAATAGAAATAGCAAATTAGAAAGAGAATGGATAGAGAGAGAGAGGAGAGAGAGAGATAAAATAGAGAAAGTATATAAGTTAATGGAGAAGAAGTAGAAAGCATATAAAAGGAGGGTGAGAGAGAGAGAGAGAGAGTGATAGAGATAGAAAGCATTCAAGAGAATGGAGAAAAAATGAGAGAGAACGAGCCAGAAAGAGGTTAAAGAAAGAGAGAGTGAGATAGAAAGCATGTAAAAGAATGGAGAGAGAGTGAGTGAGAGAGGAAAGTGGTGATGAAGAGAATGGTGAAAGGAGGGATTAAGAAAAAGTGGATGCGTATAGAACTAGAAAATAAATTGTAAATTTTTATGGAAAAACACAGTGGGAGAGAAGATTGTGAAAGAGAAAGAAAACATACGGGATAGTGAGAAGTGACAAGAAAGGGAGAGAGAGAAAGAAAAAGGAAAAAGTGAAAGAAATTGGTTAATTGATAATGTTTTATTTTACCACGCAAAGTTAGGTCTCTTCAACCTCCATACTATTTATTGAGGAAAAAAGAAAGGGTAAGAGATAGTAGAGTGGAGAGAGGATTGAGATAGGAAGAGTATGAAAAGGAAGACGTGTGAGAGCCAGAGAAAAAGATCATTAGTTACTTACATCATGATAGATTGAAATATTAAAACCCTTTTAAAAAAAGGTAGAGAGCATACGAGAGGAATATAGATAGATAGGCAGAGAGAGAGAGAGAGAGAGAGAGAGAGATAGAGAGAAAAAGGAAGATAGATAGGTAGAGAGAGAAAGATAGATGGATAGAGAGAAAGAGATAGAGAATGGAGAAAGAATGGAATTTACAGACAGGGAAAGAAATATTGTTAGAGAGAGAGAGAGAGAGAGAGAGAGAGAGAGTGAGAGAGAGGTAGAGAAAGAGAAAGATAGATAGACAGAGAAAGAGAAAAAATAGCTAGATAGAGAGAAAGATAGGTAGATAAAGAGAGAGAAAGGAAGATAGATAGGTGGAGAGAGAAAGGTAGATAGATAGAGAGAAAGATAGATAGCAAGAAAGATAGATAGACAGAGAGAGAGAGAGAGAGAGAGAGAAAAAAAAGATAGATAATTAGAGAGAAAGATAGATAGATAGAGGGAAAGATAGATAGCAAGAAAGATAGATAGACAGACAGAGAGAGAGAAAGAAAGGTAGAGAGAGAGAGAGAGAGAGAGAGAGAGAGAGAGAGAGAGAAAGAGAAAGAGAAAGAGAAAGAGAAAGAGAAAGAGAAAGAGAAAGAGAAAGAGAGAGAGAGAGAGAGAGAGAGAGAGAGAGAGAGAGAGAGAGAGAGAGAGAGAGAGAGAGAGAGAGAGAGAGAGAGAGAGAGAGAGAGAGAGAGAGAGAGAGAGAGAGAGAGAGAGAGAGAGAGAGAGAGAGAGAGAGAGAGAGAGAGAGAGAGAGAGAGAGAGAGAGAGAGAGAGAGAGAGAGAGAGAGAGAGAGAGAGAGAGAGAGAGAGAGAGAGAGAGAGAGAGAGAGAGAGAGAGAGAGAGAGAGAGAGAGAGAGAGAGAGAGAGAGAGAGAGAGAGAGAGAGAGAGAGAGAGAGAGAGAGAGAGAGAGAGAGAGAGAGAGAGAGAGAGAGAGAGAGAGAGAGAGAGAGAGAGAGAGAGAGAGAGAGAGAGAGAGAGAGAGAGAGAGAGAGAGAGAGAGAGAGAGAGAGAGAGAGAGAGAGAGAGAGAGAGAGAGAGAGAGAGAGAGAGAGAGAGAGAGAGAGAGAGAGAGAGAGAGAGAGAGAGAGAGAGAGAGAGAGAGAGAGAGAGAGAGAGAGAGAGAGAGGGGGGAGTGAGATTAGAAGAGTGAGAAACTTTATGTTTCATTTAATTTAAGTACCTGCAAATTCTTAAATCACTAAATTATCAAATCATGTTTTCATATTCATAAAAAATGTTTTTGATACAAAACATCTTCTTTTAGTGCGTCAATTTGTCTGCTTTCGCCTGGTGGACTCATCGTGGAAGGAAAATGTCTAAATCATCTCCCCGTCTTTTTTTAGGTTGTTTTTAAATTTTTAAATAATTTACCTTCGCGTAAAAGACATAAAATGGGTGATCTTGATAGGGAAATTAAAATTTAGTAGACAGATGATCCGTGTGCGTGTTTAAAACTGCGCATATCGAATTTGGTCCGGATCGTGCCCTAAGTTATGTAAAAACATAGACCATTGTCTACGAATCCCGCGGACACGCGTTCCGCTGAATGTAGTCCGACTAATGAACCTTTCGAAACGGTAAAACAACAACAATAACAACACTGCTCATTTGCACAACGTTCTTCGTGCTTTCTACAGCCACGTACCCAGCCAGTCTAATGATTCCCTCTGGCCTGGGTTCTTCTATTCATGAACCCTTTCCCGGCTTGGCCAATACTTACACAATTGATGAGCTTAGGACTATGCAACTTTAATTTTTTGTGGTGTGAATTAAATCTATCCCGCCCAACGGTCAGTTTTTTAGACGCAAAATGAAGGAAAGTAGAAATTTGTTTTAATTAAATAATGAACAATTCAAAAATAATTTAGATAGTTTTAGGTAAATTTAGAACATTTTAAAATTTTGAAACTTGTTAGAGGATGTGGGGTAAAAAAAAGCTGATAGAAGGTGGTCAAATCCAACAACTTCTTCCAGCCTTTACTGCAATTCAATGATTCATGCTTTTTAAGGCTTTTTTCTAAAAATAATAGGCCAAAATAATACATTATCAAAAGCACAGGAAATTTCATCTGATTAAATCGTTTATATTTTTGATTTTGAAACAGACTGTCATTGTTCCCTGTCACGCCCGGCGTGGATTATGGTTTCAGCTCGTGCGGAACTTCTCTACTCTCATGCTATTTTCTCTTTTCTTCACCTATGCTAATGTCGAACCACAAAGTCCAAAATTCCGCAGTGCTATCGGCCGAAAGCATTGAAATAAAGGCTTCTAAGGCTGTTTTCTCAATTGACTGACACTTAGCAATATTTCATTTTAAGTCCACATTCAATTTGTTTAAATAATCTCCATAGTTGGATGAATAGATTCTTGACACGTCTTCACAAAAGGCCTACATGACTTTGAACTTTTATTTGAACGATGTTTCAAAATAAGCATAATTTCAATGTCATATTAAATAGACCTATGCACACAAAAAGTAGCCTAAGTCAGAATCCAGTCGAGTCTCAGGGTTAAATACCATTTGCAAAATTAATTTTTTATGTTTCAAAACCCAAGTGGAAAAATACGCCGATGGACATTGTAGGCTATTTTTACTTTTGTCTCACATGTGTCAGGGGCGCTTTCGGATACCCAGCCTTGAGGGTATTTTAAAAAATAAGCGGGTTGTAAACTGCCGATTTATTACTGACGATAATTATAGAAGCCTAAGTGACACTTTTACCGATGGATCGGCCGCAAGGTTAATCGCCGTAATTGTTAAGCCGGCCTAAAACTATTAGGGCGAGGACGACAAACCGAGGAATTTTTGAACTTGGCCAGAATTCGGCAAAATGTCAAACCGGCCCCGGACCAAATGGCTCATAATCAAAAACCAATTGTTATCGGCGTGATTGTTCTTATTACTCGTGTCCTTTCTTTAAATATGCCCACTTAATATATATTAATCCTCGCGTGTGTCCTTATTATAGCTGCGTCTGTCGTTTTTAGTGTTGAGCTCATTGATTTATTTGAATAAGCAAAGGTTATCCTAGTTATTTCCATACGTTAGGAATTGTTCCGATATACAACTCATAAAATTTGCTTACACATTTATTTCTAAAAATAGGCATAAAATATTCACACATTTTTTAAATGAATATAAAGAATATTCATGAAATTACGAAAGAGCTAAGTTACCTGTGATATAAATCTGATGGATAAATGACTATGACCTCTATTAAGGTCTGGGACAAACTGTAATATATTTATTTAAAGTACTTTTAATTTTATTGTTTTCATCCATTTTTTAAAAACATAAATGTCTTTTTTTATCTTTTCTGTGTCCTATAATTAACGACCTCCCTTATAAAAAGCCCTGACAAGATGTCCCCAGGCATCTTCAATTATATTAAAATTTGGAGACCTCGTTGGCCATTGATATTTTCGCAGTATGTACAACGGCATTGTCCTGCTGGAAAACGAATTCTTCATTGGGATTGTCTCTGAGTATCTTGTTAGTTTATTTTTTATTGATTGTTGATGTTGCATATGTTCATTCTATAAGAAACAAAAACAATTTTTGTATTCGTATTGTAACCACTAGTCACTCCATACCATGGGCATGTTTGCCTTCCCCCAGCTACTCATGAAAATATCATTTCTTTTTTCAGTAGGTCTTGGAAATAAGTAGGTCTGTTAAGGGCATTAACAGGTTCTTTAATAAATGGANAAATGGAGGATTAAAGTATTCCGACAAAAACGGAGGGGATGTATTTTGTACTAAGCACAAGCCGTTGCTGTTTGGCATGATTAGGGATGGTTTATACATATAATATTAGTTATATATAGATACTAGATCCAATGGACATGCAAGAGGAAAGTCACCTTAGGAGTTCCCCAGGGTTCAGTATTAGGACCGTTTCTATGGGATTTCCTCTTCGATGACCTAATTGACTTCCTAAATAGATCAGGTATACTTACCATAGTATAAGTCGTTGATCTAATCGCTATCATAGAAGCTCGCACAAAAGCCGATTTAGAGAATAATTGGTAATAAAACAGTTAGCATGGTCAAAAATTGGGACACAAGAGTGAAGCTGGACTTGCTTCTGAGAAAATACCTCTCATTTTATTAAAAGGCAAGCTAAACATGAGAAGCCCACCAGTTGTGCGGATAGGAGGAATAACCATCAAGTGCCCTCGCACCGTAAAGTACCTTGGCATAATAATAAGGGAACACACTAAATCGATGAAAACCAGATCCATTGCCAAGAGAATCTGCGGTGCAACCTGGCTTAGCTGCAAGCATAGAATAATCATGTACAAGGCAATCTGTGCTTCCCTTTTGACATATGCTTGCCCTGTATATGGGCAAGAAATTTGAGCTCAGCATGCGATATCATCACAGCCCAACGTAATTTGTTGCTAATTTGCACTAAAGCCTACAGAACGGTATCTACAGAAGCACTACAAGTAATCGCGGGGCAGCTTCCCATGGACATTGCGATAGAAAAACAATATGCATTACGGAACATAAACAACAATAAGACACCCAACATACCAGTCAGCACACCTAAGAAGGCACATGAAAACGGGTGGCAAACTCGCTGGAATACAAGCCGCAAAGAACGACACACCTGCAAATGCTTCCCAGACATCAGAGAAAGAATAGAAAATAAAACAGCAATCAACCACTCAGTATCGCAGTTCTTGTCAGGACATTGCGATTTCGCTGAAAAGCTATATTTCTTTGCCAAAAAAGATAGCCCAGAAAGCTCATGTCAAATTGAAGTAGAGGATGTCGAAACTCTAAGGTGTCAGCTATACCAGAAAGAAAGAGCCAAATGGTTAACTAAAATGAAATTGGTTGGTATTCAGCCATCTTGGAAAGAAATTTTTAGCAAAGTAAATATAAAGTTATCGACAGAATTTTTTGACATCGTCATGATCAATAATCTATACAAGTATGGAATATAGAACTATATAAGCTAATATAATGAAAAAAAAAAAGAATGGAATATAATTAAGAAGAAGAATTAAGAAGAATAGAATATAGAATGTAATTAAACCCGCTCCATACTCCCGACCGAGATACCTACACGTTGGTCCATCCTGTGCGCAATATACTTGCGGCCAAAATCTCGGATGGAGCAGGGGAAGTGAATGAATGATAGATAGATAGATAAATAACATGCTTTATTTACATTAAAAAGAATCATTACAAAATATACAATATTAAAAGCATTTTACAGCATTGATGCTTATCCGTCTGCCTGAAGTTGGCTGTTCTTTTTCAGGCGAGCGAAAAATAAAAAATAAAAATAAACTATATAATAATAGTAATAATAGAAGTAACAACTAAATTATAAAGATTTTAGATACAAGTTAAACAATTATGACTCGGTATTTTAATCGTACCTATATTGCCAGGCATGACGTGCATAGTGTGCTAGACATTTCGACCTCTCCATATCCACGATATTTAACAGATCAAGCAGCTGAGTCCTGGAAAGCGATTTATACCCTAGATACAGGATACGGAGTTCAGACAGTATGGGACACTGGGCAACAAAATGAAAGATATCTTCCCTAACTCTTACGTTACAGAGCGTGCGCAAGAAATTTCCGTCGTCTTCCTTCCATGGCACAAAATTGAGGAAAACTTGCTCGCATCTGAGTTTAAGAAGCCATCGAAGAGTCGGAAGTTTTATAGACCCACTAGCTTGAACATTTAGGTTAAAGGTTTCCTTGAATGTGAATGACTGTAAGGCAGAGCATAAAAAATATATTGCCGAGAAATAATCTCTGATATAGCCTTCTAGGCCAAAGAGCAAAGAGAAAATCCTGACGGTGCTGTTTGGTATGTCGCCTTCGGAGGTTGGATAATACCTCAGTCTATTATTGCTAAGCACCTTGGAGTAATACTTGACAGTCTAACAATTGTCTTGTTTACCTTACTGGGCAAGGAATCTAAACGGTCCCCAGTGAACAAACTTCTCAGTATGACTTAGTAATCAGTCCAATGCCGCTTGAATCTCGGTCGAACATTGCCTTGCTACAAATAGTGTAAGTTTTTACGGCTGGTGACCTCATCACACCGTTACACTCGCATTCTAACTTGCACAATAACACAGACATGAATTATGTTGTACATCATATAAAACGCTTCTCAAAGAATTTTTTTGAACGGTGTGAGCTAAGCTTTAACCAGTTCGTTCGAAAAATTGTGGTACTATGACTTAGACTTTTTGTACAGGCATAGGAGAGTGAAAAGCTCTTTAGATTAAAGCTAAGTCTACGATTTAGGGTATTTTCTTTTTTTTTTTTTAATAATAACCCCTTAACATTTTTTTGTTGATACACGCTTTTTTTTAAACAATTAATTAAGGTTTTTAGTTGAGATAAAAAGTCAATGGCACGAGCGGGATTCGAACTCATGATCTTCGGCTAGATACGCCGCTGCTCTACCACTTGAGCTATCTGACTTCGATCCACTCGGGCACTAACTGCCCATCTCAACCCCACCTTTTTTTAAAATTAAAACATTTTAAAACATTTTTTTAAATTGAACTCTGAAGCAAGAGGTTATACTACAAACTGGCTCTTTTATGTACAAATATTTCTGAAAAATATTATATTCTATGGTCACTCGACGTGTGGAACTGTTTACAACTTATGAACTTTATTTGATGGTGGTACCCGTTTCATTTTCCTCCTCTGGATGTGCGTGGCAACATTTATGTCCCTGCTAACGATTTTTCATGTGGGTTGACCCTCCGGCTCTTTGAGCAATTTGCAACATGTCAAACAGGAATTTGTAGCGATCATCAATATTGTCGGTTTTACCCTGAGGAAAACAGATGGTCTACCTGGTACCTTATTCTTTCTGTAGCCTTCTGGACTATTTAAAAAATGTAGAAATGACTTTCCTATTCCGTCTTGTATTTCTCGATATTTTAGAAATCGGTATTCTGAGATTTTTCATTCCTAATGTTATCGCGCGTTCGAAAATCGACAAACAACTTCCATGACCTACTACAAACATTTACATCAGTACATTGGCGTATTATTTTTGTTTACAAACAACAGATGTGCTATCTTTTTGTCCCACTTCAGAGCCTATATTTACTATTATTTTCACGGATTAAAACTTTACTGAAAATTAGGTAAAAATATACGATTAAATTTTATTAGAAAAAAAATTATATTAGTAAACAATTGATGAAAACATAAAATTGTATGGGCAAAATACTAGGGTGGGCTATCCTTTTGTCTCGGACCTTATACTAAGATGTTCATATCGTTCGGATTCGTCTAAAAATGATTCTGGATTCGAACCTGGGGTCTTTACCTTACAAGGATGGACTCGTGTGTACGTCTTAACCGTCGCTGCCCCAACGAAATGACTTTTAATCATACTTTCGTTTCCAAGCCGTTTGAACGGTCCTCGGTTTGCTGAGCAAGCATTTTAAATAATGTATGAGAAAGTAAAAAAAAAAAATCCTGTACGCTTTATAATCATCAAAGACATCATCATTAAAGTGAAAATTGCCGCTGGGACTTGGTTCTCCGGGCTTGTTGCCCAGTGAAAATGGAATCAATCCATTCTACGCTCTGCCAGACGTGAAATCACCTGCGGCCAAAGGAAGCCGCAATACCTCTAAATAATCAAAACCAATAAACCCCCGAGACGTAAATAATTGGCATAAATTATTTTTTTCTATATAAAAAACTTTCGCTTATACATAACTTTACTGGTGTTTTGGTTTATTAAGTTGATATTCTTGTGTAAAAGGCTCCAGTGTGTGAAAACTGGTCAAGTTGATTGTTAAATGTTCCAAAATATTTATAAGCAAGCAAAGTGTTCAGGATTGTGTTAAGGAGGTTTAGTAGCCGATAAAGAATGGAGGTCATCGCCTGCGCTCAGAGAAATTTTGCTGGTCTTTCACGTACGTTTCAACCTGCAGGTGGGCGTCTCGATCTGTTACTGTCTCTCTACTTCTATGCAAACTAAGTCGATATCCTAAAATTCTAGCCTCTTTGTATCTCGGGTTTTCAACTGTAGAAAAGACACAACGCATGTAAGCGTAAAATTGTGATCACTTTCACACCCACAGCGTACTCGATATTCCTCGTGGGGGGTTACAAACCTCTTACTTTCGCGCTAATAAATTACATCTATTCCAATAAATTAACATAAACCTAACACCTAGTACAAACATAGAACTCTGGTCNCTATTCCGTCTTGTATTTCTCGATATTTTAGAAATCGGTATTCTGAGATTTTTCATTCCTAATGTTATCGCGCGTTCGAAAATCGACAAACAACTTCCATGACCTACTACAAACATTTACATCGGTACATTGGCGTTAGGTATTATTTTTGTTTACAAACAACAGATGTGCTATCTTTTTGTCCCACTTCAGAGCCTATATTTACTATTATTTTCACGGATTAAAACTGTACTGAAAATTAGGTAAAAATATACGATTAAATTTTATTAGAAAAAAAATTATATTAGTAAACAATTGATGAAAACATAAAATTGTATGGGCAAAATACTAGGGTGGGCTATCCTTTTGTCTCGGACCTTATACTAAGATGTTCATATCGTTCGGATTCGTCTAAAAATGATTCTGGATTCGAACCTGGGGTCTTTACCTTACAAGGATGGACTCGTGTGTACGTCTTAACCGTCGCTGCCCCAACGAAATGACTTTTAATCATACTTTCGTTTCCAAGCCGTTTGAACGGTCCTCGGTTTGCTGAGCAAGCATTTTAAATAATGTATGAGAAAGTAAAAAAAAAAAATCCTGTACGCTTTATAATCATCAAAGACATCATCATTAAAGTGAAAATTGCCGCTGGGACTTGGTTCTCCGGGCTTGTTGCCCAGTGAAAATGGAATCAATCCATTCTACGCTCTGCCAGACGTGAAATCACCTGCGGCCAAAGGAAGCCGCAATACCTCTAAATAATCAAAACCAATAAACCCCCGAGACGTAAATAATTGGCATAAATTATTTTTTTCTATATAAAAAACTTTCGCTTATACATAACTTTACTGGTGTTTTGGTTTATTAAGTTGATATTCTTGTGTAAAAGGCTCCAGTGTGTGAAAACTGGTCAAGTTGATTGTTAAATGTTCCAAAATATTTATAAGCAAGCAAAGTGTTCAGGATTGTGTTAAGGAGGTTTAGTAGCCGATAAAGAATGGAGGTCATCGCCTGCGCTCAGAGAAATTTTGCTGGTCTTTCACGTACGTTTCAACCTGCAGGTGGGCGTCTCGATCTGTTACTGTCTCTCTACTTCTATGCAAACTAAGTCGATATCCTAAAATTCTAGCCTCTTTGTATCTCGGGTTTTCAACTGTAGAAAAGACACAACGCATGTAAGCGTAAAATTGTGATCACTTTCACACCCACAGCGTACTCGATATTCCTCGTGGGGGGTTACAAACCTCTTACTTTCGCGCTAATAAATTACATCTATTCCAATAAATTAACATAAACCTAACACCTAGTACAAACATAGAATTCTTGTCATATTCATTCCCCGAGAGTATTCGATATTCTTCGAAGCGGAGTTTAAAAAACCCTTCCTTTCACGCTAATAAATTACATCCATTTCAATAAATTAACACAAACCTAACACCTAGTACAAACATAGAAGTCTGGTCATATTCACTCCCCGAGAGTACTCGATATTTCCCGAAGCAGAGTTAAAAAACCTTCAAAGCAGACATAAACACCATATCCGATACAAGAGTAGGTTGTATCGTCCATTTTGTTAAACACACATTTCTTTTCAAACATCATCACTTTTAGATCATCTATTTGATAGGTAGATAGTAGGTAAATTTAATAATACGAATATGTGCATTCTCTCGTAGTGAGTCTATATATACATTTTGCTTTCAGAACGGAATATTTACCGTAGAATATATGAAGGCTGGAAATTCCAAACGTTCTAAGTGCCAATTTCCTCAAAACCGTGATTTTTTTCTCAATATGTTCTATGTGCCATTGCCAATAACCCTAATAATGCTCTAGGTGCCAAGCCTCTTTAAAAGTGGTTTGTTACCTCATAGATGGCACTGGTCTAGGTATGGGGCTAGGATTTTTCCAAAATTTCTATATTCCATGGCGTATCAGCTTCGTTGGAGAATCAGAAGTTGGAAACTGCATGTTACGTCTAGTGAATTCATATGACATTTTCGGCCGAAAGAAACAGGTTATGAGGTCAGATACTCGTGTAGGCCAAAATAAAAACCACGGCCTTATTTTTTTAATGATGCTTTTGATACAATTTGGACATTTTGAAGAGGTTGTTCAGAAATTTCTAATGAGCGGTCATAGCTTTTTATCATGTCATCGAGACGTAGCCATTTTTTTTCCTTCTGAGCACTGCAGCTGTAAAGCTTATTGTACTTTATCCCTGGCTCCACTTTTGGAGGGCTCGCAACACAAATGTGAATTTGAGCCCCCCGTTGTGCCGGTGTTCTTCCATCGAAGAAACTCCTTTTTGAAGGGGGTTGGGACTAAATTCAGGTTCGCTGAGATCTGATCCCGTTCCTTCCATTGATGAGTGCCGTGTCAATTTCTTTCAATTGGGGCCATCGTTCCCCTTAAGCGTCAGAAAAAGTCAAGAGGCGACGGTGGAGATCGAACCCACGACCGCGGGATCCACTAGCCGAGAGTCTGACGCCTTAACCACTCGGCTACCGCGGCCCCCCGAGACTTCGCCATTACTGAAAAGAGGAAAAGGGTTTCCAAATGTTTCACTCTGACAGATTTACAAAATGCTGTGGCATCAACTAAAGTTCTCCGTAGTTAACATGGAACATTCGGACTTTCTAGACTTAAAACACGCCTGTGATTCTATATTAAAAGTAAATTTTCCAATTACAAAGGCTACTATGATAAAATATTACAAAGATGATCCAGGTTTTATCCATATAAGTCCACATTCACTTGTGAAAACGTGGTAATGTACTAACAAATGGGCTAAACCTGATATTAAAAAATTTTGTACTTCATTGATTCAGAAGCCATTCCTGTCGGATGGCAATAAAAAAGATTTCTCTGCCATTTTGAATTTTTTGCCAGAAACTGCTAAAAACTATTATCAAAACCTTCTCAATTAATTAATCTTTAATTAAGGTTTTGGTTGAGATAAAAAAGTCAGTGTCGCAAGCGGGATTCGAACCCACGACCTTCGGCAGTTAGTGTCCGAGTGGATCGAAGTCACGATAGCTCAAGTGGTAGAGCAGCGGCGTATTTGCCGAAGGTCCTGTGTTCGAATCCCGCTCGTGACTCTAACTTTTTTATTTCAACCAAAACCTTAATTAAAGATTAATTAATTGAAAATAATTTATTTGGTCAAGGGACCACGAAACCTAATAAATGTGTTATCTAAACATGCTAAATAAATAAAACTATAATTTATCTTTATACGTTATTTTTATCTAGTAAATTATTTAAGTTTACCATGTTCTATGTATCAATATAGTTTTCATTCAAAGAGTTCTATGTACCACGGTACATAGAACGTTTCTTTAATTTCTTATTTTTGGCATATTAAGGAGTTTGTTTTTGTGTAGCTGCGAAAGAATATACTCCTATATTACCAATAAAATATATTTCAATAAAAATTTTGTGTTACCATTTCACTTACGCAGTTTTATTGCTTTCCTGAAAAAATAATAGAAGTCACTTTGAACATTTGGACTTTCCACTCATCATATATGGATTTACCAAGAAGAAAGAACTCAAGCTCTTTCTTTACCGACCTTGCACCTTCAGACTACATCTCTGTAGACAAAACGTCTCATTCACTTTCTAATTGATCTAATTAATCATTTCTTCCTTATCTAAATACACACAGCCAAATTTTAGAATGGCTCAACAAGGAAATAAATATTTTTAAAAATAGAAAGTAAAATCTTCTATTTTTATTTAATTGCTACTGTTACTATGACCATCGCGTTACTCGAGATGGCGTCATGCGAAACTGGTTTGACCTCCTGAATACAACGGGATGACCATTTATGATTTAACAGAGCTGCGATTAATTATGATTATTATATCACAAACGTAACCCGATACTGTTATAATGTTTATGCAGTAATTGAACAAATTGTTTTTCCCCCTTCGCCGTTAACCGATTGTTTATCTCATTTAGTATTCACGTCGGCTCTGACGGATAAGGCTATTCAAACAATTATTTATAAACGATTATTTATTGCAATTTTTTTTTGTTGCAGGTAAGGCTTGGCAATGATCTTTACTGGTAAGTTTTTTTATAATTTTACCAAAACAACGTGATGTGCGTATCTTACACGACCTTAAAGGCGGTGGTCTTTCAATTGGCCCATCTAGGAAGACATTGGCATTTCAATTTAATACCAAACACCGGAGCCGTGACATTAATTGGATGATTTTCTGAGAAGAAAATAGGAATCCTTGATCTCATGGTTAACAGTGCGGTGCGCGTTGGCCTACAATCTACCCTGGTTCGTTTTCAAACCTTATATAAACTTAGGCTATATACAGGGTGGCCCAGCATAAACCCGAAAAAAATTGGATTATAGTACATCGTAAATATAGTAAACCGTTCGGAAGTAATTTTTTTTAAAATCCTGACCTTAAACCATAAATTAGTATTTTTTCAAGACCTGTTCCAATGTTTAACATTTTAGAATTCTGCATTAAATTTCATAAAAGAAGGACTTATTTTTAATCTTATCAAGCGCCGATTTATGCTTATTCATTCAACCCAAAATGAAGAATTTTAAAAAATTAGAAACTTTTGAAAAATTTCCAAAAATAACTGTTTTTCCACAAATATATTTTTAGAAGTGCCAAACATCTTAAAATCTTCTTCATCTAATAAGCTTTCGTATGGTGTACCTGAAGTTCCAAAAACGTCATCCTTTCAACGGTAAAATTAACCTGGAACTACGTAGGGTTCCAATCTTCGTAGAGGACATTAGACGGGTGAAAAAAAAAGACTAAATGTTGGGTTCACCGAGCTTTCGGCAATTTATAGTGCCATCATCATTGATGTCACTATAAGTGATGTGTGAATCCAGCATTTAGACTTTTTTTCACCCGTCTAATGACCTCTAAGGAGATTGGGACGCTACGTAGATTATCTGCAGGTCGATCAACGAACATCATATTTTTAACCCGGAACGTAAAAAAAACCTGTGAACGTTTAACGCATCCAGTAGAGTGAACTGCGCGATTTCGAAAACTTTAAACAGCATTGTTGATAATGCAGGCTTTAAAAAGGAACAAATTATGTAAGATTATTAAGTCGAATTTATTAAGAAATAAAATGTCAAAAGAAAAGAAGATACTTTTTAAGATTTTCGAAATTTGCGTTAAATTTACACATTTAAACCACGTTTTTTAACATTACAGGTTGATTATACCGTTAAAAAATTGACATTTTTGGAACTTTGAGTACACCTTAAGAAAGCTTATTCAATGAAGAAATTTTTATGTTTGCCACCCGTACAAACAGTTTGTGGGAAAACAGTTATTTTGGGAAATTTATCAAACGTTTCTCTTTTTATAAATTCTTCATTTTGGGTTGAATTAATAAACATATATCGACGTTTGATAAGAATAAACATAGGTCTTTCTTGTATGGAATTTAATGTAGAAATCAAAAAGTTGATGAAAATTGGAACAGATGCTCTAGAAAAAAATGCCAATTTATGGCTTAAGGTCGAGATTTTTCGAAAAAACACGTAAAATTTCAAAACTTCCGATCGGATTGAGATGGAATAGTTAATAATAATAATGCTTTATTAAGCATAAAAAAAGAAAAAAAGACAATTTAGATTTCAAAGCATTTAAGGCCATGGATCTTGGATCCGTCTGCCAGAGGTCGTTGATTAAACAATCAGAAACGAAAAAATACACAATAAAATAAAATAAAAGTTATAGCCTACCCAATAAAAAGAAAAAAAAATGAGAAACAACAACTGCCAAAATGCGAAAGAGAACAGAAAAACAGGTTATATAATAGAAATCCAAAATTAAACTCATTAATTAATTCATATCTGTAGTTCCATGCATGCCTAGCATAACGAATTAAGGGCAGCGAATTTGAGCCACTCAAAAACGGTAACATGTCAATCCTGGGGAGAGTGAAACATCCGAGATGCAACAACCGAATCTCACTCAGGGATGAGCACTCCGCCAAGAAGTGGGATACAGTTTCAATAGAGCGCGAATTACACAAAGAACAGATTCCCAATTCCCCTCTGATCCAAACAGCCGAGTTTAAGTGAAAAACCTCACTTCTTAGCTTAAATAGCCATCGCAACTCATTGAGACAAAGACCGTCAAAATTATCTTCATGTAGGTCGAACAATGCAGGAGAAATTTGTACCTCCTTGTAAAGGGTGAAATGCGTAGATGCTTGGACACGTGGCCGGCATTCTTCGTTGTTTATTAATTGATTAATAAGAATTGAAAAATGATTATGCCAGTCACAGAGGTTGTCTAAGGATATGAGGAAAGGCAAGTTGTACTTTTCAAACAAATATTTCCAGTGAGCGCACCATGAAATATTAGCCTTTATGACCGCCAACGATGTTATTTTTGTGTAACTAGTATCGGGAGACATCAGAACTTTCACAGTATAGGAGTAGTGAAGCTTAAGTGTATACACCAAAATTAAAACTAGTTGGTCTCTAAATATAATATATAGTTTGGTGTACCAGATGGCAATGTGAACAACTTCCTTACAAAAAAAGTTGCACTTTTTCTATTGCTTCAAACCTCTGGTTTCGCCTTACATGACCCGACACGAAAAGTGAGGGAAAAATATTCTCTCCCGAACTTTGCCTCAATATTCTCTGCGGAGGCCATGGCCATACTTAAGGCCTTGGAGTATGTACAGTGCCAGCTTCACAATATATCGAAAGTCGCAATCCTGACTGACAGCAGAAGTGCAGTGTCCCGGCTAGAAAGCGTAAACGTTTACACGAAATACGACCACATCACGATTGAAATATTATTGAAATACAACGCTTTGGTTAATAGTGGTAAATCGGTGAAAGTTTGCTGGATTAAAGGGCATTCCGGTATACGAGACAATGAAATAGTAGACACTTACGCTAAGGAGGCTACGATATGCGGGGTGTTCTGCAAATATAAAATGACAGCGTCTGATAGCAAAAGAGCACTAAATAGGGAATGGCTTAGCGACTGGCAGGAATTATATAATAAGTCTCCGGCGGGACACCTGTATAAGTGTAGGTTTCCCGTGGTGCCCAAGGTACCCTGGTTTCAGGGGTATCGGGCTTCTCGGCATTTCTTCTCGGTAATCGTACGTATCCGGATTAACCATGGATTGTGGGGCGCACATAAATTTAAGATCGGTCTGAGGGAAAGTCCAAACTGCGCGACGTGCGATACTGTGGAGGATCTCAATCATGTCATAATGGAATGTCCGGAATATGAAAAAGAAAGAAAATTGTTTTTGGAAAGGATTTACTCCTTGAAGGACATTGATAGACCCTTTAATCTAGAATCCCTGATTTCCGAAGAAAGAAACGATGTATATTGGTCACTATACGACTATATCACAGAAGAGAGAGGTCTGATTCGTTGGTAGACATTGGCGCGGAGCCGGTGGTCGGGGGTCGGGGGCGGGTGCCTGCTCTTGGCGGCGGCGGGCGTGACGACAGGATGTAGGGCGCGTTAGCCCCTATCCCTCAGGGACGTGGACTTTTCCATGTTATGTTGTTTTTGATGTACATGGTTTTTGTCCGCGCCCTCTAGTGAGGGGGAAAAAAAGCATCTGCCCACTCCTTTCGGTGCCGTTCGTGGGGCCGGGGTGGTGCGCTCCTCCTCGTTTCCGGGTTCCGGTTTTGCGCTGCTAGTATCACCATTCCACCAATACTAGCGTCATGGGTAATGGGGACTCCCCAAACCCCCCCCCAAAAAAAACAAAAACAAAAAAAAAACAGCCATAGTGAATTGCACGACTTATCGCCTTAAAAATATTATTCTTGACTTTAGTAGGGATAGTTTCTTTGAGTAGGAAGGCTGACCATGTGTTACTTAGACCTAATTTAGCCACTAACGTTTTCCAAGAGAAGTGCTTTGTCCAAGAGAGTCTCGGGGTAAATATGACTCCTAAATATTTATATTCATTTACAATCTCGATGAGATTGCCCCTGAAGAAAAAGCGATCCAGAGAACTCAACCTACCCCCTCTCCTAAACACCATGATTTTGGACTTCTCTAAATTAACTGTGAGGTTCCACTGTTCACACTAATGTTCAAATAGTTTGATATTTCTTTTTAAGCCAGTTACACTATCTGATAGGATAACTATATCGTCAGCACACATTCATATTTTAATTGACGTATTACCTACACGAATTAGATGGAATAGTTAAGTTGGTTGGATTTTACTTTATTGTAACCAAATTTTTTTCGGGTTTATGCAAGACTACCCTGTACCAAGGAAACAACGATGTAAACGATACCCTATAGCATATGATTTTTATTTATATAGTTATAAATGAATTATAAAGGCTTATAAACTACCTCATGACGATTTACAAGGGTCAGGGTTGAAGGATAGAATTCTGTTTAATTTGGAAAACATTAATTGTCTGTTTTATTAGCCTTATTTATTAACTTTTTTAAATGAGGGTTAGCAACAGCGGAGGTCATATCAACCTCGGGGTTTCGGTGTTTTAATATCCTTAAATTGTCTAAAATTAAATTAATATTTTTATATTTATAATACAACGCGTTTATCTCGCACAATTTCAATAAATTTCAGCTGTTTCCAAAATGTTAATTTCAAAAGAGATTTTAAACATAAATATAAATATATTGACTATTATCACGGTGTACATAAATTAAAACAGGTTTTAATACAAAAATATTCAGCACGATTCTTAGAATTAAAATCGTGACCGCCAAATAATTCAAAAGCCTGTACAAAAGGTAAAATCTGGATATCTTAGTCGTGCGCGTCGTTGAAAGTCATAAGTCCTATGGACGTCCCTGATCATCTTTTTTTATTTATAATGTTTATTTTTATATTTACCCTTCAAAACCTATTTGCAATAAGTTACTAATAGTGGATTTTGTTCGGCCGCCTAGCAGTTAGAACTATTAACCTAATCGATTCGACAAGTTGGTGGGTACTCGATATTCCACAGGCTGTATCCGTACATACTTAATACCACGCAAATAAATACATTCGTACAATTGGGTAGTTCAGGGTTGTTGTTATTAGGCCAGTTCATCCCCTATCACACTGAAAAAATATGCAAATATATACAACTAAATAACTTTTTTGGTATGTTGTGGGTACTAGATATTCCAACAAACAAAACATACTATAACTATTACATTCACTAATTTCGTGGTCCGCTTGACCAATTAATTGTAATATAACTATTACGTTAATAACAGATTCATTCAAATTACAGATATTATTTCAACCTACGTATGAGATGGCTCCCTATATGCGACCATATACGTTTGTTTGCTTCAAGTATCGAATGAATTTCTTATTATAACCACTAGATAGATAACATGCTTTATTTACATTAAAGAGAAGCATTACATAATATACAATATTAAAAGCATTTTACAGCATGGATGCTTATCCGTCTGCCGGAAGTTGGCTGTTCTTTTTCAGGCGAGCGAAAAATAAAAAAAATAAAATTAAACTATATAATAATGGTAATAATAGAAAACAATAGAAATTATAAAGATTTTAGATACAAGTTAAACAATTATGACTCGGTATTATAATCGTACCTATATTGCCAGGCATGACGTGCATAGTGTGCTAGACATTTCGACCTCTCCATATCCACGATATTTAACAGATCAAGCAGCTGAGACCTGGAAAGCGATTTATACCCTAGATACAGGATACGGAGTTCAGACAGTATGGGACACTGGGCAACAAAATGAAAGATATCTTCCCTAACTCTTAGGTTACAGAGCGTGCGCAAGAAATTTCCGTCGTCTTCCTTCCATGGCACAAAATTGAGGAACACTTTCTGGTGTTTAAGAAGCCATCGAAGAGTCGGAAGTTTTATAGACCCACTAGCTTGAACATTTAGGTTAAAGGTTTTTTTAGAGTGGTCTAGGGCCTTAAAGAGAAGATACCTGTTGGAGACCTGAGCCCGATGCTCACAACTCACACGATGTTGATCACGTGTCTGCTCAGTTTCATGGTATAATTGGGCCAACTCGAGAGGTTTTCTAAACAAAAAGAAAAATCGCAACCATATTGAGAAGCTAAAGTATTCTATTGCCGAAACCAAGAACCATTAGATTTAATAACCTCGAGAGCAGTAGTTTGGGAGATTCGAGCAACAGGGCCCTTAAGTACCCTTAAAACAAATGAAAAATGGAGGGAAAGCGTAAAAAGGAAAATTTTATCCACTGTCGTCTCCATACAAAGCATATAGTTTGGAGTAGAATTAGGCAGTGAGAAAATCTTCCTAATAAAAAAACGTTGCACTCTTTCTATCACTTCATAATCCTGGAACCTCCACACCTGGCCTTGCATAACACAAAATAGAACGGCACACAGCATTAAATACCTTGTACTTAGAGTAAACCAGGATTAGATTCTGGGCCAAAAAGTAACACCATGTTCTATTCAAAGCAACCTTCGCCACTGAAGCTTCGGATTTTAGATGAGGGGTAAAAGAGAGTCTGGAAGTTAGGACAACTCCAAGATATTTATATTGGTTAACCACATCAACCCTCTCACATTATTATAACCACTTCTGTGCTTTAAAAGTTGTTTAAAATCTGCGGAGAGACCACACCTTATTCTTTGAAGCGTTTGTGCTCCACATGAAAGTCATCTCCGTAGTCTTTCTTTGGCGAGGAGCTACCTAAGTATCCCGGAATGGCCTGTGTGCACTGTAACAATAAAAATTTCGCTTGAGACACATGGTGTAATAACATGTACATACTAAGTATGTTCAAATCGGATGAATGAACGTGACGACCTAGCAATATCTTGAGTGTAAGACGTGAAAGTTTCTTCGTAATGAAAAAGCAGACAAACTGGTAAGATGAAGATCTGCAAGACCACATAGAAACCCACAACTTATTTTTGGAGTAACAAGATCTACATCTACTTTGCAGAATGGGTCCACAAAAACAAAAGGTCGAGCCTAACACATTAAACTCGCGATTGATAAACCATAACCAAAATTGGCAAACATATTGTTACAGTTAGATAAGGAAAAAGGAGAACTGATAGGACTCTACACCGGTCGGTGGTATCTGAGTAAACACCTATACACATGTACAGCTAGGATCTTTCATGACTACTTGGAATTGGCTTCAATTCAATGTTTGGAGTGACCAGCATATAGTCTCGAAATAAATGGAACAACCCATGGAACAACTTTGGGACGAGTTGTCAAAGAGTATAAAAAGTCGCCCGTTGATGCCAGAGAATTTGCAAAAATTAAGAATGGCGCTGTTAGAGCATTGTGAAAATATACCAGGGCACTGCATTCAAACCCTCATAAAATCGATGCCACGTCAAATGATCAACGCAAGAGGAGGAAATAATCCTAAGTAAATTGAATATTTTCTTCATTGTTTCACTGGTCCCTGGACATTCGGGGCATAGAGGCAACGGAAAGGTTGACATGTTGGCCAAAAAGGGGGCCAACATGGACTCTCTGGGTCCTGAACTCTACTGCAGCTGAGCAACCTGCCACAAAAGAGGATACATCTTAAAATAAATCCTTAATGAGTCCAAAGTCTGGTGGAACAATACCACAGGTAAGAGGCACGCGAAGAGATTCTTAGAAGGACCATCCACAAAACTTAAAAAAGAATTACTGGAAGGCAAGCGCAACCGAACCAAGATTCTGGTTGGAGTCATGGCAAGACACTTAAGAAAGGAGATTCATGTAAGAGTACAGACAGAGGAAACACAGTGAAGATACTGCCAGGAAGAGGAGGAGACCGCAGAGGTCCATGCAGGTGCAGGTTCTTGCAACTAGGACAAGAAAAACCGCAGGCAAGATCCTACACTAAGAAGCAGCTGGCAAAGCCATGGAGGCTGATTAACAACCTGAAGCTGGTTCCCATTTAAAACAGGAGAGCACAAAAGATCTATTCAGGTCGAGGTGCAGAAGGCCGTGTGGCCGCCTCTTTAATCCCTATCCCTAAGGTTTAACAGTTAGTTATTTCTTTCATTTAACAACCCTCTAATTCAGACTACTTTATGATTGGCCCGGGTTCCCCAAAATTCGAAAAACGCGCAACTTTACACATTGAATTATGGGTAATTTAAATTTGGTGAGTGCGAGCGGTGAGCGAAAGCTGATTTATTTCACAGAGTGAGTGGTTTTTATCCCAACAAAAATAGCTAGTGTCTACCATGAGGTACACCTGCTGCGCAGAGTGGTGTAAGAGAACTAATAGGAAGATCGTTGCATTTTGAAGAATAATAAGGAACTAGTTATTCTTTGAATGTAAGGTCTTGGTTGAAATAAAACAGTTATTGGCACGAGTGGGATTCGAACCTTCGACCTTCGGCTCAATACAGCGCTGCTCTAACCACTTGAGCTATCGTGACTTCGATCCACTCGGACACAATTCCCCATCTCAACGTACAAACTTTCGAATTTTCCTTTTTGCCATTGTTCAAATGTCGTGAAATCAGGGTTCGAATCCCGCTCGGACACTAACTTTAACATTTCAATCAAGACTTTACATACAAAGAAGAATTAATTGAAAGAAGTAATTTGGCCAATCAGACTACTAAATATAATGGATTTGAGAGGAACTAGGTTTGTCAGGTTGGGAATCTTATTACATCATATTTCCACTGAATTGAGAAGGTTGTACCAAGGACTTAAGTTTGATATGTACGGTAAGTGTAAGTAGTTCTTTTCTAGGTAACTTGCTCGGAACATTTGTCCTGAATTGGTAGTGGATTTGTTCTTACAATGTTGGAAGGACTGAATGCTTAAGACGGCATACTTGTCCGCTTTGTGTAAGGCCTTCCTTTTCTGTATTGGTGAGAGACCAAACACGGCTTATTTTTACAGAAAGGAAGGTTTACTAAGTTCATTCGTTTACCTCAAAGAACGGAGAAAAATAATTTTATTAAAATTCCAAACCTGACGTACCAAGTGTTTTTGAAAGGAAGTAGCTTAACATAAAAAATTAATTATTTTCGAAGAATGCTGTGTGTTGAACACGATGAGCTTTATTTTATTAACTTTTTCCTATTATTTCCTAGGCCCTAAGGGAACGGCGTTATGATCTTGTATCGTCTCGGTCACGATATTGAATATGTAAGGGGAAAATTGATTTTTAATGCCCGCTCGGACCGTCTTCTAATTATACATCCCTCGACCGTCGCCGTGTGTAAGTTATGCTTAAAGATGAGCGTGAAAAATCGGTAGGTGAATCAATTAGGGCTTATCGTGTAATTTTGAATTATTAGTTGATCACCGGTAATCGATCGGCGTTTTGTAACCAGCCGTAAATAATCCCGGGGACTCAATGTGCCGGATTCTTGTCTTTGTTATGTAACTGGGAAACGGGCTGCTTCGGGGCTTTGGACTTAATTTATACAGCTACTGCTGATCAAGTTGAATCTATTATTATGCTTTCTTTGTGAATTCAGAAACAATCAAAATCTTGAATCTTCTAGGGAAAGAAATTCTCCTAATTTTGAATCTTCCAACTTTATGGATCGTTTTTCCCACTTTGACATTACGTGACAGTTCCCAACCGGTCGAAGCTTCAAGGCAAATTGGTCAATAATAGTATAAATGAAGTTATTTCTTTCATACCGACACATTCGGAGTAACGTGGCAAAAATGATTACAAATGGGATCTGATTGATTCTGGATTTGCCATCCGCATTTTTTCAGGCTTTCGTCCATTGGAGGAATGACAAATTACTACATTCTGGCTAAGCAATTAGGGAATACCTCTAATAAAAACTAGCGTTTGTCTTATAAAACAACGAGACTGGAAAAAATAGGAAGATTTGGAAAACGCCCGAAAATTCTAGATCGAGCCGAAGATATTCTAGTAGCTAAAGATGTCTGTACTCTAAACAAAACCATAAAATACTTTCAATTTTAAAAATCGTAATCTTTTATTCAACCATAATATAATAATGGATCAAAACCCAGCCCTCTTTGACGCATAGACTTGGTGGGAGGCTGTAAGGGGGCCTTACCCTACTTATAACCCTGATGTTCTTTTCCGGCAAACTGCATCGAAACATACACAAACATGTACGATTCAAAGTAAAATCAGACAAAAGCGACTTACGTTTAAAAAAATATATTCGTGTTTTACTACAATTTTGTTAGTTGCCTTTAGTCGCACCTGGAATTCCAGTGGCTATTCTTTTTTGGTAACACCCAGATCTCCTTGGCACTGTGTTCAGTAGAGACTGTCGTATCTTAAAAAACGGTACGAAATTGCTATATAGTCCCGGTTTATGGTACACTCCCTATACCCCATATATAGTCGATATTAACTGGGATCTTTTTTTCCGAGTAGCTCTGTCGGGTATTTTGAACTTGGCATCCCCAGAACGTCATTCGCCTTAAGTTCCTCTGGAAGCTTTGCTATATTTTTAAGCAGTTAGGCTATTAAAGATCGGAAAACTCTTAGAGTGCAAAACGCTTTTCAATGATGATTCACAGTTTGTGCTATTAACTGATTGATCTGAACGTATCAAATAATTACAATTAATTAAGGTTTTTAGTTGGGATAAAAAAGTCAATGGCACGAGCGGGATTCGAACCCACGATCTTCGGCTAGATACGCCGCTGCTCTACCACTTCAGCTATCGTGCCC
This sequence comes from Cimex lectularius, assembly GCF_000648675.2. Classification (NCBI taxonomy): domain Eukaryota; kingdom Metazoa; phylum Arthropoda; class Insecta; order Hemiptera; family Cimicidae; genus Cimex; species Cimex lectularius. The sequence goes on from NW_019392782.1 coordinate 343,431, forward strand.
TCACTCCACTCGGACACTAACTTCACATCTCAACCGCACCTTTTTGAATTTTCCCTTCTTTTTGCCATTTTTCCCCCGTACTTTATAAGTATATTTAACTTAGCAGAAAGCGGTGAAAATTTAATATATTAAGTAGTGAAATAAGTTCGTTTTCAACAATTCTATTTTATTCTTCTTGTGGTTCTAAGCAATTTATCTATTATTGATTACATTCTGTAAAAAGAGATCAGCTAAATTTTTTTTCATTCGTGTTCTTCGATCGAAATTTTCTTCGAGAACTAATATGTGTAATAATTGTTTAAGCTTACTTTAAAAAAGGAAAACAGTGGATTTTTGTCATGTAATAGTTTTTTATTTCTGCAAAGGGTAAAGAATCCATTATAAGCATTTCGCTTCAAGCAAAACATTGACATGGAATATGCTACAAATATGGGATCAGTCTGAGAAAAAATGCCTAAGTCTAAATAAGCCGCAAAAGTGTATTCAACAGTAGTTGTACTAAATTCGCTAATTTAGTGGTCAGTTTGACCAATTAATATATTACAATTAATTAAAGTTTTTAGTTGAGATAAAAAAGTCAATGGCACGAGCGGGATTCGAACCCACGATCTTCGGCTTGTTACGCCGCTGCTCTACCACTTGAGCTATCGTGACCTCGATCCACTCGGACACTAATTTCCTATCTCGACCCCACCTTTTGAATTTTCCATACTTTCTGCCATTTGTCATTAATTCATTAATTAATTTGAAAGTTCTACGCTGGTTTTCATGTAGATATCGTACAAGCCTGTCTACTCCCTTGAACCACCGGTGTAACGCGAAATTAAAATAGTTCATTATTGTAATTATACGTATGATCTTTTGTCTCCTTTTATAGTTGTTCAAAGAGATATCAGTTAAGTTTAAGTTATAAAGTCTCATGTATGCTTGTGTTTGATGTAGATATGATTGTTTACATTTAACAAATAATTTTGGATGTGGAGAAGTGAATTTATACAGTACAAAATATATTTTTTATATTCAATCAAAGTATTTCTACTCACTCAAAGTGTTCATCTTTAATTATACAGAAGACAAATACTTTGAGTGAGTAGAAATATTTTGAATATATAAAAAAATATATATTTTGCATTGTATAAATTCACTTTTCCACATACAAAATATATTTGGTTAATGTAAACAATGTTTGTAAATCCCAGGCCCTGAAGATGATCTCAATAAAGATCGAAACGTTGGCACGATAAAGAAAATGTTTTTCTGAAACCTACATCACACCAGACCGCATCTCACGATTTCTAAATAAATATCGATTAATGGTCACTAATCACCACACATTTTTATTTTTTCTGAATTTTTCGTGCAGAATTTTTTCATCAATTCAACTTAACTTTCATTCAGGTGGCACAAACCAGATTTTTCTACAGCCAGTAAGTCTGAAATTTATAAGCAATTTAATAGACCTAAGTCGATAAAAAAACCAAAAACCTTAAATTATTTCTGTACCGTTGAGATTTGGACAGGAGTTTATAGGAAGTTTTTTGTTCCATATGGTGAGTAGAAACATCTGAAATTTTTATCGCCAGTCACCCTATGTATGTATATACGATATTATATCGAAGGTAATCTTGTTCGTTAGTATAAAAAAAGGTATGTGATTGTATCTATAAGCGTGAATGTACGTGTAGTAGAAGAGCCTAGAGTTTGGAATATCAGTTAGACCACTGAGGTATTTCTTTATATATAATTTTTTTTATTAAAGGTAATATTATTTTGTTATGACAAGTTTGGTGATTGCATTTATAAGAGTGAATGCTTATGTGGGAAACACTGACTGAAACTGAGACACTGAAAAAACTCACATTATTATCAATATCATTTAAATAAATAATTAAATCCATTACAGTTCGTGGTCCGATTGACCAATTAACATTTTTCAATTAATTAATATTTATGAAAGGTATTGGTTGAGATAAAAAAGTCATTGTCACGAGCGGGATTCGAACCGACGACCTTCGGCTAGATACGTCGCTGCTCTACCACTTCTTCGAGGATTACCCGCAGTCGCCTCTCCCCGTCCAGCTGCACCCTCACATCTATCAAATCATTTGACGCCCCAGAGACGACATTGGTATCGACTTCAAGATCTGAATCAGTTTTTCTCTTTTTGTTTGCAGAAGCTTCGCCTTCATGTTGGTTAATGGTCCGCATCTCACGATTTCTAAATAATTATCGCTAATATATTTGAGGTACACATTGTACACTTAAAACAACAATAGAACTTGAAATCAAAATAGTTCATTATTTCAATTAATTAATCTTTTTATATAAAGTTTTAGTTGAAATGAAAAAGTCAGTGTATCAAGCCGAAGATCGTGGGTTCGAATCCCGCTCGTGCCATTGACTTTTTTATCTCAACTAAAAACCTTAATTAATTGTAATATATTAATTGGTCAAGCGGACCACGAAATTAGTGAATTTAGTATCAAATAATTTTAAAACAATTGTAGGACAGACATTGAGAAAATGTCCTGGGAAATGTTCAGCTTCGAAACCTGTAAGACCAATATTTAAAGAGTTAAAATAAATTAGGATAAAATCGTAAAGAGGGTCTCGAGTACAAAAACTCGTTTACCTTACGGTAATCGTTAATGCTCATTAATTCAAAACGATGTTTATTCATCTACCTTGCTCTTGGTGGCAGATGTTGTTGTAGTTTCATAACTTTTTAACACTTAGATAACGCGAGTTATTAAAAGACTATCTGGTCGCGAGTGTAAAGAAGAAAAGTGCATTGTAAAGGCGAGTCTGTCATGACATACGGCCATACCTAACCCGGATCCGTCACAAAAACCCGTTTGACGGCATATCCTGAGAGTCCGTCCGTCTCTGATTCTCTTCCTGCATTCCGTTACGATTTTTATCTCTTCGGTGCCTTCTCTTAAAATTTCGTTTCGATATGAATGACACAAACTTCAAAATGGCTGAAAAAAAGTAAAATATTTTTCTTCTGTAAAATGAACGCTAGAAAGAATGAAAGAATACATGGAATTCAAATTCAAATAACAGTTGATGAGCCACTACTTTCTATGTATCTTTACTCTCTAATGTGAGAAATAATTGAAAAAAACCACCACGTCGCTACTGGGTATCTTTAACAAATGTCGTTCCTTGAGAACCAAGCCCGTAAAGATGTTAAACAAGTAATAAATCGTTGTAAAAAGTGAAGGTGAAAGTGCGAAACGTTCGGTGAGTCAGTGGAACCGTTTCCGGCTGTTCATCATTTGCATACTCTTTTAGGTCGGGCGGATTTGTTTAACTAGACCCTTTCCGCCTCGGAATATTTAAAATTAATTACTTGACCTATTATTCGAACTTTCCCCGTAAACGGCAAAAACTGCCGGCCGGATTTCAATGGCAGAATTAATTATTTTCGAGTTGTACGGGCTCATTCGTTTAATTATAAGCGGTTCAAAAACAAGAAAAACGGCCTCAAGTGCCCAAGGATTTCTGTCTGACTCTGCAGCTGATTCATCCTCATAATTTACATTATATTAAGAATTTGTGAATCTTTTATGTGTCATTTTGGATAATGTGATTTATCGCCAAAAAATGGAAATTTTATTTTTCTGTTTTGACGGGGAAGGCTAAAGAATAAAAACCGAAACCATAGTCTGTAGTATTGATTAAATCAGTAATATATATATAAGTTACGTGTGTTGACTAAACGAGTCTTTTTAAAATGAACACTTACAATTTGAGAAGAACCTTTCCTGTTCATGGATATGATTAATCTGAATCTGTCTTCACAAGTGTAATGGAATAGGGAACAGGGAAGGGTCTTTTGCCTACATATGCTTACAATACATTCTTTGAATTTGTAAAGGGGTCATTTGTCGCTGAATTAATGGTTTTGTGCAGGCGTAACTCCTCCATGCCCAAATAAAGCTCCCGGGGGTGGCTGACGGATAGGGGTTGCTATGGCCAAGGGTTGCCTCCGCTGACGATACCATGTGAAGACTCCATAAGCTGAGGCTATGACCAATACACAGTAGACTGGGATGATCCATATGCTCATCGACGTTGAAATATAGGAATTCGTGATGATTGGCGAAACATGGTTGAGCTTCAGCCCCCTCTAATCCCAATTTTTTAATGTTAATTGAGAATTTTGGCTGTTGATTCTTGCTTAATACGAGCTTAATGTTACTAATAATTTTCGGATGCCCCGAAGTTTTGGAAGAGCGGTACAATTCTTTCTTCCTGTAGACCACTTGCCGTTGATTTTCAGTAAAAATACTCCTTTTAGTCGTTTTACTGTAGTCCTGGCGGCTTATACTAATAGGTTCTTCATTAGGAACTACAGCCAAATACTGGTTGAGCTCAGGTATCCAAGTCAGGTGATTGTCGGTTACGACTAGTTCTGCGTGTGTACAGTTCGATGGATCACCAGAAAGAAGTATGCTTGTCGCACAGGTTGTCCTTATGGCTGCTTTGTTTATAGCATAGATATTTCAATACAATAATTATTTAGACTTATAATATCTATATTATGAATATGCGTTTTGGGTTTAAGAAAATAGTTAACATCTTTAAAATAGATCCTACACATTAAATAAACCTCTTTTTATTCTAGCATTATACTTATTTTCTACAAAAATGATTTCTAACTTTTCTGCAATTACAATTTTTAGTATTTAACAAAATATTTTTAGAGTATACAAACTTAGATACATGGTTATAAAATTTTTCTAAATAATCTAATTGATTAAACAATTCCCTTAGTCTAAAATAATGAATAATAGTATGTTCAGAGATTTCGAACTTTGCCATCCCAAGGTTTACAGGAATTATGCCAATGTCGTTTGTAATATCAACTATGTTGATTCCTCTGGTTGTGGACCAGAAGAGGAGTGGGAAGAACCTGGAATGTCGCGAGAATTTGTTAATTTTCTTGGTCTTTTAATGTTTGATATGTGTATTTTGATGACTTGGGATGATTTCGGCAGTTTTTAGATTGTTATTTACGGATTTTGTTTTCTCCTATTTGTATTTATTCTTTGTTTTGCTTTGTTTTTGCTTGACTTTCACGAAAACTTCTTTCGGTATATTTACTTCTGGTATTTCTATTTATATATATTTCTATTCTGTATTCTATTTATATATATTTCTTTCGGTATATTTCTATTCTGTTTTCATTTCGTTTTTCGATAATATGTTCTTTATGCGTTGAAGGAAGAGAGAGAGAGAGAGGATTATAATGGAAACAAAAGATGTAAAACAAAGCTTGTGGAAGCAATAAAGTAGATTAAACTATTGAACTAAAAAATAAATAATTTTTATAAATACTGTCCAAGCCCAAATTAAAAAAAAAATTAAAAACAAACATAATGTCCACGGAGTTACTATTGTATAAATTTTTCCATTATGGATTATTATGGTTATACCAATTGCGTGATGCAATTTTTCTTAATAAATAAATTTTATGGAATTTTCAACAGTACCGTGTCGGAAGAAGGCCTGAAACAAAAAATTTTATAGGAATGCCAAGAAATCGATTCCAGTTCTATAAAGACTTTTATACGTGTTGTTAATATTTAATTACCATTTGCAATTAAAGATTACGAAATGTAATTAGAGGATACGCAGATAATTACAGATATGTACATGGTTGATTAGCGTCGGGAAAAGAAACAATTAGGGCCAAATGGTGGGCGACTAGAAATTAAAATAATTCTACATGAACAAAAAAATAGTACTTCGAAAAAATTATTATTGTACTATAAAATATACAAATGAAGGCGAATTGCCCGGGATTATAAATCAAGTATAAGATGGCAATCGTTTCTGAGCAATTATATTTTAGTCTTTGTGCAAATGTAAACATTTCCTGGTACCGTAGTAATAAATGTAAATGATAAAAAAAACCATAAAATTTAAAAAATGGAATTTACATAATGCTTGCAACAAACAGACTATAAACAACTGTCAAGGTAAGTTTGGAGGTCCCTACATGGGATAATTAGTCGCCGAAAAAATAAAAATTGGCCAAACATTCTGACTATAAAAAAGGACATTGGGACTTGAAATATCGGGATAATTGGTAAGGCGTTTCAGCCTTCATTCCAGGCAGCAATGATACATTTAACCTATACTCCTAAAACTTCTGAGACGAGCTAAGGTATTTTACATTATAAAAAATGCCTCTAAGCCACATGTAATTTGTATACTCGACCTGACCCAAATTGCATTGCTGGATCATCACGAAATCTTTGAATTGGCAATTTGAACAACCCAGTTTTAACCATATGCTCGAGTTTGAGAATAAACGTAATCACGTCATCATCATCATCGTATAATAGTAGGCCAGCTAAATTCCAGAAATGGTTTACAATTATTTACTCTATGTACAGAACTGAACTTAGTAAGTTTGTAAATAAGCACGAAAATAATAAGAAGAAATTTTGTTTCTACTTTTAGAAGTAAATAAAACTTCTTTACCTGTCAAATCATCAAGTTTCATCCCCCATTGTTAAATCCATTCACTTTCTTGGTGTTGAAAGAAATGTCCATAAGTTTATTTGACAGAATATCGTATAGAACGTATAGAAAAGTGAATATTTTGTTAAAAATCATAAGACAACCATTTGCTACTACTTTATTAAAATAATAACCAAAAACTGTTGCAATAATCATTTCTTTAGCTATCAAACCGTCATATTCTTCTGTATTGATAAACTTTTTCATTTTCCTTTCTAAAGTAAAAAAATTCCCATGGGTTTATTTGGCAGAATATGCGTCAGAACGCAAAACGAAGATTATTTTATAAACAAAAACTTGATAAGTTATTCTTTCTGTTATCCAAAATTGTCGAAATGCACTGACTAAATGTCACAATTCACTTTAGATGTAAGAGTGGTCCTGGAGACCAAATTTTGAGTGATGTTTGTGTACATAAAATGGAAATCAATCAATCTCTCTGTCATTCTATCTATCTAACTACCTACCTCTCTATCAAACTATTCATCTACTTATCTATCCATTTATCTATTTTTCTTCTTTATCTTACCTTCTTACATTTGTATCTGCCTTTCTTTAATTATTACATATGCTATCTTTTAATTTTCTTTTAACCATTACAGCTATCTATTAATGTTTCCTAATTTCACGTGCTCTCTTTTTATTCTCGCATACCTGTTTTTCCCTTTCTCTTTCTCCATCACACTCTCTCTCCCTTTCACACTCTCTCTCCATCCATCTATCTATGTTTCTTTCTTGATTACTCTGATATGCTCACTTTCCTCCCCCCTTCTTTTTGTTCTCATGTCTCAATAAACTTTCTCGATAATATTCTTTGTTTTCTTTCTGATACAATGGAATTAAAATCTCCATATATTTTATTTTGTATAAAGCCTTTTAAAAATAATTCAATCGGTGTCAAGTTCGTAGATCGAGCCATTGGATTTCCACCACGAGTAAATGATACAATTAAAATAATCCGTAATGGAGTAAATTATAAAATCATATTTTTTAAAGTTGTTTGTCTTTTTTTGTTAATTTTAGTGGTTCAATCTTGAGTTCGGAGGGTATTTATAAAATGAAGTTGTTTTTTTCTATCATGTGGTCCCATTATCGCCCAAAGTGGAATGTGTTGTCCTGTAATTAATTATGTTTCATCATTATCCTCGGAATTCTTAGTTAATGAAGCCAAAGAATTCCAATCGATAATTAACCCCTTCGGATTTAAATTGTCTACGAGGGATCGAACCAGTCACAATTGTCCCTGGGTAGAAAGACCCGTTTAATTTCGAGCTTGCTTTCCGTCCAATCTGCGGTACCATTTTGAAAAGACGGGGAAGTCGTTACCGGCGAACGACGCCTTGCATACCCTAGGATGGAAATAAATCGAAATTACACATTTTACAATCATGGACATGGGGAATTGGGGTTTTCCGGGAAGGACCGTAATGGTTGCGGTCTGTACCGACCGCGGAACGACTCCTATCGAAAAGAAATAAAGATAATTTTACATAATCATACTCGTTCGTACTGTCGTGATTAGATTGTTGTTTGTTTGGCAATTGATACAAATAATAGTTATAACGTTTCAACTTAAATTGAAAAAGTAAACTCATTTTCATATTTTCTACAGTCCTTTCTGGTCGGCGATTGTGAAAAGTTGAGCAAAAAAAGATTTATTTATTATTGGCTATAATGACATTCTGGGAAGGTGGAAAAGTTGGAAATGAAAGCAAACCATAAATAACTGAAGATTGAAAGGGAAACTCGCAAGCTGGATTGAGAATGGGCCAGCTCAGGGAAACCCACCATGACCCACTAATAGGCAAATTAAGTAAGATATACATAGAATAAATTTTTCCTCCCCTTTATCATATTTATTCGAAAGTTTTAAACCATTTCGATCTATAGATTTACTTTCAAAAACCTAAAATTTCCCAGGGGATTTCAACGGTTTTAGGTTTTCTTTAGTAATAGGATAAAAAAGATCTTTGATTCTTTAAATTATTTAATAGAGTCAGAAAACTGTAGCAATTAAATTTAAAAAAAAAAATCAAAATGACAAAAGTACACTGTCATACTGACTTCACCCAAATGCAATTGAAAAAAAAAGACTTTTTGAAAATTTATTTCTAGACCGGAATCGTTTTCTCCTGTGGGAAAGACATGATTAAAGTTCTTTCTTCGACTCGATACGGCTTAATCACTAAGCTCCTCGCGTCTAGGCCACCATCCAGGAAGTCATCAGTTTTCGTTGGATATAAAATGTTATGATTATCTGAGAGAGAAAAAAATCAACGGTCAATTTGTAGCACTATTTTTAAGTGTTCCGTATCGAGTAACTGATGAAGGTACAAGTGCATCTGTTTCACATTGTGTCCTCCAACTTTACTCTCAAAACACCTTCTCACTCTTTCTCTTTCTAATTCAATATTATTTGTTCCTTCTTCCCTTTTATAAATGTGCCAGTCTAATTTTTTCCGTCATTCCTTTCGTTTTACCAATCACTCAATGTGCATACCTTTTTTTCTTTGCTCGCATGCTTTATTTTACATCTTATGTACTCATTTCTTCCCTATCTCCTTCCATCTGTCTAGATCTATCTATCTCTATCTTTATTATTTGTTTATTATTCTCACATTCTTTCCGTCTCTTGTTGCCATTGTCATACCCTCTTTCTCTTTCTCCCTCTCCCTCTCTCTCTCTCACTCTCTCTCTCTCTTGCTCTCTCTATCTCATGCTCTCTCTTTCTCCCCTTACACCTACCTCAATCTAATCTATCTATCAATTTTTTAAATTTTTTTTTCGTATATGTTACAACTTTTCCTTCTCTTGTTCTCATTCTCTCTCTCTCTCTCTCTCTCTCTCTCTCTCTCTCTCCCTCTCTCTCCCTCTCTCTCTTTCTCCCTTACACATCACTCAATCTATCTATCAATCTTTTTTTATTTATGTACATATTATTCTCAGATTACAACTTTTCCTTCTCTTGTTTCCATTTTCACACTCTCACTCACTCTCTCTCTTTCTCTCTCTCTCTCTCTCTCTCTCTCGTTCTTTCTCCCCATCTCTCTCTCACTCACTCTCTCCCTATCTCACTCTCTTTCATTCCATCTGTCTACTTACATATGTCTTCTTTTTTTGCTGCCACTCCTTTCTTATACTTCTCTTGTAACGCGTGTAAAGATTACTCACTCTCTTTCTCTATTTATCTATTCTCTCGTATCCTTTTCCTCTCTCTCTCTCTCACACTCTCTCTCTCTCTCTATCTATCTATCTATCTATTTATATATCTATCTATCTATCTATCTTCCAATTTCTACATTTTCTCTCTCTATCTCTTTCTTTCTCTGTTTATATCTCTCTCTTTCTCTATCTTTATCCATCTTTCTATCTAGTGGTCTGTTTATTTATATATCTACCTTTCTATCTTTATTTTTTCTTNGTACTCGATATTCCTCGGGGCGGGGTTGAACCCACTCCATTCGCGCTAATAACTTACTTTTACTCTCCAGACGTCACACGCTCACCCCAGAGTACTCGATATTCCTCGGGGCGGGGTTATAAGCAACCCCTTCCTTTCATGCTTAAATTACATTCATTCCAACAGAGTAAAATATAAACAATAGTGTTCTATATCCTAAATGGCTCTTTAGTTATAATTTATACAGGCCTCAATTTTTGTACTTAACTAGCCTTAAAAACAAACAACTACATTTAGTCTTTTCAAGATGATTGAAAATTTGAGCCAAAATGCAGAAATTGCAATGTGTCTCATAAAATATAATTATTGTGAATATTTTTTAAATCTTTCTCGCTGTCACAGCCTTGGGCGGCCTAATTTGTCCTAGTCGAATGTTGAAAATAAAATTACATAACTGTGATCTAAATTAGTCGATTTCAAGTAAAATTAATACGTTGTCGGTTGATATGAGATTTGTAACGTCATTTGTCAGCAGTTTGATCGTGCCGCGTTTCTCTTAACACCGGGTGATTTATTTAAAACGATTCAATCCGGAAAAGTCCAGTTATGTATTCCTTCTGGTGTAACAGGTTATTTTTATTCATTATTTGCTGATTTTAATGCACTAAATGTCTTGTTTTGCATTTTTCGAGAAAAAAAATAAATTCGCGTAATTGGATTATTTAAGACGTATTTTTACTAGTTGTTCATATTTCATCGTAAAAATTATCATGACGTTTTAATTGTTATTAATTTTATTGTTATTTTATTTATTGGATGGACTTTTGTCTATTTATGCGTTCGATTTAGACGCGTCGCACTGTATGATATTCGGTCTCACGCCTTTTTCCCTTTTTATGCACAATGTACCGGAAATTCAAGAGATCTTTTGTAATCGATGCCGGTTTTAATGACCGTTCTTCACACAGGTTTTCCGACTACACTACGAAAATAGAAGACCCAAAAGCTTCCGGCAGATTATCGAAGCTCATCGTTAATCCTTACGTGAAATAACAACTTATACAATTATCATAAACAGCGTATCTTCGCAATGGGAGGTGTTTTGTAACCGTGAACTTTTTGCCAGTGCAAAATGTGGTCAGTATTGCAAAAAAATATTACAAAGCTTTTCCAATCTTTCCAATAAAGGAAAGTTACATGTGACTTGTTATATAGAGATAAATTGAGACCGCAGTAATCGCTCTCAAATTGCAGATCGATGGATATTGCTTGCGTTTTTCAATGAAAAAAAGAATATTTATAGGACCAGTATATGCAAAAATAACCAAAGTAGCAGTTAGTGCTGTTTTAAATTGGATAGCCATTCAATAAAATGTTTCTCAGTTATAGCATAGATTCAAATAAGAAAACGGTAGTTATGAAAAAACAGGCTCATGTATGTGAAGATCTGATTTCTCGATAAGAAATAAGTAGCTGGGGAAATAACTGAAAATGGGCAAAATGTATTAGCTCCTGGAATGGCCCGTCCTTGACATAGGTGCCGAAACTTTCGTAGAAGAAAATTATGCACAATGGGTGGTCATTAATCTTTCCAATATCGGCGACTTTCTTGTAACTTGGTGAAAGGATCGACCGTTGAGATGATAAAGCTTGGTTGTAGTGGTCGTAAACTTGGCTGATTAAGCACCCAGATATGAGAAACCCCGTCCGGCTACAAATTACAAAAAAAGGATCGTCTTGGTCATGGGTTCACTTCCCGTATAATTTAACATCTAAATAACTTCAGTCGTGCTTTGCAATTATCCGACTATCAAAGGGAGGCCAAGGTTGTCTTTTTAAATTTAATTCTGTTTACAGTAGTGCCAATTTTTTTAAAATAAAGGATCATTGCTGCTCTTATTTCTGTATTGTTTCGACTGAATTCGTTTCCACTGAGAAAACAGTAAAGTCCTTCATTTCAATCACAAATTTTCAAAAAGGGAGTGCGCAGCCTTCGTATTTTATCAGTTCGGATTCAGTACGCCGGAGGGTCTCAGCCTTGCGACTATCATTTTTGCCAATAAATCCGTATCCATTAAACAAATAACTTTGACCTCAGCTGATCCTTTGTTAGACATTATCTTCAGGGAGATTTTTTCACGGCCAATTAGTTTTTACAGAGGAATAAGTACGGATTTTTCCCTACATGATCGGTATCACGTTATTAGTTAATTAAATCCGTGATGCAACGAATAAAAAGGTTTCGATCGTTATCTAAGTCGAGGAATAAAAAGGCTTCATCGGCTGACAATCACGTCTGATATACATACAAATAGTCAGGTTGTCAGGATCCGCGTATTTGTGTGTCAAGGCTTCTGTCCTAAGAAGTTGGAAAAAAAAAGGCTACACCGTGGATTAAGCAACATAACTACATTGTATATTCCGACCTTTGCTAATGAGAACTTAGCCGAGGAAGAAGTAGGTGTAAGAATATATTAAGACTTGCTGATTTAAGAAGCAGTATCAATTTGACCCCTCAGGCGACGGGTAATCGGACGAAATATTCGATCAGAGATGATTAGTTAACCATTTATTATTTTTGCCGATTGAAGTCTGACAACGTGAAATAAAATCGGGGTATGTCCTAAGCATATAATATAAGTTCTCGTGAATATTTACCAATTGATATAATCGATCATAAATTATTAATGCTTTTTTTGGCAAATTAGAAACAAAGGTTATAATCTTTCAAAGGTTTTACTTTTCTGACTACTGATAAAGACTATTGGGATTTAATTTAATTATTTAAACTAATTTAATTATTACTTAATAAATAAAACTGGGAGTAAAGAAAGTTTTTCTGATTATTTTAGGTTAATTTAATTTAACATTTTCTAGAATAATTAATCGTTTTATGTAAGGTTTTGGTTGAAATGAAAAAGCTAGTGTCACGAGCGGGATTCGAACCCACGACCTTCGACTCGATACGCCGCTGCTCTACCACTTGACTATCGTGACTTCGATCCACTTCGACCACACCAACTCCCAATCTCAACCAGACGAATGTCGTGGGTTCGAATCCCACTCATGACACTAGCTTTTTCATTTCAACCAAAACCTTAAGTAAAAAGATTAATTATTCTAGAAAATGTTAAATTATCAAATGATCAATAGACCACTAAATATAATGGATTTAACAAGTAGAACGAAGTATAATTTCACTAACAGCTCCCCGTGGCCACTTCATGAGTTGCCGAGAATCGAATCATAATTACACGACAATTGAAAAATGGCAAAAAGGAGGGAAAATTGGAAAGGCGGGTTGAGATTGGAAGTGAGTGTCCGAGTAGATCGAAGTCACGATCGCTCAAGTGGTTAGAGCAGCGGCGTATTGAGCCGAAGATCGTGGGTTCGAATCCCGCTCGTGACACTAGCTTTTTCATTTCAACCAAAACCTTACATAATAAGATTAATTCATTGAAAGAAGTAATCAGGTCAATAGACAAATATAATGGATTTGCTCGAATATCTACGGGGAAAAGGATCCAATAGAGACGTCGTCCTTTCTCAAACCCTTGTGCAATGTGATTGAATAAAATCGTTCCGTTAAAATACGCCCTAAATGACAGACAAAAAGAGGGATGTGAAATTTGTGCGAAAAACGTGCGACACTGTTACACGATTTGCTAAGTCACGGGCGATAATGAAGACCGCCGATGGTCATCCCATTAGTTGCCGACTTATTGTCGAGTCTTTTCGATTCTGATCGTCATCTTCCCTTATACAGAAACGGTCAGGGTTCGTTCACAATAAAACAAATGAAATAGTTTTATCAAAGGCGGCTGAGATTGAACTATAAAGTGACAGATTGAACGAGAGAAAAAGAGATTTCAAAATATACAAGATTGTAGAGAGTGTGTGTGGGCGTGAGAGAGAAAGAGAAAGGAGAGGGGACAAGAAAAAGAGAGAAGAGAGAGAGAAAGTAGAGAGAGGGAGAGAGAAAGAGAGAGATAGAGAGAGAAAGAGAGAGAAATACAAACAATGGTAATTAAAGAAGCAAAACAGAGCATCTGAGAGTAAGAAGAAAGGTGTATGGATAGTGAGAGAAAGAGGAAAAAGTGATACGAGGGAAGAGAAAAAAGCATGTGAGAGTAAGATAGAGATACAAAGATAGTAACCGATAGAAACATCAGAAAAAAAAGAAGTAAAACTGAGCATTCGAGAGTAAAAAAGAAAGGTGGATGGATAAATTGAGAAACAGAAACTGGAGAAACGAGAGAATAACATAGAGAAGGAAAGAAGAGAGAGAAAGAAAGAGAGAGAGAGGAGGAAGGAAAACAAAAAAGTATAAGAGAGCATGTGAGAGTAAGAAAGATAGATAGGTAGATTGGTGAATGGAAAGAGAAAGTAACAGGAAAAAAAGATACGAGAGGAGAAAAAGAAAGCATCTGGGAGCAAGAAAGAAAGATGGGTGGATAGCCCGAGGGGTAGGTGTACGGATAGTGAGAGAAAGAGGAAAAGGTGATACGAGGGAAGAGAAAAAAAACATGTGAGAGTAAGACAGAGATAAATAGATAGACACCGATTGAAACAGATAGATGAAAACAACGGAAACAAGAGAAATAAAACAGAGCATTCGAGAGTAAAAAAGATAGGTGGATGGATAGATTGAGAAAAAGCAAAAGGAGAAACGAGAGAAGAAATAACAAGTATGTGAGAATAACATAGAGAAGGAGAGAAGAAAGAAAGAAAGAGAGAGAGAGAGAGAGAGAGAAAAAGGAGGAATGAAAACAAAAAGTATAAGAGAGCATGTGAGAGGAAGAAAGAAAGATAGGTACATTGGTGAATAGAAAGAGAGAGTAACAGGAAAAATAAGTACGATAGAAGAAAAAGAAAGCATCTGGGAGCAAGAAAAAAAATAGATGGATAAAGAGAAAGGGAGTGATGATAAATCGTTAGATAGATAGATAGGGAGAAGTCCTTCATTTCAATCACAAATTTTCAAAAAGGGAGTGCGCAGCCTTCGTATTTTATTTTCTATCTAGTGGTCTGTTTATTTATATATCTACCTTTCTATCTTTATTTTTCCTTTTGTTAATATTTTTCGCTTTACTTTTATCTATCCTTTTTTGCCTCCATCCATTCATTCATCTATATACTTTTCGTTTTTTATTACTCTCATTTGCCCTCTTTTGCTTTTCAATTGTTCCCAATTCTTACACCATTTCTCTTTGTTTGTATCTCTTTATCAATCTTTCCTTCATTTGTCGTTCTGTTTTAAGAATCTTGATCCCCAATTTTCAATTTTTCTCTATCCATGTATTTATGATCTGGCTATCCATTTATATGTTATTATCTTTCCTCTCACATGCTCTCTTTTCTATTTTCACGTTCCTCTTGTTCTCTGCTCTCATCTCTCTCGCTTTCTTTTTCTCTATCTGTCTAGATCTATTTATCTTCCTAAATATCTATTTGTATTGCGTTGAAGTTTCAGAATATTAGACTAAATCTATGGTATTTCAGTTATATGAGCTTTGTTTATGTGTACACATTTTCTAAAAACAAATACTGTCTCCTGGTGATTCGACAAATACTCTCACGTGATATTTTCAATCATTCTAATACAATACAAAAATAAATATAAACCGTGAGAAATCGTTTTGAACCAACTACCTGTAGCCTAAGTAGCTTAATTCTCTCTGATCACGTCCCCATATTCTCGTTGATTTTTCTGACACGAATCTGAATCTCAACCTCTTCAGATTGACACAAAATATCGAAGAAAGAAACACTTAACATTAGCCTAAATAGTGTTATATATATATATATATATATATATATATATATATAAAGTGGAAGGTTTATGGGCCGNACAGACAGACAGACAGACAGACAGACAGACAGATAAACAGACAGATAAATAAGCGTGTGTCTGCGTTTTTTTACATTTACTTTTATGATTATACTAATCTAGTATGTCAGTGATGCCTCGTGCTGTTTAGTATCCTTTCTACATAATTGCGGCCAAGTTATAGCAGAATACAGCAAATCCATCCATTTTCATTCAATGGTTAAAAAATAAATATTAATAAATAAATATCTGTTTTAACAAAATTTCTTGAAATGTGCATTGACAGTATAAAAACAAACAAATTTCACGTCAATTTAGGACAAAAAAATTCCAGCATGTTTAATTTATTTTGCATTATGTACGCGTGTTACTTTCGTTGTTTTTTAACATGCTAGAAGTAGAGTTAAATTTGTAGCATTTTATCTTTTTGTACGTTGATTGATGCATACCTTGCTATCAAAATAAATTAAAAATGAACTTTTATGTCCTACCAGTAGTGTGATGTTACTTAATAGCGTTTATATTCTTAAAGGAATAGTGACTCTATTAAGTCTTATTATATGTATTTATCCTGCGATTACCTTTAATTTACCACTTTTGATGAGCTTTCGTGTTCAGAGAGGCAATGCGTACCAGGGTTCGGGAAAGTCGTTTAAAAAAAGGGCACCCGAGCCTATAATCAAAGAGTGGAATAATACCAGAAAACGTTAGATTAAGACGTCGCACGTATGACCGCAAGTTAAACGACGGCTCCTATTCATCATAATAAATGCGGCAATTTTGAGTTGAGTAAGACTTGGGCAAGTGTAGCGCGTGACATTGTCTTTTTTTACGCCTTTTTTCCTCGCACCACCTTGATTTTTGTAAAACAGCCGCTTTAAATTATTCATGGCTGTACTCTTAAAAATGGAAGAAGCACTCGTTCCAGGGCAAGGCAATGAAAAGGCTGGATAGAAAGTTTTTTAAAATATGGCATTTGACCTAAGCTGGGGGATAACCAAAAACCCTTTATGCGGTTTGATAAATAAAACTGTCCCGTCCTAACTTGAAAATGTCATCGAATCAATATTAAATAAATTTTTTTTTTTTTTAAATAAGTTGGCATCCATACAACTTAAAGAACCATAAACCATAGAACCAAAGAACTGTCAACATTAGAATTTTTTTAAAAATTCCGATTCGATGCCTGTTCAAATTAACGACCGTGTTTTTATAAGGCAAAAACCATAGTATATTATATGTGTATATATATAATTATCAAAGCATATATTCTGTATATTATATATGCCAGATAAAGTTCCTCTTGGCTAACTCAAATTCTCCAAATTTTAAATTGGTACCATCTTAGGTACATGCAGAGTTTTGCATGTTTATCTTTTCCTACAGAAAAGAGGCATTTCGTTCGTTTTTGACAACACTAACGTCATCAGCTTCGTTCTTTACCAAATAGGTAATCTTACATGGTAATTTTTTCAAGGGGTAGCCTTTTATATATTAGAATTTAGTCGTCGATCGAGTTGTGACGAAACACGAATACAAAAGCGGGAACAAGCGGATTCTGTGACATGCAAAGCCCCAAGGTAAATTATGAAAATTGCTTTTTTTCCCTCTCTCTTTAAGATCGTCTATTTAGATAAGGAAAATCACTTTAACTTTTAAATTTATTTTCTACTTCAATTAATTTCGTCATAAGAATAAGTAAAGAAGAGTAAAACTTTAAAAAATCAAGAAGCGTAATCAAATTTTGAGTTTTAAGATTTTCAACCTCTGAGTTAAATTTATGCCTCGGTTCTTTAAATAGAAGTCTCGCAGGTACAAATTAAGACGTATATTTACATAATGCTGTCCGTAATGCTTTGGGAACGGTGTATCTTTTTTAAATCCACTTTCATCCCCGATGAAAGCTTAAACCGCTTTAGTTTCAATTATTTTTCATTTGAGTAATAGCTTGGGCATGGATCAACTTTTGTCTTGTTTTATTTTCAGCAGCGTATTGAATACAAAGCAGATTTCACCGGTAGATTTATCGTTTTCGGAACCTCGGAAGTTTTCCTCGTAGGTGAAAATAGACGGGCTTCAAGATAATTGGAATGAAAACTTAGATTCACACCTTTCACGTGCGATTTGGAATTACGAGGTCTTAATTTTTTTTCTCTCTCTCGCCACCGGATAAATTCCTTATTAGGTGGGTGTTATTTTTCACGAATGGGCCTAAACGCCGGTGCAATTCAAGTTCTGATTCGAATCGCGCACGCGGTGATTGGCGACAGTGGATCTATGTTATTCCACCGAAGGTTGAACGTGCTTTTACAGCATTCCTCGGGCGGCTTAACTAGTCTTTTGAAACGCGGACTCTGACATTTTCAGCCAAACACACGATAACAATAAACAAATGGGAAAACACAACAAAAACCAAACAGCGTATGAAATAAAAACAAGGTTTGCGTAAATCTACCGAGCCTTACAAAGCAAATTGACCAATCCCAATTCTCACTGATAAAAATAATACAAGCTTAAATTCTTTAGAGCTAGCATGTAAATCAGATCTGACATTTGAAAAGTCACTCAGTACACAACATAATATATGCAAACATGCTTACATCAGAAAAACTGGTCATACTTAATATCAAAAGTTCGTATGATTATCTCCCATACAGTAAAAATTGAAATTTATATAATGGCTAAAAAGTTCAAATTTTGGTATCAAAATTCTAAATCTGAATAAAATTAAGTAAAGGTAAGCAATTACAGTCATACAGGATGGCTTAACGTCCAATTATCCGGGGTCAGAACGACTTTACGATACTTTTATTTAAATCAATCTAGGTAAACATGTATTCTTAATTAATTTTTCAAGAGAATTACGTCCCATAAAATGTTTTTCATTTCATTACTCTCTATATACTTACCAAAACCGAGGCCAATAGTGCCACCGCGGCCACCTTAAATGTGAAAATGTTTTAAATAACATATTAATTTTTAAGTTAAGTATTTTTTGAAGAAACCTAAGGAGGACACAAATGAGTTAAAACTCTGTATATCTAAAAAATTTATGAACCGAATTTCAAATGGTATTCGCCATTTTTCATAAAATGAAATTTATTTGATAAATCCGCAAATGAAAATTTAAGTTACCGTTTGAAAAAATAAATTATTTAACTTTTAACAAAATTAATAAAAACTCTAATTTTTGCAATGTTTGAAAGTAGAACTTATGCAAAAAAAATGCTGTTTACATTTTTTGCTATTATTGAGGAAAACTGGTCATACTTAAGATCATAATTTCGTAGGATTATCACCCATAGAATAAAAATATAACTGCCATTTATAAAATGGCTAAAGAGTTCAAATTATGTATCAATATACTCAATCTGCTAAAATTAAGTAAAACTAAGCAATTTTTGTCATACAAATAACCCAGCGTCCAACTCCTCGTTGGGTTCGCAAAAGTGGGGTCGGGGCGACCTTTCAATATTTTTTTCTAAATTATCTCTGTAAATATGTTTTATTCATAATTAATTCTTTAAGAGGACTAAGTCCCTAATAAGTTATTTTTCATTTCATTACTCTCAATAATGTCCTTGTGGTGTACGACGACTCATGCCCAGGATCGTGGCAAATACTGCCACCCCGGTTTCCTTGAATATGGATATATCATGGCTGGATAAAATATCAAGTTTAAAACTTCGTTCAAATTGCAAATTTTACAAAAGTATAACGAAGAAAACCATAAAAACATTGCAAAACCAACCCACTTAACTCCATAACTTGAAAACAAGGGTTCGGAGACTATCGAGGTATATTGTTTTCCTGTATTTCGTCCTAAAAAAGGACAATGAGGATCTTTAACGTCCGCATCTAGCCTATTCGGCCTTATCGGACGTTTTGATTCTCCAGATGAGAGCTGACGCACCTCCGCATATGACAGAAGGGTGTTACAGTCGCAGCGTTGGTGTAGAGGCAGCTCAGCCCCGAAGGCCCAAGACAACCTCGCTCCCTGCTTGCCCATTCCGAGTGGTCGGGTCAGCATTAAGCATCCGACCTATGCCGCGCACACCTAAGCCGAAATACATGAGCCTGGTCTCCCGCGCACTCCCTAGATAGAGAAGGCCACTCTACCTCCCAGCGTAGTGGGGCTTCACTCGCGCAGAAAGTGCGGATCCGCTCCGGCCGCAGTTTTGTTTAAAGTGGAATTGCTAACCATCCCCTAGAAGAGACCGCCGACGGTAAAACCCTCAAATCGAGCTCAGCCTACACCTACGTGCAAAGCATACTCGAATAGGAGCAACCGATTCACTATCCGTTCCCATCCGCCACTACTCACGCATTCGAGGGACTTTTCAGCCTAATCATAGCGTCCTCAACGCTTATACGCTGCTGTCCGATCCGCCGTATCCCTTGAGGCCGGGTGTATAACGGTGGTCAGGTGGTCATACACAAGTTTCGTGCGAAACTTGCATATGATGGTTAGACCATTGGTGCTACTGACAAGTACATGCAACTGCAGACACCTCGTAATCCACCTTTAATGCTCCTGGCTGTCAAAGAGCATGGTTGTATAGTTAGTATAGTATTTGGATTTTTTTTCTCGAACTCCGGCTCGACCGATTCACTACCCGTTCCCATCCGCCACTACTCACGCATTCGAGGGACTTTTCAGCCTAATCCTCAACGTTTATACGCTGCCGTCCGATCCGCCGTATCCCGTGAGGCCGGGTGTATAACGGTGGTCATACGCAAGTTTCGTGCGAAGGTCGAAGATAGAAGGCAGCCTCTTCTCAAAGTACCCGCAAGTGGTTTCGCCTAGGCCAACTATGAGTCCATTCCCATTGGAACAGGGGCTGAACCTTGGATCATTTCTGTTACCCCGTAGTACAGATGGTTATACACCCTCCCCCGTATATGCAGACAGGATCTGGTACCCTAACCCTCGTGTGCCTCTGTTAAGGCACCGGCCGCCCCATGCCGACCCGAGGCCGACACGAGTACAGCTTGTGCTTTACGGAGGTTGCCATGCCCTCAGGGCTGCACCGTTATTTTCAGCCCGGACACCCCCCTTGTAACCAAGGGTTGGGAGGGGTCACAGGAAAGAGTGAAGGAACCTGGATTGAGCGAGGGACGCGGATGAAGACACGAGGTGCCCCTTTTCAGGGCCCGAGTCTTAACCATATTATACCACCCGTCGTCACCTCCCATGTCTTTCTGGGTGTAAGAGGTATCTCGTTATCCTGTTGAATAATTACGCCTTTTCTTTTCACGAGAGGTTGTTTCTGGGCCAGGGCAACAGATACTCGTTGCAGTTGGCTTAAAAAGATTTCTGCGGTGATCGACTGGCAATGAGGCAGGAGTTCATAGTGCACAATGCCTGCAAAGCATATTTGGTACAATTTGATTTACACATCATTGGGACAGGGTCATTTAGAGACAATCAATGGTGTAACT
The DNA here is from genome assembly GCF_000648675.2 of Cimex lectularius. NCBI lineage: Eukaryota > Metazoa > Arthropoda > Insecta > Hemiptera > Cimicidae > Cimex > Cimex lectularius. Next base: position 364,640 of record NW_019392782.1, read on the forward strand.
TCCTGGCGTTACACTGCATCCATTTTGTTTTGCCAAGGATCAGCACAAGAAAGCCATGAAAAGCAAATGTTCAAACGCTGAAGCATAGCCATCGGTCAATTTGTGAGGAACCTATTTGCTCAGCTTGCAGGTCTTCCAAGTCGATGTAAGGTGTTAAGTTGAACACTGGCACTCCAGACATGTTTGATTCGAATCATAAAAATAATTAAGGTAAATGCGGTCAATTCAGAACTCGTTTAGTAAATTAACTGATACAAAAATCTCCAAAAAAGTAATAACTTTATTCAAAATAATTGTTCAAACATTTTGCTTTCATTTGCAATATTATAATGTATTAATAATACAATAAAACTTGTATCGGTTAAATCTTGAGAGTGCCACTCTCGACACCACACGCAAGAATGGTACAATTACATAGAAGACAAACACTTTGAGCCCTGAAGATGATCTCAATAAAGATCGAAACGTTGGCACGATAAAGAAAATGTTTTTCTGAAACCTACATTACACCAGACCGAATCTCACGATTTCTAAATAAAAATTAAAACATTTAAATTGATTTATTATATGTGTTTAATTACATTTTTCTCAACCGAATTTCAAATGGATTTGGTCAATTTCATAAAATTTAATGAACGATGAATCCATTTTTCAAAATGTACATTCGAAAAAAGGAAAAGTATAACTTTTAACAAATGCTTTTTAAAAAATGTAAAAGCCAAATTATTTTAATGTAATATTAAGCAATGTAGAGGGGGCGTCGGTGGCCGCAATGGTTTAGGCGTACCATCACTGTAAGGTATAGGTCCCGGGTTCGAATCCAGCGGGTTCAAATGGTTTTTGCCATTTTTTTAATAAAAACAAATTGACTTGATGAATCTGCAAATGAAAATGCAGGTTACTATTTAAAAAATAAAAATTTCATTTTTTAAAAATCTTTTTTTAAGAAATAAAAACTGCAAGTTCAATGGTATTCAGTAGCTTTAGAGAAAACCAGGGGACACTAGTAAGCTGAAACCCTGTATAAATATAAAATGTGAAATGTTTTGTTGAGGTGATGTACCTGAGGCCTTTGCTTTTGATCTCCGAGGTCTCGTGATTGGATTGAAATTTTTACCACACTAAAAAAAGTCAAAATGACTAAAATCAAGGATAGTTAGACAAAAATGGTGGAAAAAATTCTAAAGTTCAATAAAATCACGTTATTGCAAATATATAACTTACTAGTTTACTTCTATTCAACCTATTGATTTAAACGTGACGGATCTATTGCTCGGGGTGTAAATACAATTCCGATAATGACGGGTTCTACTAATGCCTTCAAAATAAGAGGTTATGCCCGTTTAATTAGAATGAAGGAAAAAAAGAATCATGTCCTGACTACTGGCCGTTGATGTATATTTCGAAACCCCGACTATTGCCCCAATATTCAAATCAGACGCATTATTCAGATCTAGATTGGACCCGGGTAATTGTACACCTAGAGTGTTCGATCTATGAGGTTTGATAGGTCACAGGATAAGGGAAAATACGGTGGGAAAAGCCGAGTACATGCATCGATGGCAACAATATCGTGTTTATCTCTGTCTTTTTATGAACGTATCGGAGGAAATTATTTGTCGATGAAAGCTCCATCGAAAGTTCACCTTCCCAATCGGTCCGTCAGTCGTAATTTTATCGGAGCCGAAATGGCAGGAAAAATTAGTCATAGTTCACAAACCTCTGGCAGATTGGTAAATCCGACCTCCTGACCAATTTTCACTGCCATTTCAAGAAACCTCAAGGAAACCTGTACTTAACATGGCACTGTTTCTAAAAACAAGTGTTACAACAGACGAAAAGAGTGTACAGGCGGATCAGACTCGATTAAAACATAAATCATTTCAAATTACTTATCGGCCGTAAAAAAAATCCCTAAAAAATATTTTCTAAGATATTTCTGACGTTCCTGAAGGATCATACCAAAAAGAGGCCTGATGGTAAAAGAGATGTGAACAAAAAATATTTGATAGTTTTGTTGTGAAAGGAAAAATGAAATTATAGAAATGAGATGAATGATAGAACTGACATCCAATTTATTTAGGATTTTCTTCTCTCTCACACAAATAAACACACACACGCAATTGGAAAATTGTTCCTCCAAGTAGTCCACAAAACCCTTTCAATTTTCTTTAGCTTAAGCACGTCTAGATTTCAATAACAATTTTTTTTATGGAGAGAAGTAACATGAACATTATGCACAGCTTGATCTGGGTTCAAATCGTGCAGAACATCCTAACGCGTAGTTTTCACTTTTCCCGGCGAATACTGTGGCGAAATTTCGTCTCAATTATACACCTATTTGATATCAGAGAGCATTGTTTTCACTATAAAATGGAAATGAAAAAAAATCTTATTAATCTCATTTTATTTTCCACGTTGTGCTTGAATACATCTTTTGTAATTGGAGTGAGCTTAAGGTACACCTAGCATTCAGGCAAAAAGTCATATTTTCCAAAAAAGATTGAGTTGAAATATATAAAAAATATTAAATTATCCAACTTTAGTAAGATTCAGAAATGAAATCCTTGAATTCTCGAGAATTTGAACACTTCGAGTGAAATAAAACAGTGAACAATTTCCCCCCGATTCTTCTCCGTTTTTCTTTTGTTCTCGTTTCGGTTTTTTTAATACTTTTTTTTTATTTGTTTCAAGCTTTCACTCTGAATCTTTTTGTTTTTGACGTTCGTGTGCTTGGTCACGGTTGAGGCGGTCGGGCGTCGTCGAGAGCAGTTCGCGTTTCGGTCTAGGATCTTCGAAATTCTCGAATGCTAGAAAGCCGAAACGACATCCCATTGTCCTAATAATCGTCAATTAATCATTTCCGCACGCGATGACCGTTTTTTATTTTCACTTGTAGTCAGGTTAACGCTTAACTGCCTGACAAAACGATAACAAGATAAATTATAATCCAAATAAAACCGGTAAAAATTTGAGGATCACATAAAAAAGTTAAAACCAAAAAGCATTACTTGTTTGGTTGGATAATCAATTTGTCCTATTTTTTCCTTGTCTGATTTATTCCGTCTTAATCATTACATTCATTTTCGTTAGTCATTCCTTTAGAGTTAGAAGAAGAGAGCAAAAAAGAGTGAGAACGATAGAATGAGAATTAGAGATTGAGAAAAGGAGCGAACCAAGCTTCTTTATGATATATGTGCATAGGTGGTAAAGGATGGAAAGAGAGAGTGAGAGAGAGACTGCGAGAGAGTAAGAGAGAAACATATAGATATATGGGTAGAGAGATGGAGGATAGTTAAATAGATAGTTAGATGTATAAATAGAGGTTCATGAAGAGATAGATATAGTGAGGGACAGGGAAAAAGAGAGAAAGTGAGAGGGAGAGAGAGATAGAGGATATGATTATTAGTTTCATAAATACAGGGAAATAGTAATACATAAAGGGAATGTAGTTGAGGAGGAGGAATAGGGAGAGAGGGAGATTGATAGATAGAAAGAGTAACAGAGAAGCTGAGGATTTTTGCGATAGAAAAAAGCTGAAATACTTAGACATATTTGATAAATCTACAGACAATGAGAGAGAAAGAGAGAGAGAGAGAAAGCGAGTTAAAAAGACTGAGACAGTAAAACGCACTGATATATAAATAGAGAGATTGAGAATGCGCGAACGAATGAGTGAGTGGTAGAGTGGGAGAGAGAGGGAGAGAAAAAAGAGAGAAAGAAACGTAGGCAAGAGAGAGAGATGAAGTTGCCTCGAGGGACTGAGCGAATTGAGAGTTATTTCTAAAAAATAAAAAGAGAGAGAGAGAGATGAAGTTACCTCGAGGGAAAGAGAGAGATTGAGAGTTATTTCTAAAGAAATAAAAAGAGAGAGAGAGATGAAGTTACCCCGAGGGAAAGAGAGAGCGATTGAGAGTTATTTCTAAAGAAATAGAAAGAAAGAGAGAGAGAAAGAAATGAAGTTACCTCGAGGAAAAGAGAGAGATTGAGAGTTATTTCTAAAGGAGTAGAAAGAGAGAGAGAGAGAGAGAGAGAGAGAGAGAGATGATATTACCTCGAAGGAAAGAGAGAGATTGAGAGTTATTTCTAAAGAAATAGAAAGAAAGAGAGAAAGAGATGAAGTTATCTCGAGGGAAAGAGAGAGATTGAGAGTTATTTCTAAAGAAATAAAAAGAGAGAGAAAAAGAGATGAAGTTACCTCGAGGAAAAGAGAGAGATTAAGAGTTATTTCTAAAGAAATAAAAAGAAAGAGAGATGAAGTTACCTCGAGGGAAAGAGAGAGATTGAGAGTTATTTCTAAAGAAATAGAAAGAAAGAGAGAAAGAGATGAAGTTACCTCGAGGGAAAGACAGATCGAATGAGAGTTATTTCTAAAGAAATAGAAAGAGAGAGAAAAAGAGATGAAGTTACCTCGAGGAAAAGAGAGAGATTAAGAGTTATTTCTAAAGAAATAAAAAGAAAGAGAGATGAAGTTACCTCGAGGGAAAGAGAGAGATTGAGAGTTATTTCTAAAGAAATAAAAAGAGAGAGAGATGAAGTTACCTCGAGGGAAAGAGAGAGATTGAGAGTTATTTAGAAAGAGAGAGAGAGAGAGAGAGAGAGAGAGAGAGAGAGAGAGAGAGAGAGAGAGAGAGAGAGAGAGTTGGGAATATGTATATAAACTGCTCAGAAACGAATAGGGATATTCGTAACTAATTCTTTTTCTATTAATTTTACTTAAGCAATAAATAAATAACAAACACCTTTTCTCGCCTACAGTACAGAAATATAATCACTCCTGCAAGACGAAACCCTTTCCGTAGTGCCAGATTGTTTTACTGGCTAACGTACAAGCTGTTTTGACAAAGCCTTTATCTTCATATCATATTACGTATCGCTTGAGGGAAATTGCCCTTACTATTATTATTATATATAGATAGATTAGTCAATATTTTAACCTCCTGCACGTAAATATTCTACTTGAACTATCTGCTGGAAGCAATGTTGACTGGATTTCACTTGATAATTGGTCAAATAGTCCGTTCCTTAGACACGTTTTCTCATCATGACAAGGCTTTTATTAAGTTTCTTCGACTGTATAGCTCAGAAGCATCAGGAAATACATTAACAATTTCAAGGTTAAATCATGACCTGAGTCAGACGTAATGATTTCATAGTCGATATCTTTCGGTGTGTATTATTTTTAAACGTTTGAACGATTTAGTTTCTTTATATAGCTAATGAACAATATAAAAGCTATATTAAAATGTTCATTTTCAAGGTTGACTGCAATTGTAAACCTCTGCCAATCAGGACAACTATTTACAGCTGGCACCTATGTACTGTTACGTTATGTCATCATTGGTATTTTGCTCTGCGGGTTTTTTTTTTTTTTTTTTTTGAATTATCACCGATGACTGCATAATCGTTTTGAAAGATCGTGGAACTCCGGTACTTTTTAACGGTTCGTACTTGTCGAAGGTCGTAACGGTACAGCTAGTCGGAAAATTGCGTTCAGTGGAATCTCCCTGGTACACGGCACCTTGAACCATCGCGACCGCGCCTCGCAGGTGTGGTCGTATATATTTTCACACTGTCAGTATGTTTTCTTATCGGTAATTCTGAGCACGATTTGACTTTTTAACTGCCAAAAGGGAACCATTGTTTATATAAAACCAAGGGCGAAATCCAATTTAACGCTCCGGTGGTTACGGCTTAAAAAATTCGTATTTTAAATAGAGGATAACCTAATTTATTCAAATTGTGACCCCCTTTCTAGAAAAATATACAAACATGTCAGTGTTTATAAAATTTATAAAAAAAATTACAGATAAAGAAATCTAATTTTTTTAAATATTGAAAATAATGAATCTCTTGACACAAAAATTATATATTGCTTAATTTGTTCTTAAAAAGAATTTTTATCTGCCCTGAATGAATATTAACCAAAATTGACATTACAAAATATTGCATTATAAGAAGCATAAAATATAGTTAAAGCATATATAAATTCACGTGTGCAGGACGCAAATTCAGGTTTTCCAGGATCAGCAGGAGACGATAGAACAACTATGTCGTCGGAAAAGGCAAGAAAAATAGGGTGGCGGGTGCAGTTAGGATATCTGAAGTGTAGATGTGGAAAATAATTGGTCCCAGCACGCTACCCTACGACATTCCCACTCCCTTAGGGCAATATTCAGAATAGCCCGATTGCCTAACTCAGGAGAATCGTTCCGTTAGATAAGATCAAAAGATTACAAACAAGAAAGGACACTGATCATGATGTTATCCTGCCACATACGGTCAAAAAAATTGTCAGTAACTTCATACGGAATATCAAGTACCCACAGGCCCACCAAATTAGTATAGATATGTTCTATATTTGTAGTATGATGTGAGGGACGGGTCATTGGCATTTCGTTGGTACTATACTTCCGAAGTGTAATGGCCTATCCAGAATGAATGTATTTATTAGCGTGAGAGGTGATGCGTGAAAGGACGTGGCTGTCGAGGAATATCGAGTACTCCACAATTTAGATTAGGATAGGTTAGTGTATGAGTGGAATTTGTAAATACCGTTTGAACGTATTTATTAGTGTGAAAGACAGGGGGCCGCAATATCACGATAATCTTCCGACCTCCAATTTAGTTATAGTATAGGTTAGTAAATTAGATGAATGTGAATTATGAAAATGCGTAAATATTATATCTATGTATTTTAATTTATCACGTGTGGGAGGGTAACAACAAAGAAGATAACGAATCTCCTATTAGGTGAATTAGGTGAATCGGAAGGCAACAGTTGTTTAGTTGAGGCATAAGAAGACTCATAAAAGAATATACACATAAGATAGATAAGAAGACAAATGTGAGAAGGTTTATATGTGGGGCGCCGGCGACGACACTGGTAGTCCCCGGCAAAAAAAAAATAATAATAATTATTATTATTATTAAATACCAGATTCCCGTGCAATCGCACCTTTTTATTGCTAACTTCAGTTACTGAAACCAATGAAACTAAAACAGAAAGTCGAATCATGGAAAAGATTCTTTTGGCTCTAATCTTATTTTGCACAAAATTACACGTTTTCCTGATATTACACGAGATTGGGTTTTTAATGCATGAAAACAACATGAAAATAAGTTTCATTGGCTAACAATATTGAATAAAAGAATTAGGGGTAATTATTTGTCTTTCTTCGCCTTGAGGGCAAAGCAAAATCACTCAAAAAATATAATGCCTGAGTTTACCAAGTTCAAAAGTGGCGGCTACGGGGCTGCCCAGAGCCGAATACCCATGTCAAAATTGTTTTTACTGAAAAGAGCAGTTCTTTTCTCTTTTGAAACACATTCAGGATGACAGAATCACAATGAAACAAATTATTTTTGTTATAATATAACAAATGATTTTGTTCTATTTTATGGTTATTAATTTTTAACTATTTAAAGCTGGTTGCATATTAAGTTGTTCATTGCATATTTGTCTTTGAAGCATAGTTGTAGGAGCCGTTAAATCGGGCGCGCACTGGTGTGGTCGCGAAACCAATAACAAAATAATAAAATAAAATACAATTATATAAAATCCCTAATACCTGAGGTGACGGGTGTGTAGTCCTCGTCAATCTTCTGTTCGGTACCCAGCAATGCAGCACCTAAACCCTCAACATAACCAAGGCCCTGGATAATATGATGGCTTAAATTACTACAATACGTGCTAGTTAGTTGTAAATCCCAGGCCCTGAAGATGATCTCAATAAAGATCGAAACGTTGCCATAATAAAGAAAATGTTTTTCTGAAACCTACATCACACCAGACCGCATCTCACGATTTCTGAATAATTAATACCTGCTAAGTTCCGTCCGAACATTTTCTATCTCCGGCTGGCAGATATCACTCCCGTGATTTGAAATTAAAAGAAAACTAAACTGAAAATAACTTTCTAGCCTTGAAGTAAGGAATGCTGTAACTAAAAAAATTTTTTGCCCGGAAGCAAGACGCTAGTTTCTCTCGGATGCATGATAGCAAGTCACGACGACAGGAGCCAGTTCCAGACGCAGACCTTATCGGCCCGTTTTAGGGATTATGCGCTAGGGAATGGGTCAGCGTTTAAACGGAAACAAAATATTTACGCTAATTACTTTGGCGTAAACATACCGCCCACCAAAATTAAATTAATTTTATCTTCTGAAATAAAGTAAAGTTTTATGTACAATATTTACAAGTAATTTAACTAAGACCGATTATTCTAACTCCCCCGGCAATGGCACGAGGGATGACACTTCGGACACCGGGGTAGTGCGAACGAGGACAATTCGTGGGACTTTGTCACTCCCAGGAAGAAGAGCTTGAATGCGGCCCATGGGCCAGGACAAAGGATGGGAATTGGTTCCCTTCAAGAACACCACGTCCCCTACAACGGTAAGCTTCGAAGGGAGAGCCCATTTTCGGCGTTGTTGAGGGCATTTAAATATTCCTTTGAGCAACGACCCCAGAAGGACTAAAACAAATGTTGTTGTCTGTCCCAGCGGTTTCGTAGATTTTTGGAGTGGAACAAGGGATATTCTGGAGAAGAGAGTAACGGTGCGCCAATGAGAAAATGGCCTGGGCTTAGATATAAGACTGATTCAGCAGGATCATCACTTAAGGGACATAAGGGTCTGCTATTTAACGCGGCTTCAATTCTTGAAAACAAAGTACAATATTCTTCGAAGGTAGCTGTAGTCATTCCAATCAGGCGCACTAGAAGCTTCTTGGCTGATTTGATAGCGGCATCCCACAACCGTCCAAAATGGGGAGAGTAGGGAGGAGAAAAACGCCATTTTATTTCACGTTCGGCTAAATGGTCACAGATATCATCGAAGGAACTTAAATTCTTACTTCAGATGACGAGATGCACCAACGAAATTCCGCCCTCGATCTGACAATATTTCTGAAGGGACACCGCGACGTGCGATGAAAAGATCAAGTGCAGTGAGAAATGCGATTGTACTAAGTTCCGAAACAAATTCAAGTTGAACAGCTTTAGTTGCTGTACAGACAAATAACCTTTGGTTAATAAAGTCTTTCGAGAAAGATTTGATCGGATTGTAAAAGGGCCTGCAAAATCGACGCCGACGTGTGAGAAAGGGCGAGAGACAGCGGCGCGACATGAGGGAAGATCTGCCATTTGAGGATGGTAAGAAGAGCTAGGGAACTTATATCACGTTAAGCATTTTAATTAGCATTTCATAAGCTAACTTGTTTGTTGTCGTTATGTTAGTTATATATTTTAAAACTTAGTAATAGAATTGAACTGAATACTTGTACATATTGAATTTAAAAATGAGTATAACTGATTAATTATAAAACTAACAGTCCAATCATAAACAATATTAAAATGTTTAATATTTCAATTTGGAGTTTTTAACTTTATTACACTTTTCTGCACGTTTTGAGGTTTTTATTGAACGTTTTTAAAATCTAAAATCATGCCTTTAATAATTATGGATCTGTGGTACCGTAAAAAATCACTGTAGTCGATATTTTATGTAAGCTACAAAATTAACTTTTAAGTGGAATATTTCTTATCTGATGAATATTTTATTTACAGTAGGATGAATATTTTGTTGCAACGGTTCTCAGCGGTTTTCTTTGTCTACGGCTTTATTTTTTATTTCAAAGTTTTATGTAGTTCAATTATAATTAACAGTGGGAAAACATTAGAAATGGGCGGGTGAAAGTTCTTCTTTCATTGTTGCTAATTAAAATGATTAAATTGTTGAGAAAGAAGGTTCGGTGTTTTGCTAGTCTTTTCGCGTCTGTAAGCGTTTCTTCCTTGGTCTTTTATTTATTTATTTTTTTTCGAGGGTTCGCAACAGCAGAGGTTATATCAACCCTCGGGGTGCGGTGTTTTTGAAAAAAAAAGCCCATTTGTAAGTATGTCGAGTTCGAATGCAGGTCCGCTGGATTCGAACCCGGGACCTTTACCTTACAGTGATGAGCGCCGTGTCAAACCGTTGCGGCCACCGACGCCCCACCTTGGTCTTTAAACTGGACGAAAAAAGCCTCTTCCACGAGGCTTTGAAAGTCCGACTTTTTTACATGCCGGAGCTAGAATGCATAATCGCATAAAAGTGAACGTTTTTGAATGGGCTTCGGCCTGGAGGTCGGCGTGTACCTTGAACTCCGGGAAATGGATCACGTTGCAATCGCCGTCTTTTGCCCGGCACACGTGAGACTTTTTTCTCCCCCACGAACAACTGTTATTTTATCAATTTCGGCCTGAATTTCGCCTATGCAACGACGTGCAAAGCAGAAATAAATAATTGCCTCGAGCCCAATACTCCAAGAGGGTTATCTGGATAATTTTGCCTTTTTTCCCCTGAAAAAATAGTATAGTCGGTTTGTAAAATCCACGAGCGTACGTGAGGCAATGAGGTTTGATTATTACTGATTACTTTCCCGCATGAATTTTTAAAAAGCGCACTTTTTTAACAACACAAAAACCTTTACTGCTTATAGAAATATCTTTTAAGACAAGACGAAAAGTACGACAAAAAGTCAAAAATTTACCCTTCTCTGTGTAGTGCTGTAACGTTTAAGCTTCGGAAAAAGAAAAAGAAAAATCCTAACTGTAAACGTTTTTTAATGTATAAAGCAGTTATTAATTTATGACAATATAGAAATATAGTAAGCAATTGAGAAAAGAGAGAGAGAGAGAGAGAGAGAGAGAGAGAGAGAGAGAGAGAGAGAAAGAGATCTGTCGAACTATCCAATATTTTAACAAGTATTGACGAACTAAATTTAATATTTTGCCCTTTCGAAAATGTGCAAAATACGAACAGTTTGATCGGTTGAAAAATCCCAAGAGCTATGGTAGGATTCGATCCCACGCTCTCTCCGACAAACCCAGCGGCTGACGCCCGAAACTCTCTAAAGATACCAAATATAAACATTTATTAGTTTATAAGACGAGAAACTGAATTATTATTTTTTTTAATGATGATTTTATTGTTTCAGATGAGCCACCTGTTTAATATGTTTGTAAAGCAAGTCGCTGATCATTGCCGTTCATCTAATATGCCAGGTAGGAAGACTTTTATTGCACCGAGTTGGTTTCGAAAATTATTTACTCAACTGTTCATTTTGATGAAATATGATAGATCTGCTGTCTTTTGTCATTAATCTAATGTACAAATTTGGTCCATGTTGACTTTCAGGTTGTTTATCACCTGAACGTTGAATTGTGAAAGGTGAAGGCCCCCTCCAAAACAAAGGCAATTTTTTTCAACTATCATCAAAATTATATGGATATTGGCAGATTTATTGGGCTTTTTATCCATAAATTTTTGTCTAAATATGATCAAAATTGGCTTTCAGTTATTTTCGTACAAGTCCTGTTGATTTGTAAAGAGCGCCCCCCCGAAAATTATTTTCTAAACTGATCATCACAATTTGATCAAAAATAGCAGATTTGCCTGACTGAATAAAATGACCAAATTTGGTCGAACTTGGCGTTCATTTCAGGAATTTTGGCACAGGGTCTGAAAGTAGATTTGTAAAGGGTGCCCCTTCTAAGGTCATCAAAATTAGCAGTTCTTCTGTCCTTCGGTTTTTTAATGCCCAAATCTGGTCCAAATTGTCTTTGACGTGTTCTAGCACCGCGTCAGAACCAAAATATGATATGTAAAAGGCGCCCCTCCGAAAAATATTTTCTGAGCTGATCGTTCCAATTCTATGAAAAGTGGAAGTTTTGTTAGAATTTTAGTTCTTAATGTAATGTCCAAATAGACATTCATGCGTTTTAGTACAGGGCCTGAACATTGAATTGTGAGGGGCGCCCCTCTGATAATTATTTTTTTTAACTCATCATCAAAATTAGATGAAAAATGGCAGATTTTTTGTCTTTTTGATTGATTGATTCATCTAATATCCAAATTTGTCAATAATGACTTTCTTTATTATCTCCCCAGGTTTGAACATAATAAAATTATTTTCTCAAAACAATTTGCTGCAAATTGGCTGATTGGTTTCATATTTAATGTTCAAATTTGGTATAAAATGACTTTCAAGTTTTTCCGCCGAGTACCTGAACGATGATTTGATAAGGGTTCCAATAATTAATTCTACTAAATTAATAAAAGATGCAGATTTGTCCTAATTTAATATATTAAATTCAAATAAATTAATAGGACAAACGTAATCTACCTTAATTTTTATTACCTTAATTTGTTTACAGAAATGGATTTTCATAAGACAAATAGATGATTATTCAGAAATCGTGAGATTCGGTCTAGTGTGACGTAGGTTTCAGAAAAACATTTTCTTTATCGTGCCAACGTTTCGACCTTTATTGAGATCATCTTCAGGCCTGGGATTTACAAGCATTGTTTAAATTTAACAAATACATGTCGGATGTGGAGAAAAGTGAATTTCATCAATTTTTGTTAAATTTAAACAATGTTTGTAAATCCCAGGCCCTGAAGATGATTTCAATAAAGATCGAAACGTTGACGCGATAAAGAAAATGTTTTTCTGAAACCTACATCACACCAGACCGCATCTCACGATTTCTGAATAATCATCGACTAACGGTCACTAATCACCACACATTTCTAGACGAATAGAGCACGACGTGTGCGTACAAGCGAGAACTGGCGGACCTTCTTTATAATGGGATTAAGCAAATCAAACCATGCATTACAGCCTTGTTATCCTGATAATTATTATTACATTGAAACTGTGTTATTTTCCGATAGGAAGGTACCATTGCACTAAAGACCTATTGTAATAATGTTGAACTCTTTCTGGCAAATAAACTAACAAAATTAATGAACTATTGATTTACACACATATTAAGCGTTAGTTTTCATTTTTTTCCTGAGTTATTCTAGTAAATTTTATTTATAATTTCGAGAAAACCTTGCCACATGGATAAGGTGTCGTTTTAAAAAGCCATATCCTTGTTTAATCAAGTAGTCAAATTATTGTCGAATAACGACATCATCAAAAGCCGATTCATCCTTTGAATGAAACACCAAGAGAGAGATATCGTAATAATTTAAAGACTATTTTCGATGACTCCTAATAGATTAAGAAATAAACGTCTTATAGCCAGACATCGTTCGTGACTGGTACCAAACAAATAATCGCTCCCTTTTTCGTGTTTCGTAACCCAGCCGGCTGGGGTTTTTGGGGCGAAGGATCGTAACTAAAAGTTGCGCCAGTTCAGGAAAAACGCCGGCTGCTTTCACGGAGTCAACAATGTCAAGGACCTCTTTTGTAATTCGATCTTGAACCCGGCGACCGTTCCTGCTTAATAAGTCGATCAGGATTAGGCAACGAGACCCTAATGCCGATGTATCGGCAAAATTTCATTTCACTCTTGTCATTATCGTACGACCGGAATCGGTTGGGCACGTCGGCGAATATACGCGGAATGAATCATATGAAGAAACGTACTTATGCATAAATTTATATGGATAACGAGTTGAACACATGTATTTTCTATGCAGAATGACTCAGTTATAACTCTCGTAGTATTTCCCAAGAAGCTTTGTAACCTTCAGATACCTCTTCTCTATACTTACATATAAATCCAGGACAAGCACAAATTTAAAAAAAAAAAAAAAGAATTGCGAAAAAATTGTGTCGTTATGTTTCAGAGCACATCATATAAATTTTAGAAAATTTTCTAGCTTTTTATAAGCCATGCTTAAGTTTTTGTAAAATACTAGAAACCGATAATATCAGAAAAATGAAAAGAAATTAACAAAATAATATTTATTTTTCCACTAAACGGGCACTCTCGACACGACACGCAAGAATGGCACAATTACACAGAAGACAAACACTTTGAGCCCTGAAGAGGATCTCAATAAAGATCGAAACGTTGGCACGATAAAGAAAATGTTTTTCTGAAACCCACCGCATCTCACGATTTCTAAATAAATAAACTCTAATCTAATTTAAGAACAAACTTTTCTATATATAAAAAACTCCTCGACAGATATTTATGTGATTTTCTTAAAAATTATTTTATCAATTTAAATAAAAATTTTGTATGCGGGTTTGTTAACGTGTGACAAATGGTTGTGACTAACAAAACATTCCAAAATTTAGTAGTTTTCATTTGGCAAGAATTTGAAGTGTGGAAGAAAATATGTCAATTTTCCCTAACTTTAAAATTTTTTTACAGAACAGAACAATTAATTAAGGTTTTAAGTTGAGTTAAAAAAGTCAGTGTCACGAGCGGGATTCGAACCCACGACCTTCGGCTTGCTGAACCATACGACGATAGCTCAAGTGGTAGAGTAGCGGCGTATCAAGCCGGTCGTGGGTTCGAATCTCGCTCGTGACACTGACTTTTTTATCTCAACTTAAAACCTTAATTAATTGTATGATTAGTCAAGCGAAAAATAGTGAATCTAAAAACGGTATTAACAAAAAAGTGGGGGCTTGAAACTCAAAAGATAGGCAGCAACCCTTGGCAAACAGAACCAAAAAAGCACGAAAATCTAGCACAAAAGCCAAAAAGTTTAAAATAGTTTAATCGATTTGAATAAAATTTAGGATGTACGTTTAATAATGTGTGACGAGCAGTTTTAAACTAACATAATTTATTATTTATTATCATATGCTTAACTGTTACAAAATATTATCAAATCGATTGGTAAAGTTCAAAGAAAAAGTTACTTTTAAGTTAATGTGTGTCAACAACTTCTTTATCGTGCCAACGTTTCGATCTTTATTGAGATCATCTTCAGGGGCTGGGATTTACAAACATTGTTTAAATTTAACAAAAACATGTAGGATGTGGAAAAAAGTGAATTTATACGTAAATTTCATTAGTTTAAAACTGCTCGTCACACATAAGTGTTACGCAAAAAACAAACACTTTGAGTGAGTAGAAATACTTTGATTGAATATTAAAAAAATATTTATTTGCATTGTATAAATTCACTTTTTTCCACATCCTACATGTTTTTGTTAAAGTTAAACAATGTTTGTAAATCCCAGGCCCTGAAGATGATCTCAATACAGATCGAAACGTTGGCACGATAAAGAAAATGTTTTTCAACAACCTACATCACACCAGACCGCATCTCACGATTTCTGAATAATCATCGACCAACGGTCACTAATCCCTACACGTGTCAACTTGACTTAGGACTAGCAAAACTTTACTAAAATGTCATTTGGCAAGAATTGGCAGTTTGGAAGATAATATGTCAATTTTCCCTAACTTTAAACTTTCTTAATCTAAAAACAGTAATAAAAAAAATTGCGGGCTTGAAACTCGTAATATAGGCAGCAACCCTTGGCAAACAGACTGACAAAAAGCACGGAAATCTAGCTTCAAAGCCAAAAGGTTTAATACAGATTTGAATAAAATTTAGTATGGACGTTTATAAATTTGTGATGAGCAGTTTTAAACCAACGAAAATTACCTAAAGTTAGTAGTTTTATTTTGACAGGAATTTGAATTTTGGAAAAATGTCTCAATTTTTTCTAAATTTGAATTTTTTAACTTACATTTAACTACACAACTACACATTTATCATTTAAATTGTCTGGTAAAGTTCCAAGAAAAATTCACTTTTAACCGTGAAAACGTGATTTTTTAGTCGAAAAAGGACGGAAAAACCTAATTAGAACAGGAAAGGCGTCTTTTTTTGTATATATATAATATACAAATATTATAAGTAACTATGGATTATTACAGTCGACCTTCACTAGTAGATCTTAATGTTTATTTTTCGTCCCGTTTGCTTGAAATAGCATTGAATTTAAACAGGTAAATTCTGTTTTGAAAAGAATATTGGACTGATATCAACCCTTGGCAAGAGCCAGCAAAAAAGCACTAAAGCCAAAGGAAACTTAGTTGTACAAAAGTGAATTTCTAATAAGTTGAAAAACTCATTGAATGCTGGAAGGTTGCAAAAAAAGGGAATAAATAACAAATATATTTTTTAACTATCATTAAGAAGTTCATAATAAGCCTTAAACACCAGAATGAGAAATCAGAATAATGAAAAAAAAGCAAAATAATTTTTTATCATCCAATATAAATTGTTTTAAGTGCACAACCCCTTTATTTGTACACTTTTCTTACTAACCGTTCATCGAAATTTTTATGAAATTTTATATTTAGATTTGTGAATGTAAGATTGACGAAATTTACCTAAATTTGGTAGTTTTAATTTGGCAATAATCTGAAGTTTGGAAAAAGGTGTGTTGGTTTTATCTCATTATCTACACTTTGGTTTTAAAATTCTTTACAAATAATTATTCTAACTCGTATACTTATTTATTTTAAAAATCATTATAAAATCGGTTGATGAAGTTCAGAGATAAGTTCACTTTTTGAGTAAAACCATGGACAATTCAAGGGAACCATGAGTCCCTTTCGATGCTTTGTACTTTATGCAATACAATATAGTAACTCCATAACAAATTAACTTTGTTTAGTTGAAACGTAGAGATGTCAAAAGAGATAAAGTATCTGATAAACAATTTGAAGAACATGAACACAGCCAAAGCGGGAAAGTCGATAAGTAATTCGAAATTGAAGGACGGTTTTATGAAATTTAAGAAGAACAGGAGGATCCAGATAATCCTTATGAAGAGGGGTTGATTATAAGAAATTATCTAAATAAATTCAGATTCTTGGTTTTACAGATTTTTTGGATAAATTATTTTTTTACTAACATTTCTTTTTCGAATTTTTAAATCGTCTATGTCAAATTAATTGCAAATATATGCAGAAAGATCTTCTAATAACAGATCTGAATGTAATTAAATATCAGATAAACTTTGACCACTGTATTAATCTGAAATGTCATCTCAAAGATTATGACAAAAGGGCTATGACGAAATATCGTTACCTAACTAATAAAATAATCAAAGAACAAAAGGCTAAGCTGAAACTAAATAAGGAATAAAATATAATCACCAATTATAAAATTATTCTATTTAAACAAGTTAAGTAATTAATTTTTTATTTACAACCCTCTTAACATTTCCAGCAATAAAACGCATTAACGCAAACCTAATTGGTATTGTAGTACCCTGAACAATTATACACATTGATGTAGACAATTTATTACTGAATCATCGTGTGTCCTGTTCTGGCAAATTTATGATCAATGCGTTATTAGAAAGAGAAAAAGACAAAGTTCGACCCTCACGAACCCATAAAAATCAGCTAACTTCGCCCTAGGCGGGTAAAAATCCTTCGCCGGAGCTTTTTACGCTTAAAGACAGTTAATAAAGGACAAAACTTTCTACCATGCGATTCATATCAACTCAACTTCAGCCTAATATATAAACAAAAGCTATAAATATTATTTTGAAAAAATATTTTTTAAATATTCTCACTGCAATAATTTATAATGTTGAATTCAGAATTTAAACCACATTAAGTAGAGGAACAATACATTTTCAGCATCCTTGATTTTTTTTTCTCCTATATATTTCTTTAATGATCCTAATTAAGTCGAGTGAAACTTTTACTTCTGAATAACATATCTAAATCGTAACTTAAAAGTATAAGTTTATATTTTGAATATATGCTTTATATATAAGTTGGTTATGGTCCTGATGACCTATATTAAGGACAAAATGCTAAACCTGACCAACGTCCTCCCGTTCTTTCTCGATTTATGGGCTGACAAACTAAAAATTGCATATTTGTACTTTAACGCGCCCTTTTAATTATAAAGTAAATACTTTTCCCCTCTATCGCCAGCACAGTAGGTTGATAATTTGGAAGACAAACATAAAAAATACACAGCAAGAGAAACTGAACGCGCCGGGGTAAAAACAACCAGGGAGGACACAAAACATAACTTACGAGAGCCCACAGCTTTTTTTCAGCTTGAAGCACTCATTCACGATAATAATTTGTAGTAACTTCAACAAAATAGACATAAACACATCATATATTCCTAAAAAACTAATAACCGGAATATCCTCAAGGTCATAGGTCTGCTGGTACACCTCAATCTTATCTATTGTGCTCTTCTAACTTTATAAATTAATGCCTAGTTCAATTAATTAAGGTTTTAAGTTGAGATAAAAAAGTCGATGTCACGAGCGGGATTCGAACCCACGACCTTCGGCTTGATACGCCGCTACTCTATCACTTGAGCTATTGTGACTTCGATCCACTCGGGCACTAACTTCCCATCTCAACCCCACTTTTGAATTTTCCCACCTTTTTGCCATGTCAATCTTCATCCATAATTGGTCAGGAGCTTTGTTTCTTTCTTCCCATCGATCATCAGTTGATAACCCAAAGTTTTATGCTTAAATGACTCCTTTCTTTACAATTGCAAATTGTGAGTTATCAACCGGAAACAAAACGGTTCAGAATTGACCAACTTTAATACTCTATTGAAATGAAACAAACATTGCCCGGAAGCTTTTAATCTAAGGAAAATGTTTAGATTTTACCAAAGTCACTAAATAGTTCACGTTATTTCTAATTGTTTAAACGTCAAGGGTTTAAATATTCTGTAGGAGTGAACATATACATGTATTTTTTGTCCCTTCCACTGGAAATGAAATAAGGATATAGTTATGCAAAGAGTCGACCAAACTGGTTTTCATATTCCTCAGGAACTAAATTATCTCTGCCTGGGACTTCCTTTTATTAAACACATCCGTGTTGTAACAGCATGAAAAAAGCTTATAAAAAGACTCAATGCTATATTCATACCAAAGAGACTTGAAAGCTTTGGTTTCGGAAAAAGAGAAATTTTAAAATTTGGCTAGAATCGAGCTGGAACTGGTTCTAAGCCTTGAACGTTAACGAAAGAAACAGTCTGATTTATCCTGTGTCTCAATGCATTTTTAAATAGTTGGCATTTTGCAAATTAGAACTCATCATGATCGTGTGGGTAAAATCCAATTTTCTATAAGCCTGGAATTGATGCCTTTCGCGGCGCATTCGATCCAATCGGATAAGGTCATTCGACTAAGAGAATATTTAGAAAGATGAAATGCACTAAGCGGTATCGATGAGTATCGACGCTTAAGATGATCGTAGAGAAACAATAAAATATTACGTTTCATATTGGAGTAGAGAGTGTGAGAAAGAAAAAAAATGAGAGAGAGTCAAAAATTAAGATTCGGTAAATGGGCTTTAGGAAGAGATTGATAGTGAAAGTAGCTGTTCCCAAGTATAATGAAACAGAAAGAGATGGAGATAGAAAAACCTCGATTCAGATAGAAAAAGAAAGGGAGAAAGAGTGAGGACAAAATGAATAGTGGAAGCTCGGGATAGAGATGGAAATAAAGAGAGAGATACATAGATAAGTAGATAGAGATAAAGAGAGAGAAGTACAGAAAAAAAGAGGAAGATAGAAAATTTGGTCTGCGAGAAATGAACGAGGTAAATCGATTGAGAGATAGAAAGACAGATAACTAGATAAATAGAAGATGAGAGAAAGAGGGAGAGAGAAACAGCCATAGAGAGAGAGAGATACATAGATAAATAGATAGATATATAGAGAGAGAAGTAGAGAAAGAAAGAGGAAGGAAAATTTGGACTGCGAGAAATGAACGAGATAGATCAATTGAGAGAAAGAGAAAAAGATTGAGATGGAGATAGAGATAGAGGTTGGAAGTATAGAGAGGGAAAGAGAGAGAGAAAGAGAGAGAGAAATAGTGAAGACGAAAGGGAATAAGTTTATGTGAGAGAGCTACAAAGTAAATGAAAAAAGGAGGGTGAGAGATAAATGGAGAACGATGTGAATACAAATGCGTGAAATAAAACTTGGTATGCAGACAGACATACTAAATAAATAAATAAAGAGAGAGGCAATGAGGAGGTTGATTGACAAGAGCGAGAAAGAAAGAGCTTAGAGATTGATTGATGTGCAAGTAAGATAAAAGAGAAAGAGAGGTGATAGAGTTAGAAAGACAGACACTGAATAAATAGATAAACGATAAAAGAGAATTAATAAAGATAGATAAATGGAGAGAGAGAGAGAGAGAGAGAGAGAGAGAGAGAGAAAGACCTAAGAGGTTAATTGATGTGCAAGTAAGAGAAAAAAGAGAAAGAGGTGATAGAGTTAGAAAGACAGACAGTAAATAAATAGATAGAAAATAAAAGAGGATTAATAATGTAGATAGATAGGTAGATAGATAAATAGAGAGAGAGAGAGAGAGAGAGAGGAGAGAGGGAGAGAGAGAAAGAGAGAAAATTAGGGCTGCGTGCGATAGCGAGGCAGAAACCGAGATAGAAAGACTGATAGCTAGATAGACACAGATAAGTAGATAGATAGAAGATGAGAGAGAGAGAGAGAGATAAAGAAAGAGCGAGCGAGGAAGAAAGAGAGAGAGAGAGAGAGACAGAGAGAGAAAGTGGACAGAAAAGAGCGAGAACGAAAGAAAAACTCATGTGACAATGAGAGAACAGAGTAAGAACGAGAGAGAGAAACTAGGTAAAAATGTTCGTCATAAACATAAACAAATATTACACGAAATACACTAATAATGAGAGTACTAAAATCATCGACGTAACCTTAGCAAAACTGTAAACTGCAAAATGTCATAATTTAAAACTAAAGTGATAAATCGAGATAATATTTTTGGGGTGAAATTATATATAAGTAACCCAAGATTTAGGCAGACCAAAATGATCGATAACGACCAAATTACAGGTTCATCACCCTGTGGAAAATTGAATCTGTTGGATATAAAGGCACAGTTGCAAAATCGAGCATGAAGTTGTTTTCGGTTGGTTGGATAAGACAGCAAGAATGTTTGATTTATCATTCAAACATTGGTTAATGTTAAACGTTCTTTTTAAAAAGAAATCTTCGGTTGAAAGGACGTCACGGAAGCCATGACCTGCGTCCAAATCGATTTGGCTCTTCTAGAACAATTGAGCTCTCGCCAATTTCACCCTGTAATTCCATTGTTTCTAGTTTCTCCGCTTCTTCATAGTGTTCAACGGTCAATTCAATTTTCAATGATATTCCCTTGATCCCGATGTGCCAACAGCGCGGGAAAAAAGATGACGGATCGTTTTTATAGAAAAGCTATCTCGCACCGGACGTGGAAGCTGAGGATTGCGCGCTCGATACGGGTGTCGCAAATAAAAATAATTAGAGAAAGTCATTAACGCGAATGAACGTTTAATTGTGCCCGGGAGTGAAAAGGAAAACATTGTCGTGTACCCGAGCAATTAGCGTTTATGACTTTCGACGGAAAAAGCTCCCCTTTTGAATTGATGAGACGAAAGCGGACGAACGCCCTTCATCACGATTCGGAGCGACACGTTGCAAAAATCCTGTCTCGGCTCGTTTCACAAATTATGAACCGGGCCTTGGCATTGAAAAAAGAAAGAGTCACGGAGAATGAGACAGGGGCAAATTTCATGTCGCCCCGAAGCCCTTCGAGTCGTGATCCGGCCGATATCAAGCCCACGCTCCTAAATATTTCGTGAATGGAAAAGCCATGCGAAGAAATTACTTAATTGGTCATATATTAAAGCTCATAAAATTTCCTTGTTCCAATAACTTTAAAACTTTTCCTCAACTAAAACAAAAATCTTTGCTGTGGAAAAAAATATCTTTATAAACAATCTGACAACTATTAATTTTAACGGACGCCACATAATAAAGGAAGTTTACAAAAATTCGGTTACATTACGGCTTTCACTGAAAGCTGATACGCAGGGGGAAATGGTCTGACAGCCGACCATCCGTCGGGCAGACCAGAAATGTTCAGTTTTAATCAAACTGCTTTCATTTTCAAGTTGATGCCACCTGTTAGTACACGCATTACATAATAGATCAATTTCAGCACCAAACATCCAACTGATCAGCAAACTGGTTGTCTTTTAGTTGTTCGTTTTTGACAGAATGAAAATAAATAAATCGAACTTTTTAATCGATCGTTCCATTTTCCCTAAGTTTTAAAAGGTTATCGCAGTTTTACACTTAGTCACAGGTGAGAAGAGATTTACTTAAAGAAGAATGCTGCATTAATTAAAATGAAAGTATAGTGCTAATGTTAAAGACTAACGAAAACCGTCATCGTTGAATGAATATGAAAACAATGTTTTAATTAGAAAGCAGCATATTTCCTATCCCGAAAAGAAATAATTATCAGAGTTGACTGAACTTAATGATTTAACTATAGAGCAAAATGCAGGTTAGCTTAGACGATAGTTTCTGGGCATAATTTGTAGTAAACCGAAAAATCTTGATGGCTATGTCCGAGCTCTGCTGTGCAGTTGTAAGGATTGCGCTGTTTTCTCTGTCTCCTCGCGACATAGTCGAAATCGGTCACCTGATAGTCCTGAAGAATTTTATTGAATCAATATTGTTCAAAACAGACTTTCTTTGGTACCATAACCTTTTGCTATTTGTTGTAGGACAGTTCCATAAAATATGCTGTGTTTTCTCTATCTCCTCGAGGCATAGTGGACATTTGTCATGTGTTGATAGTCCTGTAATCGAGGACTAGATTCAAAAATGGCTTTCTTTAGTACCGTAGCCTTTTCCTAGCTATTTCAGAGCGGTTGCATAGGACATGTTCTGTTCTATCTGTCCTCTCAAGACTAGGTCGACTTTGGTAACGTGTTGATAGTTCTGCAAAGTAGTATCGATGCCTAATTGCTTAAAAATTACTTTCCTAAGTATCTCAGTACGTTCCAAGATATTTCAGGGCAGTTGCGTAGGATACGGCTCTATTTCCTCTGTCTCCTGTAGACATGGTCAACATTGTTCTTCTTTTGTTAGCCCCTTTTATTTAATGTACAACTTAGGGATTTTATTTATTTTCTTTTGATGTCCTTTTTCTCCCATTGAGTTGTTTTTGCGAGTAGTATTTCTACTTTTCTCTCGCCTGTGTTCCCATTATTTATTGTGTGCTCTAATTAAGAATATTCCAAGAATGGTTATAATTTATGCCAAAAAAATTGTCCAAAGAGTTCTTCCAAGGATGCCTTTTTAGCTAGAATGTCTGCTGGTTCGTGGCATGAAATTTGCTCAAGCCCTACGACTTTAGTGTTAGCCTATTTGTTGATCCCAGTTGTTTTTTATATTCAGGTAGTTTCAGTACCCAGTTAGTTAGTTTCAGATTAGTTTTAAGTCAATCTCGTACACTTTGCGAGGCAAAGTTTATAATTTATTTAGAAATCGTGAGATGCGGTCTAGTGTGATGTAGGTTTCAGAAAAAACATTTTCTTTATCGTGCCAACGTTTCGATCTTTATTGAGATCATCTTCAGGGCTCAAAGTGTTTCTTCTGCGTATAAGTTTATGATAGATTTCACTCTCAACACGGCACGCAAGATTGGCACAATTACACAGAAGACAAACACTTTGAGCCCTGAAGATGATCTCAATAAAGATCGAAACGTTGGCACGATAAAGGAAATGTTTTTCTTTCCTACATCACACCAGACCGCATTTCACGATTTCTAAATAAATATCGATTAACGGTCACTAATCACCACACATTTCTACACGACAAGAACGAAGAACATGGAAAGTTTATAATGTTAATAATTTGGCCCAAAAGATCACAAGGTGGATCCCACATAAATATGGTGCTCATAGTTAGTCCTTTTTAAGCCAATTCCTGTACCACTTCCCATTTTTCTGTAGCCAGAGATTAGCATCAGGTTTCCATAGTATAATAATTATGTTGAATATTTTTTCAAAGTCTTGTTTTTCTCTAATGCGCCAGAGATATTTTTAACCGAGTCAGTTATTTTAGGTTTGTCGAAAATTTTGTTATGGCCAACATTTATTAGATGTTTTCTTTCCACTGACAAATGACTTCCCAATTCTTCAATTATCATCCTTTTAATATATATATATATATATATATATATATATATTATATCTCTCTCTCTCTCTCTCTCTCTCTCTCTCTCTCTCTCTCTCTCTCTCTGTGTGTGTGTGTGTGTGTGTGTGTGTAAGACAACTTGAGGATATGTTGCATGGCTTTATTTTCACTTTTTGTAGTAGTTCCTTTGCCTTTCTTTGTTCAAGGTTCTATTTTAGTTCTATTTAAGTTAGTTTAGTTCTATTCTAAATTTTCTATTTCTATTATTTTCTATTAGTTCTATTTTATCTAAGTTCTATTTAATATTAAGTTATTATTAAATATTTATTAACTTATTACTTGTAACTTGCATATGTGATCATGGGTCTGACTCCGTAAGGTACGATCATAAAGTCACTTTCGGATTTAGTCTCTAAGTTCCATCACATTCCATCACAATATATTTGGCATATCCATTCTGCTATAAAAACAGCATTGAAATTTCTGCATAAAGCTACAGTCTATCCTGAACAAAAGTTTTTTTTAAATTTGTGTCAGATTTCATAATAAAAACAAATATTTTTGATGAATATGGAGGTCTTTTTATGACTTAGATCTGAAATATTGTAGAAAGTATTTCTGGTATGATGCTTGCTTTCTAGGAAGGTTTATAGCGATTGAAATTAGTATTCAAGAGTTGAACTCAAGATTCTCTTGCTTCCTGGTATAAATTGTGAATAGAATTCATTAGTAATTTTAAACAACAGTGCAAATAGAAATAGTTATTCATACTTCATGATGTTTTCTGATTTCGGTCATCGTCAGTAGACCAACAATTACGAGATAAACATGAGAACTGGACTTCGTGTGGGAATTAACTAAAAATTCAAAAGAAAGGCTGGTTCTTTTGAACGGTTGGAATGTCAACAGTGACGAAATTTAAGCTGTTGTCATAACATCTCGGTGTGAGACATCCCCAGATCAGTATTCCGCTAAAACCACTTCAGAACCGCTTGATAAAATATTCATGAGGTATGGACCTCGTTATTGTCATGAATAATAGTTATTAAAGGGGGATTTAGGTGTACGATTAGGCGGAGTGGTGCCAGTGTAGATCACGCCGGTCTGCAATGACGTCCCACGCAAACGGCAAAAATTATGATGAGGTTGTCCCTTGATTTCGATCCGAAGTCACTCTTCGATTCTTAAACTCGTAATCGTACGTAACCGCAGAATTGCGTTGATTTTTATTATCGGTAATTTTGAGTAAATTGGAGGATGCGAAAATTGAACCTTTTCAACAACTTTCTATTCGAAGATTTTCAAATATGAAGTCATAAATTAGATATCTGGTGCAAGACTCAACACATCCGGGCTTGATAACAAACAGAATTCCCAGTTATTATTACGTATCGCGGTAACATCAAAAGTGATTTGTGATTTTCTTCCAACTTGAGATACCCTCCGATGATATCGTGTTGTTCCTAATAGTTAACAGCCGTTTTACGTAATGAATACTTTCTCAGAAAAATAACGCAAAACTTTACTTACGGATGCATTTGGGAACATTATATAAACGGGTATTGAGAATGTGTGAAACAGCCAGAATAATTTGGTTAAGAATCAAAACTAAGAATCTTTGAAAATAATATTTACCTCAAATTAGACACGCCAGAAAAAGCGTAAGGGCGGGTCTAGAGTAATCATCTTGAACACATCTTACTGAAATCTTTAAAATGAAAGTAAAGCCAGGAAAAACAATAAAAACAACAAGATGATTAGCCAAACTAAGGTCATCCCGGAATAATTGTGAACAACGTCCAATACACTATGAAACTGAAAAAAGCAACAATTGGCCGATCTAGATATGATTAATAAGAATCATAACCGACGCCTTTGAAATAAATGCAAAATCATCAGAACACAGAAGCTGTCAAATTCCGATAACTGAGATCAAGCAGCACAGCAATGATTAGTACACATCACCTCTGCCCCTTTAAATTCAATGATATCAATGGGTCAGTAAAAATACTGGTTTTAGCAAAAGTAAGCTAGGAAGAAACAGCGAAAATAAACAACAAGAATTGAACCAACGTGTCCGACGGGCTGTGAAATCGACGTACCTAAAACCATAGTGAACCTAAAACTGGGAATATGTCCAAATGATATTGGTAAACGTCCAAAGGAAGGGAAACTTAAAAAAAAGAGCAAAAATTGCGGCATCTATAGACGATTAGTGAGCAACATAAGCTACATCTTTCGCATGAAGTCAGCCAGTCCGTCGAACATACTGGGAATCATCTCAGTCACACAGGTCACAAATCACATAGGTCCAAAAGAACAAGAATGGGAAGATCTAAAAATGTGTACATAAACATCATAACGGCCATCTTGGAAACGAATGCAGCCGAAGTGTCCAACAGGCAGGTACACTGTCACATGTATCTGAAAAGCATGGGTGGACCACGAATGATTAGTAATCCAAGGGATCAACAACTAATGTTCACTGGAAATTGAAAGAAGAAACAAAAATTGGTAGATCTAAACTTGATTAGTGTTAGTAGTCAATTAACTTCAACTATGTTTTAATAAACTTTAAAGGGTAGATGTGTATAGGAAAACTTCAAAAAATTTGATTCCCATGTACTCGCTTTTTTCCAAATGTTAGTCATTAATGTTTGAACGGTATCTTCCACGTAAATTTTTGTCATATTTGTCAATGGATAAAATTAGAAATTTAAAAATTTAATAGAACCGATATTTTTTATATATTAGTCAAGCATCATGAGTGACACTTTTGATATCAACACAGTCCACTAAAAGTATGACTTGCCAGCGTATACAATATTGCTGGTCCTCCGGGCCGGAGGCCTACTTTTTTAAATGAAAAGTATAATTGATGCTGTAAATGTATAATTATTTTTTATATCAATAAAAAGTTACATCTGGTCATCTCGAGGTATTCGATTTATTTTTCGTAGATTGTGAAATCAAAATTAATCGCAGAGTGTTTTTTTTAATAATTAATTATTATTTAGCCAAACGACTTCAACTATATTATCATAAACTTTAAAGGAAAACTTCAAAAATTTGATTCCTATGTAGTCGCTTTTTTCTAAATGTTAGTCATTAATGTTTGAACGGTTAAAACCTTCCACTTAAATTTTTGTCATATTTGTCAATGGATAAAATTAGAAATTTAAAAGACAAATTTAACAGAACCGATATTTTTTACATATTAGTCAAGCATCATGAGTGACACTTTTGACATCAACACAGTTCACTAAAAATATCACCTGCCAGCGCGTACAATATTGTTGGTCCTCCGGGCCGGAGGTCTTTTTTAAATTAAAAGTATAATTGATTTTGTAAATGTATAATTATTTTTTATATCAATTAAAAGTTACATGTTCATCTCGAGGTATTCGATTTATTTTTCATAGATTGTGAAATCGAAATTAATCGCAGTGTGTTTGTAATAATTAATTATTATTTAGCCAAATAACTTCAACTATATTCTAATAAACTTTAAAGGAAAACTTCAAAAATTTGATTTCCATGTACTCGCTTTTTTCCCACTTTTGACACTGACACAGTTCACTAAAAGTGTGACCTGCCAGCGCATAGAATATTGTTGGTCCTCCGGGCCGGAGGCCTCCTTTTTAAATGAAAAAATATAATTGATTGTGTAAATGTATAATTATTTTTTATATCAATTAAAAGTTACATGTTCATCTCGAGGTATTCGATTTATTTTTCATAGATTGTGAAATCAAAATTAATCGCAGTGTTTCTTTTAATAATTAATTATTATTTAGCCAAATAACTTCAACTATGTTCTAATAAACTCTGAAGAGTAGATGTGTATAGGAAAACTTTTTCATAGATTGTGAAATCGAAATTAATCGCAGTGTGTTTGTAATAATTAATTATTATTTAGCCAAATAACTTCAATTATATTCTAATAAACTTTAAAGGAAAAGTTCAAAAATTTGATTTCCATGTACTCGCTTTTTTCCCACTTTTGACATCGACATAGTCCACTACAAGTGTGACCTGCCAACGCATAGAATATTGTTGGTCCTCCGGGCCGGAGGTCTACTTTTTTAAATGAAAAGTATAATTGATGCTGTAAATGTATAATTTTTTATATCAATTAAAAGTTACATGTTCATCTCGAGGTATTCGATTTATTTTTCTTAGATTGTGAAATCAAAATTAATCGCACAGTGTGTTTTTAATAATTAATTATTATTTAGCCAGATAACTTCAACTATATTCTAATAAACTTTAAAGGAAAACTTCAAAAATTTGATTTCCATGAACTCGCTTTTTTCCAAATGTTAGTCATTAATGTTTGAACGGTATCTTCCACGTAAACTTTTGTCATATTTGTCAATGGATAAAATTAGAAATTTAAAAATTTAACAGAACCGATATTTTCTATATATTAGTCACGTAGACAAATGAACAATTATCTAGTCTTTTTAAGGTTATGACAATGGCTGAATTTCCTTGAAATATTGACAGTAGTCAAGGCTGGAAGTGTGTCATCCAAGATGATGGCATACGAATAAAAACCAATTCTTTATAAGGAAAGAATCAAAATTTTAAAATAACTTTATGGTAATGGTCGATTACGTGAATATTTCCTAAAGGCATGATGGAAATAAATAATAGACTTTGCCAGTAGGAATTTTTAAAAAATATACATACATATAGTTTAGTAACAGGTAGTTTTATATGTAAAACACCGTTCTATATATAAGCAAAAATGGCACAATTCCAATCAAGATAAGTGCAAAAAATATATTGACGTATAATTCTTTCTAATGTGAAATGATAATCAAGTTTGACATTTAAAGGTAGCAGGTGTTTTATTATATATACTGCAACATCAGTGAGCGATGGTCGCAGTAGCTGCAAAATTTATTATCCCGAGTTTAATAGAATACTCTTAGGCCTCTTTTGGAAGAGACGGATCGGTTTTAAATTTAAAAAACTTGCAATACTTCACGCTTTGCCCTTTAAACAAAGACCATCGCGAGTTATTAAGGCTTTCGAAGTAACTGGGTGTAATGCATGAAAATTTACTTTCCTTTCCCCTCGAGGAGCAATTAATCTATGAGTCATAAGCCATGACAGGCTGAATATTACTTAAATGCCCTAATTTGGGGTAGGGCCTATATTTTGCTGAAAGGTTGACAGCGCTGGAGGCACCCCTTCACTTAAATATAAATACCTAATCGTGCTGCTCATTGGCCATGAAAAAGACAAACAGTTTTATTATTTCGAAGCATTAAAACATTTAAGATTATCGGAGCTAAAAAGGGATTTTTATTCTAAGCACAAAACGTCGTTGTTTACATTGCCCTTTTCTTACGATGGCAAGTAAAATAGGATAAACTTCTATTTATTAAAGAGGTTTATTTTATTAGCCATAATGTATTATATCAAGTGTCAGAAACTGAAATTTGAAAATTTCCCTTGAAAATCTATTGGTTTAAGTTAACCCAGAAAGGTTTTTTGTAATTCATCGTGAAACTTCTGTTCAGCTTTCTCTACTTAAAAGCCTGTACATTAGTATGTAATTGTATTTCATTATTTTCTTAAGGAGTGGGATAGTAAATGAATGCGTGCCTGAGAAAATGAATGTGTAAGTGAATGATTAAATGAATGAGGGAGCGAATAAGCTAGGAAGTGTACCATGCTGTGACTAAGATAATAAAAAAAGTTATAAAGCTAGTGAATAAACGAAGATATGAATAAGCTAATGAATGTGTGAATAAATGAGTGAGAATGTGAGTGTATGAGAGATTGAATAAGGGAGGGAATACATGTAAATAAGTATTAAAGTGAGTGTGAGTGAATTGGGAAGTGTTCGAGAGTACAAATGAGTGTATGATGGTGTCCATAAACGAGCGAATGTGCAAAAAATGAGTAAGAACGTGAGTGAGTGGAGCAGTGAATGAGAGATTGAATAAGTGCTGAGTGAGGAAATGAGCTAGTGAGTGTAAGATAGTGTGAATAAGAAAGGGAATGCATGTAAATAAATAATAAAGTGAGTGTGAGTGAATTGGGAAGTGTTCGAGAGAACAAATGAGCTAGTGAGTGTATGATGGTGTCCATAAGCGAGCGAATGTGCAAAAAATGAGTACGAACGTGAGTGAGTGTGGCAGTGAATGTACGAGAGAGAGTGAATGGCCTAGTGAATATGTAAATGAGTGAGCGATGTTTGGGTTTAACAGAAGTAAATGATCTAGCGAATTTGAGAATGAAGGAGTGAGTGCATAATAGAGTAAATGTTTAAACGAATAAATCCGTAAATAAGCGAAGGCTAAAGTGTGCGAATGATCGAATCAGAGAATGACTGATGAAGTGTATGAAGAAATATTTATTGAGTGAAATACTTAAAGTTTGGACGAGTGATTGTGGAAATGAGTGATTGAGTAGGAATGTGAGCATTTGAATAGTGAATGAGATACTGTTATTTGTATTTTAAAAGCTGCTTTCATCACAACTATCAGGTAAAGAAAGGAAATTACAATAATATATAAAAAGAGTTGTATAGGTACACCCAGAGAAGTTGCAAATTTAAAACTATAAGGATATTTAGAAAAGAAAAAATGATTTAGAAATTTAAAAGGACGTGAACGTATAGATTTAAGCTGACAAAGGATTTTGATTTAATCTTACAGCCGAACAGTCGAAACATGCTTTCATATAGGAAAATAACGAACGAGCACATGGCAGCCGGTAATTTCCACTGGCCGTAGACCGTAGGCCCTTGACTCATATGACCTCATTGGGTCGGCAACTTTACTCATGACTTTCCCGGCTGTCATATCGGATTTCCAACTAGGATTGGCCCGTGTTCTGCGAGCTGCGAGTTCTCTGCGATATGTGGGTCAGATTGTTAGAAAGCTGTGACCAGTCCGAGGATGCTTTCTCCGCGGGATTCGAGGGCATTGTTTCACTGCAACACTTTCTAGCCGAATGTAATCAGAGACGAGAAAAGTCTGTCGGCGACTGTGACCGACTAGCCTCACCTCAAAGTCACAACTTTTGAAGAAATAAAGTGATTTGGAAAATTAAAAAAAAAACTAAATTCCTTTAAGAAAATCAAATGGATTATTGAACATGAATTTAAAAATCACATTTGAACCAACAACATGATTTATGGAATGTTTTCATGAATGAGCGAATCAGATAAAAAAATATCTTTATAAATAAGTGAATGTGACTGTAAATGCTTTATTGAGTGATCAGTTAGTGAATGTTTTTATGAGTGAAAGAGTAAGCTAGTGAATACGAGTATAAATGAGTGAGAGAGTTAGTGAATGTGTTTTTCAATGAATGAGCGAGGTAAGGAAATATTTTTAAATCTGAGCGAATCAGATAATGAATGTCTGTATAAATAAGTGAGCGAGTAAGCAAATATGTTCATGAATGAGTGAGTTAGCTGGCAAATGTGTAAGCATGAGTGAGTGACCTAGAGAAGTATTTATGAATGAGTGAGTCAGCTAGTGAGTGTGTTTATGAATGAGTGAGTTAGCTAGAAAATGTGTAAGCATGAGTGAGTGACCTAGTGAAGTATTTATGAATGAGTGAGTCAGCTAGTGAGTGTGTTTATGTTAATGTTTATGAACGAACGAGTGAGTGAGTCAGTCAGTCGGTGGATGTTTTTCTGAATGAGTGAGTAAGCTAGTGAATATGAGCACAAATGAGTGAGTGAGTTAGTGAATGTGGTTTTCAATGAGTGTGTGAGGTAGGAAGTGTTATCGAATCAGATAATGAATGTCTGTATAAAAAAGTGAACGAATCAGAAAATAGGTTCGTGAATGAGTGAGTTAGCTAGAAAATGTGTAAGCATGAGTGAGTGACCTAGTAAAGTATTTATGAATGAGTGAGTCAGCTAGTGAGTGTGTTTATGAATGAGTAAGTAAGCAAATGAATGTTTATGAAAGAACGAGTGAGTGAGTCAATCAGTCAGTCGGTGGATGTTTTTCTGAATGAGTGAGTAAGCTAGTGAATATGAGCACAAATGAGTGTGTGAATTAGGAAGTGTTTTCGAATCAGATAATGAATGTCTGTATAAATAAGTGAGCGAATCAGAAAATATGTTCGTGAATGAGTGAGTTAGCTAGAAAATGTGTAAGCATGAGTCAGTGAGCTAGTGAAGTATATATAAATGAGTGAGTCAGCTAATGAAAGCTATCATGAATAAGTGAGTGAGCTAGTGTGTTCGTTCACGAATGAGTTATCTAGTGTATGCGTCTATGAATGAATAAGTGAGTTAGGAAATATAAGCGTGAATGACTGAGAGAGCTGACGTGTTTATGAATTAGTGAGTCAGAATGTGAATGTGTTCATGAATGAGTACCTTAATGGATGAGTGTGTAAGTTAGTGTTAGAACGAGTGAGTCAGCTTTAGAAGATAAATTTCACGTATAACGTTTATCACTTTTATAACCTTCATTTTAACATAATTTTCTATGATTTGTATAGGTTTCTTATTACGTCCCAAGGGAATTTTTAATTGATCAATTTTGCTTAATGAGAAAAACATCTTGAATAAGGTTTTGGTTTCTACATCTTCATCGAAATCATTTCAGAATACTTAACCTATATTAATCAAGTTTAATGTACGTAATAATAATAAGCCAGTAATAATTCATAAAAAGCAATAAACGATTTGATATTTATCGAATGCCTGTTTAAAAACAAATTTTTTTCGTTTAAGGTCTGATTTCTTGACCCACGCACGTACACAGCGAATGAAATTAGGCTAGCGTAACTTTTCCCCCTTTCGTCCGTCCCAAGGATAAACCAAATTGGGCTCGGAATTTCTTTTTTGCAAAATCTCCATGTAGTACTACAATTTGCATTTGAAATAACAAAAATAAGGAGGAAAATTAGATGCTACTGATCGGAGTATTTGGGATAATACGATTCCCAGTTTATCGATTAGGTTCACGATTCTAGTTTCTGGGCTTTAATTTTTATATTTGATGTTTAGGTAGACACAAGCAGCTGGCCTAAAGGCGAGAATGATTAAAAAATATAAAAATTTCACCCAATACAGTACTTCTCCAAACTCAGAAAAATGTTGCGTAAACATCCTTGGCATGAGAATAATAAGAGCTCAGCCAAATTATAACTTTATCGATAGTTTACAACCTTGTGGATGAGCGTCGTCATTCACCTTTTCAAAAACCCTTCCAATCTGATATTTCTTTATCTCAACATCTACCCATAAGCCCGACGAACAGTTGATATTCATCCTAGAAAATTACAACCCACGTCAAATTCGTTCTTCAGTATAATAAAAAATGTCAAATTACGTTTACCTTCAGGGTTTTGGCACACTAGGCTCGTTTCTGCCGGAGGACGAGAGGATCCCGCGTGACTCTCGTGACCCGCCGGCACTCTGATCGATCTGGCTCTGCACGATTCAAAAATTTGACATGTATTCTGACATATGAAAAATAACCTTGATGAGACACACTTAAAATTTAAATGTATATGTATGCTCCTTTAAAGCTGAGAAACTTGAGTGAACACGCTTTCCCAGGGAGTAATTATCTTCTTAGACCTTGTAAGCCCATTCTTTTTCTTTTATATTTACTTTTTTATTACCGAGCTTCGTGGTTTCTCTTCTCCTTAATTCCTTCGCATTAAGGTCAAGTACAGCTTTATTTACTTTCTCTCTTCTATACACTTCGTTTTACTTTTCTTGACACCAATTAAAATTAAACGTGTCTCGAAAAAGAGAAGACTTAGATCACGATTGACTTTCAACCAAGAGACCAAGTGAATATGCCAAAACAGGAAATTCGTTTTATCCAAAATTCGCTCTTTCATACTCAAACCGGGTATACAAGCAATTTTAAAATTTTCTGAAACATATCCCTTTCCCTATTAATCCACTTTCACTTCCTGTTATAAATGTACAGGTTAAAAGGAATCTACCGACGCTTCCGTACTTAAGATAAGGATTCAAAGTTTAGATAACACGAATTTTTGTAATTAAAAAGCAACAGCTTTTTATTTGTGAAAAAAATTAAATTAAAATCTATAAGCCATACCAAGAATTTAATAACGTTTAGACAATGCTATAACAAACTTTGATATTCTAAAATGTCTATATATATATATATGTGTGTGTGTTTTATGGGTTTGAAGCTTACGGGCCGACAAACAGCTGAGGTAATCGCCTGCCCTCTGCGTGTTTTCCTTCTTTTTCTTTTCTTTCGCGCATATTTTGTTTTAAACTGCAGCCATTTGAGCGTCTCGATCTGGTTACTGACTGTCTGATTTCAAATATATACTGCGTTGATATTCTAGAAGGCTAGTCTTTCGTTTGTACCTCAGGTTGTCAAATACAGAATAAAAACAAAACATACAATACATATATATACATCACCACAAACATAGATGTCTGGTCACATTCATTCCCCCAGAGTACTCGATATTCCTCGGGGCGGGGTTATAAGCAACCCCTTCCTTTCACGCTAATAAATTACTTTTACTCTCCAGACGTCATACACTCACCCCAGAGTACTCGATGGCGGGAAAATGTCTATACATTTGGAACATATTTAAGCACTGGAGGAGATTTTTTGAATTTAAAACATTTTCTCATAAAAGTTCAAACGTTGAAAATTAAATTTTCTTCAAGCCTAAAAGGGTTCCTGCGAGCATTCAAATATTGAATTAGTATAATTTAAAAAATTATTTCCCATTTCTCACGAGTTAAATCGAATTCATATCTTTAACATAAAAAACAATCCATTTATGTTTAGTGTTCTAATTGACCAAATTACTTATTTCAATTAATTATTATATGTTTATATGTTAGTGTCACGAGCGGGATTAAGCGGGACACTAACTTTTTCATGTCAATCAAGAACTTAGATAAAAATAATAATTAATTGATTAAAAACAATTGTTCAAATATTAAATCAAATTAATTTCCCCAACCGTAACACATAACTTACACGAAAGAACAAATCAGGGACTAGGTCAAGAGCACAGCACCCTCAACCTTCTTTTGACTAATCTCAGCCATTAAAACAAAGATAATTATTCCCAAGCATGGTATTAACAATAATAATGCCTACATCGCAAATAAATAGTGTAACATACTTTTTTAAACAATAGGGGAATAATATTATTTCATTAATTTGCAATATCCGGATACATATTTATCAATGACTGATTTCACTTTGAACTTTAATTCTGCATTTTAACAATTTTTTTGTGTATTAACATTGTTAGTTAATGGATAAGTTTGAAATAAGGAAGACGAAAAAACGAAAAGAGCATAGAGTCAAAAGGTCTTTTCAAGAGCCAATTCGAAACAAAGAGATCGAGAAAGAGAGAGCAAGAAAGAGTAAAAGAAAGAGGCCGAGAAGAAAAGAGAGAGACATAGAGAAGGAAAGAGAGAAAGAGAGTGAGAGAAAAAGTTAAGTAGATGAATATAGGAAGATAGAGTTTGAAAAAAGAGGAAGCTAGACGTCGAAAAAGATAGATAGAAAATTAGCTAGATAAATAAGTAGAAAATTAGTTAGAAAGGTATATAGATAGGAAATATAGAGAAGGAAAGAGAAAGAGAGAGATAGAGAGAAAGTGAGAGGAGGGATGAGAGATAGATGAAAAAGTGAAAAAAGTAACAGCAAGCAGATATATATATATATATATATATATATATATATTAACAGATAGATTAGATTGATAGTACATAGGTAGAGAAAGATAAAAAAAGAGAGAGGGTCATTTTCTCTTTCACAAAAAATGCTATTAACTAAATCGTAATTGAGATTTTCGTGGTCGGATGTTTTAAAGCATCCACAGACGAATGTAAAAGTTCTAAATTAACAATAAAATCGAAAACTTTTACACACGAGTGATTTCAAAACCAATTAAAAAGTAAATAAAAATTGATATATCAACGTGTTTTTCTAGGTTCGAGTCTGCGTTGCACAGGTACACGTGCAACTTTTCGATTCGCACGACGGATTTATATTCTGATATTATATCCACTTACGACACGTGACAGTGGTGTGACATGTGCAAGGTTCAACTCGTGAAACAGTTTGGGTGATCAGCTGTGAAAACGTCCTTGGCCAGTTGCGTGCTGCCTTGGTTGTTTTCCTTTTCTTAGATTCCCAAATATAATTAGTGACGTTGGTATTTTAGTTAATCATAACCGTGTTAAATATTGGTTAATTGAATAATTAGGCTTGAAAATATGAGAATATGTCATGCCATTTTATAAAGGTTATTATGTCCTCATGCGATCCCAGGAGTTTGGAGGGTGAGGTTTCCTAGGTGACTAGGATATTTAATGAGTCATTTTTTTTATTTGGTCCTTTTGAGTGGTAAATTGTTAGGTCACAATGTGGTCCGGGGACGTTAGTGATCATACTCGTGGGAGGTATGTCGGTTCTGCGTGTCCTGGAATCCAGCCGATGGTTAGGACATGCTTTCCCGTATACTCCTTAAAAGGACAATGAGGATCTTTAACGTCCGCACCTGGCCTATTCAGCCTTAGCGGACGTTTCGATTCTCAAGATGAGAGCTGACGCACCTCCGCATACGACAGAATGGTGTTACTGCCACAGCGTTGGTGTAGAGGCAGCTCAGCCCCGAAGGCCCAAGACAACCTCGCTCCCTGCTTGCCCATTCCCAGTGGTCGGGTCTGCATTAAGCATCCGACCGTATGCCGCGCGCAAAGGGCTACCTAAGCCGAAATACATCAGCCTGGTCTCCCGCGCACTCCCTAGATAGAGAAGGCCACTCTATCTCCCATAGTATAGGGGCTTTCCCAGTGCAGAAACTACCGGATCCGCTCCGGCCGCGGTTTTGTTTAAAGTGGAATTGCTAACCACCCCCTAGAGGAGATCGCCTACGGTAAAAGCCTTCAATCGAGCTCAGCCTTCACCTACGTGCAAAGCATACTCGAATAGGAGCAACCGATTCACTACCCATTCCCATCCGCCACTACTCACGCATTCGAGGGACTTTTCAGCATAATCCTAGCGTCTTCAACCCTTATACGCTGCCGACCGATCCGCCGTATCCCGTGAGGCCGGGCATATAACGGTGGTCATACGCAAGTTTCGCACGAAACTTGCGTATGATGGTTAGAACATTGGTGCTACTGACACCAGCCAATTACATGCAACTGCATACACATTTGACTTCACCTCGTGAGGTTAAAGCATTGAATGCTCCTGGCTGTCAAAGAGCTTGGTTTTATAGTCAGTACAGTATTTGGATTTATTTTTCTCGAACTCCGGCTCATGGTTTTGAGGTTGTATTACATTCTATTACATTTAAGGGTGTCAGTGGGACGTGGAAAACATTGGTTAACGTTAATGTTTGCGTAATTCATTTATATTTATTCTGGTTATCACAGTTCCGTATTGGATTCTCGAATGTTGCGTCAGGTGCCGAATTTGCAAAAGGAGTTGCGAGTATTGACAAGAATCGCTTGTTCGTGCATGAAATTACTACTTTGTTCCTCTTCGCATTGCTTTCGATGTTACCGTTGCTAAATCCTCATTTCCAGCATTGCGTTATCGCACAAATATTTCAAATCAGAGTAGCACAATTTAATCGGATCGCATGACCAATTATGATTCGATTACGTATTGATGTTCTCAATAAGTGAAAACGATCGTTTTTTCCCCCAAAAGAAAGTTACATGATTCGTCCGGTTATCCAGTAATTATTAAAAATGGGCGAGACTTGTTAAACGGGATGAGCCGTTATTTTCCCCCTTTGGACTAGGAAGCTCTTCGTTTATTGGAACTTACATAAAATTGTTAGTTGAGTAATACTGCTAATTTCAAATGCGGAAGGTTCCAATTATTATCAAATGCCATATTCCGAAAGGTCGCTTGACGATCACCTTTCGGGTTATCGCAGATTGAACCCGTCTAAACTCCTAACGATCCGGAGAATGCGTGTCATAATTTGGCCGTCGCTGTTAAAACGCCATTATGACATAAAAAATAAAAAGTGGAACGGTTGTTTATATATATGCCAGTTGTACTATATAAATAAGAGCAGCGATATATCCAACATAAAGCGTTACAAGCTTCTTTTAGACTTCCTTCTAGAGGAGAAAGTGCCAATTTTGAGCTCAAAAACATGGACGTTTTCAAGAAAACCATAAATGTCCAAACGGCATTTTTCATCAACCTTATCGTACACTTAAACCAATTCTAGCCACACTTTACAAGTTTCCTTTTCGTGTTTCAAATATACTTCAGGTTTAGTGTTGAGAAATGTGAAATATTCCTGTAGAAGAAGTTAACAGAAAGCCGGTTTTTTTTAATCCGTGATTTAATAATAACTAATATACACTTGTATTTTATATTTATGACACCACTTTGTTGCTAGCTGTGTCGGTACCTAGTTAGACTATGTAAAGTACTATCATCTGGCATTTTGAGTTATGATTGTTTATCTGAAAAGAAGAAATGTGTGGTGATTAGTGACCGTTAGTGGATGATTATTCGAAAAATCGTGAGATGCGTCTAATGTGATGTAGGTTTCAGAAAAATATTTTCTTTATCGTGCAACGTTTCGACCTTTATTGAGATCATCTTCAGGGCCTGGGATTTACAAACATTGTTTAAATTTAACAAAAACATGTAGGATGTGGAAAAAAGTGAATTTATACTATGCAAAGAAATATTTTTTATATTCAATCAATGTATTTCTATTCATAATCAATACATTGATTGAATATAAAAAATATTTTTTTTGCCTTGTATAAATTCACTTTTTTCCACATCCTACATGTTTTTGTTAAATTTAAACAATGTTTGTAAATCCCAGGCCCTGAAGATGATCTCAATAAAGACCGAAACGTTGGCACGATAAAGAAAATGTTTTTCTGAAACCTACATCACACCAGACCGCATCTCACGATTTCCGAATAATAAAAGAACAAGCTAATGTACTAATCTTGTTGACATTTTACGTTATTTCATCCATTTACACCACGTCATCTAAAAATTATGCATTTTTCCAGTAGCAATAATGAAATAAAAATGCTATACAGACTACAATTTTACGTTTTTCTTATAATACATTTTATGATTTGAGACCATTAATAATCATTTCTATCATAAAAATCCATCGACAGGGCAAATAAGCACGGAAATGCAGGCTTATAATTTAACGAGATGGTGAATAAAGCACCTCAATTTTACGCTTTGCCAACGAGAACCAACTCAAAGAACCAAAAACATAGACTGAAAATGATCAGACAGAAGAAGAGATGTTAGGGATATAAGCAGAGCAGGCAGGTACTATATCAACTATTCATTTAAGTAAAAGATCGTGTTGCTTTGCATCGAAAAGAAAATCAAACACCGAAACCATTGAAAAATACAATTAGGTGTTAGTCGTCAGGGATATAAAATGATAAAGAGGCCCTATGTGTACAATTATACAAATTTATGTATTTAAAATCAATTGTCATTCCATCCTGAAAAAATTAAAAGTGCAAAAAACCTGATAGAAATAAACTATTAGTCACACAGCGCGATGTCAGGGTTATAAGTAAGGTGAAAACTTTATTCAGCTATCCGGTAAAAAGACACGATTAAATAGATTTGAAATTAGGGACAACTTCATAGAGGAAATCTATTCACCAAAACTTATTATCGTTAAGTGTCGTGACGTCAGGTCTAAAAGCAGGGTGAGGCTGCAAACCCTTTCAGTGAAACGGAAACGATGTGCGGGGATGACTTGTGATTGACTTTGATTGTTAAATTTCTTTGAATAAACAGCTCAGTTTTTTTTCAATTGCTTTGCCATAGAAAATAATCTCAAACAGGCAGAAACATTGACTGACAATAAACAGTCAGATAATGTGATGTCAGGGATATGTTAAGGAAGGCATTATACTATTGCTGGTTAGTAAAAGGTCATAACAACTGCCTTGCCATCGATAGTAAACTCAAAAACCAAAACCATAAAAAACACCCGTCAGGTTTCGAGACGTCAGGACAAAGCACCAGTTTGTTCCCAAAAGACCAGTTTAAGCACCACAACTGAAATCTTGTTGCAGCATTGCTTTATTGTCATCATACCATACCGCCCTGGTGAATAAAATCTCTGATTCAATATTCGTAATAAACTTGAAGTGCCAAAACCATCGAAAAAGACTGGTCTTCTGTTTAAAATCAGGGATATAAGCAGGTTTAAGCATCAAGCAGAAACCTTGTTATAACCTAGCTTCATTAGGCGTCTTCAAACCACAATTCTACCAGTGTGGGAATTCTATTCAGCTGTACAACACCGATTCAAGAAAAAAAAGAGCTAGTCCATTAATAAAAAAAAACTATTTTCAATCAGATTATGTGAGGTCTGGGATATAAGCACGGTATGGCAAAACAGTAATTTTGTTGAAATTTGGACCTTACCGATCATTTTGGTTTATCTAT
Organism: Cimex lectularius; assembly: GCF_000648675.2. NCBI lineage: Eukaryota > Metazoa > Arthropoda > Insecta > Hemiptera > Cimicidae > Cimex > Cimex lectularius. Next base: position 404,857 of record NW_019392782.1, read on the forward strand.
CCTCAATGGATTAGTATTTCAGGCTCGCTTTGGCATTTTCAGTGTTTGGGAGCGATGCGATTGAGCGAAACTTACCAACAGAACTAATGGTCTTTGGGATATAAGCAGGGTGAGGCGGCTCTGAATAAACCCGATCAAAGTGGAGTGCTGTCATTTTGCATAATTTGCTTGTTCAATTTTGTTTTTTAGATGTTTTTTAAACCCTTTACCGTGAATTGCATACAGTTTGAAGAACCAAAGTTGTTCTAAGGGTCTTTCTACGAAGAAAAAACCTCTTTTGTTCAGCACCTTTCCCCTCGTCATTGCTTTCTTGTTCTTCTTTTAAAATTTGTATATAGTACATATCGCCTGTGAAAAGAAGCATGAAAAGGATCTCACCGTCTTATTCAAAATGTTGAGAAGAAGAATAAGTTTTTTGTCTGTGTATAAAGAGAAATTTTTCCAATAGATTTTGCTTTCAAAGGACACATTTTTATAAGCATTATTAGTTTTTCTTTAAGAAAGCAAAGTTTCGGGCTAAAACGACGTGCGTATCCTTTACTTTCAACGGAAGAAATTTAGCAAAATACGACCATTATGGTTGAAATATCGAATCAAAGAGATTGAGCAGGCCAGAATAAAAAGTACTGACTGATGACCTACAAATGCAGAAAATGAAAAATATTGAAAAAATACAAACTAAAACGTAAAAAATTACATTAAACAGATCAGAAAACTTGATAAGGTAATTTTTAAAAAAATTAAGTTTAAAATTTATATAACTGGCATTTATTTATGATTAGGGACTAATGGAAATTACGTATATTACGTTAAACAATAATTTACTTAAGTTTTAAATACACTGATTTCCAAAGGACATATTTCTTCAATATCAAAACGTTTAAGTTCCAAGGGGTTTAAAAAATATAAATAAATAACTTTTACACTCACTTATCCTTGTTCCATTTTTTCTTGCTGTTTAATTGATAATTAGAACCTTTTTCCACGATAACTGTAAAACGAGAGATGAAAATAGCATAGCCATTTTTTTAAAAAAAACCAAATTGGATGATTGCCATAACGATTTGATAGAGGGGTAGAGTTCGGATTCAGATATACATTTCCAGTTTGATTTTACCAAGGTAGCTTGTTTTCTCCTCCCCTCTCAAAAACAACTCGCCCTTAATGCCCGTGCTTTTGTCATATCTCACTGTAATTACAGGTCGAAACTCATTTAATGATGGGTCGTTAAATAATTCATAGGAGGCGTCGCCCGTTGGTAATGGCGTTGTACTTGACTTTGATGATTACATAAAAGTCAAGGGTCTGAGCCTATGAATATATTAGATAACGGATCTAACAAGAGAATTGATTTTCCCCCTCGTACATATTTTCCAATTCCAGGGCAAAAAAAAATCCTGATTTATTATATTTTATAAAGCGCCTTAACTTTCTCCCTTATGCGTGATGCAGCGTGAGAGAAAGTATTGTTTTCCTTGTGAAAAAGCCTCCTTCGGGGACATTTTGAAATACTGTTCGTTCGTATTCCGCTCGTGACACTGACTTTTTTATCTCAACCAATACTTTACAGAAAGATTAATTAATTGAAAGAAATTATTTGGTCAATCGAACCACAAACTGCAATGAATTAAATTCTTAAACTGAAGTATATCTTCACGAAAGCTCTCCGTGGCCATTTCATTTGTCGCCGAGAATCGAATAGAGTACACATTTGAAAAATGACAAAAAGGAGGGAAAGTTCGAAAGATGGGTTGGGATGGGAAGTTGGTGCTCGAGAGGATCGAAGTTACGATAGCTCAAGTGGTAGAGCAGTGGCGTATCTAGCCGAAGGTCCTGGGTTCGAATTCCACTCTTGACACTTTTTTATCTCAACCAATACCAAAATTAATTGAAAGAAGTTATTTTGTTAATCGGACCACCAAATCTAATCGATTTTGAAATACATTTATTTGACCACCATGCACATTATTCCCAGTTTCAAAGCTATATTCTATATGTTTATGCCTTTATGGAACTACGAACATAGCTCGTTTTTATTTATCTTCGAAATCAAAGTTATAAGTTTTATTATTTACAAGAGGAGGCAAAATATATGTGTTCAGGGGCTTTAGGTTTGGGGAGAATGAGGAGAGAGAGTGAAAGAAAGCAGCACCAAGGAACTAGAAAGGAGTTAGCTATAAAAAGTAGAAAAAAGAACATATGATGAAAGCACAGGTGAGGATGAGAGGATGAAAAGAGGAGATAAATTGCGTAAAATAAAAGAGAGAGCGATAGAGAGGGCAGGAAAGAACAAAGAATATGGAAGGCAAAAAATCTGGAAGAATATTTTTTTTTATTTTGCAAAAAACAATGAACGCCAAATTTGTTTCCTGTTCATAAAAATATTTTAATCACTTTCTTTCCTCACCATATTCAATTTAAACATGCCAGTTAGCCATAGAAAGATATTAAAATATATAATATATGAGCAACGATTCTCTGCACCTTGTTTTCTAACTTTTAAAGAAAATTAATATTAAAGAACGATCGCCAAGCGAAGATAAGCGATGATTTTTGAAATCAGGGGATTTAGTCCGAAACATCTTGCCTTATTTTGCCAAGTTTTCGCCTTTATTAACCTTCTTTAATAAATCCGTTATAAAGAAAAAAATTGTATTTATTTACTCTAAGCAATAAAAAATTATGCTTTCCAAAGGTTTCATTTAAAGTTTTTTCTATAGATTATAATCGAAAAGCATGTTACTGTTATGTTTACATTTGTCGCCGAGAATCAAATAGATTACACGACATTTGAAAATGGCAAAAAGGAGGGAAAATTCAAAAAGGTATGGTTGAGATGGGACGTTAGTGCCCGAGGGGATCGAAGTCACGATAGCTCAAGTGGTTGAGTAGCGGCGTATCAAGCCGAAGGTCGTGGGTTCGAATCCCGCTCGTGACACTGACTTTTTTATCTCAACTTAAAACCTTAATTAATTGATTCATATTAATTGGTCAAGCGGACCACGAAAAATAGTGAATTAAATTATAAACTTTATTATACTTTATAAACCTTTACACCCCTTTATTATATATTATATAATAATCATAAAGCCCTAGTATTATAAACGCAGGTAAAAAGACTTGTACAACAGATATAAACGTTCCCACTTGTATAATAATGTTGATCAGAACGATTTTATATTCTTTTCGGGTCAAAAGGTTTTTGGGTGTGTCTTGGTTAATCAGTTTTATCGAATACCGAAAAAAAACGTGAAAAACGGTCAAGGGCTTGAAATCGTGAAATAGTAGTCTAAACACGGTGAATTACTGAAATCGTAAAACGCCGAATTACTAACATGGAAAAATAAAAGATTTACCTTGACGTCAAGCAATTTAAATCTTGTAGACAGTTTTTAAAGTGTAACAGAAAATTCAATCTTTTATCTAACAGACCCCCCAATGAGATATTGGTAACAGTTTTTTCTTCTCTTTTTCTACCGGACCCGTATATTGACGTTGTATCGTAAATTTTTACGACCTGGAATACGATAAACTGTGCGCGATAGGATCGACCGGATGATAGGTGGGCAGTTTGTAATTATGCCTTTGTACGTTTTCTTTTTGTGTGATTACACTCCTCCCGAATTGACTTCAGAACGTTGGGAGAAACTAGTTGTATGAAAAATTACATATTTTGTGAAAACAGAATTGAGAATTACAAGAATTTACCCTTACTACTCTCAGTTGTTTGTGTCAAAGTGTCGCGGGGAAAGTCGGAAAGCAGAATCGATTGTTCCATCCGGTTTCTTCCGAAGGTGTCCACGGTTTTCGCGGAACCACTTTTTCCCCCGATTAATTTCCATCGAGTTTGCATTTTTATTGGTATCCGGAAGGTAGAAAAAAATCCAACACACACTTTTTTTTTTAATTTTTTTTTTTTGCTCATCATCAGTCAGCCTTTAGATACTAGCTGGGAAGTTTCAGATCATTTTCGTCTATAAGAATCAACGATTCCGAGCCATCATGTCATCCTAATTGGCTGGTATTGTGAGACGTGAGAGAGGTCTTCTTTGAGGCGACAAGAGAGTGTAAATAGATAGAGAACAAAGATTTGAGAAGAAGAGGGAAGGCTGATTGATTAATTTTTCGTTTGTAGACGCATTATTGGACATACGGTATTGGACCACTTTTAAATACAAAAATGTGAAGATATGAGAGAGAGAAAGAGAGAGAGAGAGAAAGAGAGAGAGAGAGAGAAAGAGAGAGAGAGAGAGTGAGAGAGAAAGAGAGAGAGAGAGAGAGAGAGAACTCGGAAAAATATCAAGAATTAAATAAAAATATAAACAGATATTGAAGGATAAGAGTTTGCTAGAGAGAAAGAGAGAGAGAGAAAATAAAAAAAATTAGGAAGAAGATAAATAAAAATGTGTATAAATAGATAAATAGACAGGTGGATAACAACAGAGCGGGAGAAAGAGAGAGAAAACGAGAGCAGAGATAGAAAGAAAGACCAACAAATTGCGAAGGAATTAAATAAATATATGTGTAAACAAATGAGAAAGAAAAGGTAAGAGGGAGGGAGAAAGGAAGGAAAGGAGGGAGAAAGAAGAGAGAGACTGAACGAGAGCAGATATTTCTATAGGAAGTTTATTCTTTCTTCTATGGAAAGAAAAACCAAGAATTGAAGACAAGAATTAAATAAACATATAAACAGAAAGAGGAAAGGTTGAAAGAGAGAGCGGGTGATAGTGAGAGGGAGGGAGAGAGATCGAGAGAGAGTGAAAGAAAGATAGAGAGAGAGAATAAAAAGAGAGAAGGAGAGAGAAAATAAAGAAATTAGGAGATATATAGACGGTGGATAATAAGAGAGCATGAGAAAAAGAGAGAAAACGAGAGCAGCAATAGAAAGAAATACCAACAACTTGCGAAGGAATTAAATAAATATATGTGTAAACAAATGAGAAAGAAAAGGTAAGAAGTAGGGAGAAAGGAAGAAAAGGAGAGAGAGAACGGAAGAGAGAAAGAGAGAGAGAAAATAAAGAAATTAGGAAGAAGATAAATAAAAGTGTGTATAAATAGATAAATAGACAGGTGGATAATAAAAGAGCGGGAGAAAAAGAGAGAAAACGAGAGCAGAAATAGAAAGAAAAACCAACTAATTGCGAAGGAATTAAATAAATATGTGTAAACAAATGAGAAAAAAAAGGTAAGAGGGAGGGAGAAAGGAAGAAAAGGAGAGAGAGAGAGAGAATAAAGAAATTAGAAAGAATATGAATAAAAATGTGTATAAATAGATAAATAGACAGGTGGATAATAAAAGAGCGGGAGAAAGAGAGAGAAAACGAGAGCAGAGATAGAAAGAAAGACCAACAAATTGCGAAGAAATTAAATAAATTTATGTGTAAACAAATGAGAAAGAAAAGGCAAGAGGGAGGGAGAAAGGAAGGAAATGAGAGAGAGAGAGAGAGAGAGTGAAAGAAAGAAAGACAGAACGAGAGCAGATATTCTTATAGAAAGCCTATTCTTTCTTCTATGGAAAGAAAAACCGAGAATTGATGACAAGAATTAAATAAACATATAAACAGGGGGAGAGGGTGGGAGCGATTAAAGTTACGTGAACGTATATTTTTTTGCCATAGAACATTTGTTTTATCTTCTTTAGTCTATTTTTCTCATAGATTCTGTCTAGTAACTTCTTTAACCGTGTAGCAGAATAGGAGACCAGGGTTGATCATAATGCTGACAAAATAATGTATCATAAACAACAAATCTGGGCGGACAGAATTATGGAAATCAAGCTTTGCCAAAATTTTTCTTAGAATGACAAGGGCTATGTTATTATAAAAATGACTTTTATCAAAACAAAGGCATTAATTTCAAAATTTAGTGACAGTTCTTTTTGAAATCGAAAAATACTCTATACAGGATAATGGCATTTTGACTTGCTCCGTTTATCGCTCGGGGTGCTTTCAAAAAAAGGCAATTTATTCAAAATCATTTAAATGAAAAATCGCTGCCTATTAGTGAATCTATAATGCGTCCTTCTGGAACAACACTCAAATGATAAATCCCTGTCGAAAAAGGCTGTGATTAAGAGGTACAACGCCCGTGTGAATTATTGAAGACAAACTAATTGCTTTTACCTCTGGCATCATACGCATAACCGAGAGGGATAAGCCATTTTGTTCACGCGACTGACAGAAGAAAAAAAAACCGCGCGCCTTTCGAAAAGGCCGGCACAAATCAAAAAGGAGCGGTAAATAAATCGGCTAAAAGATAGGGTAATAAGATATGCAAACTGTTTCGTCGAACAGTCCGGTATAGTTGTGTCACATTTAAATTGTCGGACCTTGACTTCATCAGAGTGCACGTCCCGAATTATGTAAGTCTGCAGACCGACGCCGCGCCGCCCCGGCCAAGGGCCTCGCCTTTCATAACTAGTGTAGAATTGCAATATTGAATTGATACAGCCTCCTAACGAACTTAATTTGGGAACCTGGCTCATAAATAATATCATAACGAATCCGATGTAAATTCAGCCGGATAGGAAAGAAATCCAGCACTGTCATTCTCATATGTGAAATTTCAGTGTCATTTACAATTTCTGATTTATAGATCTGTAGACACCTTTCAAAATGTTAGTAGCTTGACCACTGATAACAATTTAAGACTTACATGAACAAATATTCCATCCAAAAGTGATTAAAAACGCAACACCGGTGTTTTTATGTTATTAACAAGAAATTCGGAAGTGTGCAACAAATGATAACATTTAATTACTCTACAACTTTCTTTTTCATCCTTTATATCCTGATTACTGGTGAGATTGGCGAAATCAACAACAAAACATTCTTACTTTTTTCATTATCCTTTTTTTCATGATGAGCAATCTCTATTGTATATTTTTTAACGCGTAAATAACAATAGTATTTACAATTCTATATCTCCATAAATTTGGCTTAATGCAAAATAGAAATGGAGAAAGAAACAACAAAAAACACGAGAAAAAAGAAAGACAGGAAGAAATTTGAGAGAGATAGATAGGAGATAGAAAGAGAGAGAAAAATAACGAAAGCAATAGAGAGAGAAAGAGAAAGAAAAATAGATGTGATGGAAGAACACGTGATTCAAAAGTGAAAACTTGATTACTACGAAAATGAGAGGTAGAAAACATAAGACATAGGGAAAAAAAGGGAAAAAGATAAACAAAATAGAGAACATAGAAAATATAATAAAGGCGGAGGTAAATATTGAATGAGATAGATAGACAATCAGATAGAGAGAAAGGGGCGAAAGAGAAAGAAAGATAGAGAGAGAGAGAGAGAGAGACAGACAGAGAGACAGAGAGACAGAGAGAGTAAGAATGAGTGGAAAGGAGAGAATGAACATTCAGAGTCACAGATTTGTTCAATGTTGGCTTTTCTTACAATCATCGCCAAAATGAAGTTTACTACGAAAGAGAGAGAGAGAGAGAGATTTAGAAGTGAAAAAATGATTGCTAAGAAAATGAGAGAGAGAAAACATAAGACATAAGGAGAAAAAGAGAAAAAGATAAATGGAAATAGAGAATGTCATAATGGTGGAGACAAATAAAGAAAAAGATAGATAGACAATCACATAGAGAGAAAGGGGCGAAAGGGATGGAAAGATAGAGAGGGAAAAGTGAGAAAGAGAGAGAGAGAGAGAAATAGATATGAGGGAAGAAAACGTGATTACTAAGAAAATGAGAGGGAGAAAATGTATGATATAGGGGAAAAAAGAGATAAATATAAACAGAAATAGAGAACATAGAGAATATAATAAATGCGGAGATAAATAATGAAAGAGATAGGTAAACGGTAAGATAGAGAGAAAGTGGCGAAAGAGATAGAGTGAAAGGGGGAGAGAGAGGGAAAGAGAGAGAGCGAGAGAGAGAGAGAAAAAAGAAAGCTTTAACACAAACAAAAAGTTCAATTTCTGTGTAATCGTCGTAATTGTCACCAGCTTCTAGTCAATAGCTATACTATATATAGTTGTCAATGTATGTACATATTATGTACATTTCTGCAAGGTGTTTTTCATATGTTTACATTTTAACATCTATTTTTTACGTGACGTGAGCAAATGAATGCAATTTTGCAAGATCTAGACTTCAAAACAAGTTAAAATATTGTATTTTATTGTTTGATTTTTTCAATGGGTTTATGAGTGTGTAAAATAATTAGTCATAAGGTTTAAATGCAGTAAAATTTAACTATCTTGTACATTTTAATAAGCAAAGGAAAAGTACAAATTGCACAACTTCCTCGAATATTGAATGCCAGGTGGAATTTCATGCATGCCAAAAGGGCGATTTCACGTAAGGAGAATAACATGATTCGATTCTAAACCCAGGAAGTTGTAAAAAAAACTTTATCTTGTATATCTCAACATGCTGAGTGGTGTTTATCGAACACATTACGTGGGAATGCACCATAATGTCTAGGAGTTTTTTCTCTCATTGATCGCGCATTCCATTTATAGATGCAGAATCATGTTCAGCCGACAACCTTGGAGTGGGTTCAGCATGTAAGCCAAATCCCCGATTGCGACCACGGTCGGGACCTTAACCCTGATTTTTGGACCGACGTTGGGCGGAAATGTAATCAAGCAGATCGTTTCCGGTTTTTTCGTCTTTGAACTTTGCCCCAGGGCCGGCGGAGAGCTTCCGGAACCAGTTCTTCTCAAACCATCGGCCTACCAAACCGGAAACAGAATCCGGCGTTTTGACCATAAACTTTCTCCTAACTACGAGTGGGCTTTTTTCAAACTTGTAAAAATCCCAATCTTCAGATGATTAATGGGCATCGAGACGGCCAGAAACGAGAAGCTGTTTTGAAAATATTTGTTGCAAGTAATTGGTTTAGATAATAAATGATATGTGTTTGCAGGAAACAGCTGAATTCAATTCTGAATGGAGTTTAAATTTTAACCATATTTTAACATTTATTTATGTATGTGTATATTAGAGAGTACTCGTGAAAGTCGGTTATGAATTTTCTTTGTAGAATCGATTGTAAATTATTGTAAGCCTTCAAGAAAAACTACATACCAATTTTGACTAATTAAATATTTTTCTTTCTGTGCAGTTCGCCTTTAAAGATAATAAAATTAAAATAAATGTGACGTACAAAGCATTGGTAGGAATGTGTGGGGTTATACTGAACCGGTTAAGTAGCTAGGTCGTGCGGAAGTGTTGCTCGATGGAAGCGAAATCAGAACATTAATTTTAATCTGTTCACTCACCTCTCCTTCTTTCTATATTTAAGTGTATATGTATCAAATTTTAACCCTTCCCATCTCTTTCCTTTTCTTCTTTTCACCTTTCCTTTTTTTCACTCATTCTTTCTATTATTTATGCAGTTGGCCTGCACGTGTATAGAAACACCACCATGTCAAAATAAATGGATGATATCTTATACATACATTATATACGAACGCTCAAGTCCAAGCCACGGCCAAATCCAGGAACACATCTAGCTCGTCAAGAATGGTTGGGGGGGAAAAAAACCTAGACACTTAGACATACCCGTCCATAACACCAAGCCTAAATTTACAATTTACCTAACTCATCCTATCTATAACACTTACCCTAATCCGTTCCTACCTAATAACCCTAACCCTACCAAACCTCGATCATGTTTGAAAACTGTCACTTAAAAAATTTAAGAAACCAGTCAATAAAATATACTCATGTTAAAAAAATCACCCTTTTCTGAATGTTCAATTTATAATTTTTAGAGTGTTTGATTCCTTCACCATAAATGAAAAGAATTATGAAAGATTGTTGTCGAAAGTCGCTTCACCATCGACACTACATACTTCTACACAAGTCAAATACTTTGGATTACACCTACATTGTAGACTAACCTTCTTAACACCCTATCCCTACATAATATAACCTAATCCGTCATGACCCTAACCCTAGCCCTACATAACCTACCTTACACCAACCCTATCCCTACATAACCTAGCTAATTAGTCTCTAACACTAACCCTATCCCTACATAATTTAGCCTAATTCGTCTCTAACACTAACCCTATCCCTACATAATCTAACTTAATCCGGCTCTGACTCTATCCCTTACCCTACTTAACCTAATTCGTCGGTAACACTAACCCTATATAACCTAACCTAATTCGTCTCTAACACTAACGCTAACCTTACCTAACCTTACCTAACCTAAACCAACCTATGGCCTCCTCGGTAACTTAAAATAAATTTCGGGAAATTCATCTAGACTAACCTTCCTAACACCCTATTCCTACATAATCTAACCTAATCCGTCACTGATCCTAACCCTACCCCAAAATAACCTACTTAACACCAACCCTATCCCTACATAACCTAGCTAATTCGTCCCTAACACTAACCCTAAGCCTACATAATCTGGCATAATTCGTCTCTAACACCAACCCTATCCCTACATAACCTAGCTAATTCGTATCTAACACTAACCCTAATCCTGCATAATCTAACCTAATCCATCTCTGGCACTAACCCTTACCCTACTTAACCTAATTCGTCTGTAACACTAACCCTAATATCCTAACCTTATTCGTCTCTAACACTAACGTTAACCTTACCTAACCTAAACCAACCTATATGCCTTCCCGGTAACTTAAAATAAATTTCGGTAAATTCCCACGTAAAAAATTTGTATTTTCAGCCAACAAATGTTAAGAAAAAAATCACATTTTTATTAAAGTAAAATATTGACATACTAAGTACCCGAATTGGCTTACTAAAAATAGTTATATAAACAGATTTTTTTTCGGGAATTTTGTAGTTATTTTCTACAATTCTTCAAGGTGAGCACGAGTTTGAACTGACTGAGGCACCGAGAATTGTTCGGATTAGAAAAACTTCGTACTAGCTGAATAACTTTAATAATGCACTAGGTAGGTTACAGGTCTAAAAGACACGCCGGAGAAAGATAAGCTGAAAGTTTTGCACAAAAAAATAAGACAAGTGAGATGAGTAAAGTTAAATAGTTTCGAAACATTTTGATCAATCTATCCTCGCAATTTTGGCCTGTTGTGCGTTCGGTTTTCGACATCTTCAGTTTTTAATTATAATTATGGTTAAAACACAGCAACGAAGAAGCCAAGCCCAAACGCGCCTGACAGTCCAAACTGGCCCACCACTACGCAGACCTCACAATTTTAGGACGAAAATACATCTATTATTCGCCAGTAGAATTTGGAATGGGCAAATTAATAACATTTATATCTAAGAAAACTACATTTTTTAAACAAAAATTTCTTCCCCATAGACTGAAAAAGGATCGGATTAGACGGACATTAGGATTATCGGGCCTCCACTGTATTTGACATTCCGCTGCGCAGGAGAGCTATTGATGTTTAGGATGTGACACGTTTCTTTTTAAAGAAGTCCTGGTGACGCAATTCTCTTAATCCGGATCTCAGGTGGGAGAAGGAGACGAATCAAGCGTTTCCTTCGAGGCTTCGTCGCAGAATCCTTAACGCCTTGTTGAAACGTCAATTTATTTTATTTTCACCACGTCATCGTCAGACTTGAAAGAAGAACAGAAATAGTACCGTCCTTGCGAAAAATAAACCCGAGTCAACCGGGCCACGGACGTCACATAGAACATCTTACCTTAGTAATCGATATTTCGGAACGCAATTAATTCCTTTGTCTCGTCTAGCATTGTTTTAATTATAAGGACGCAGAAATTTTGATCATAATGAACCTTAATATTGTAGATCTAGATAGAAAAAAAAGTAGAGCATGGATATTAGTTTCACAGTAGTGTCCTGTGGCCTGGAATCAGGATCTAATAGCATATATCATTTTATCCTTTCTTCCTCAGCTACCTTGATGCATTACATAATTACAGTTTATACCGCGAATTCCGCGAATTGATTTATTCGGTTAGGCATTGACAGATTCTTAAGTTCCTACATACACTGATTTAAAAGCAACTTTGCATTTCCCCGGAGCGTTCAACTGTTTTGAAAATACATCACACGTCAAGCGCGAGAAATTTAAGTTGAAAAAAAAAAATCTTCCAGTAAGGTAAAGTCTCAACAGAAAAGGAGGATTTAGATACAACCAGTCCTATAAATCTGAACGACAGAGGCGTTGCGCAATTTCCTACATGGTGGACAACGCCTTATCAGGATGTCCTGGCCGAATAAAATGTTTAAAATCCTCCTGCTACGATTAATTTAATATAATAAAATTTATTTATATTTAATTTAATAAAATCGATTTTTGGATCTACGCTATAGATGTAATTTTTTTATGTTTTATAAGTGTAGAATAGCATGCCTTCGAACCTGCACCTTTTATTGTTTATATCATCAATATTTACTTTTGTGGACGAACGAACGATAGAAAAAGGAGGGAGAGAGAGTGATAGAGAGAGAGAGAGTGACAGAGAGAGGGATATTGCGAGAGAAATTGTATAGGATCGAGACTGATATGGTTAGGTAGAGGGAGATATAGAAATATAGATAGATAGAAAGATAGAGATAGAAATAGCAAAGTAGAGGAGTGAGAGAACTATATGGATAGTTAAACTATACTGATATATTTGGACAGAGTTAGATGTAGAAATATAGATAGATAGAAAGATAGAGATAGAAATAGCAAAGTAGAGGAGTGAGAGAACTATATGGATAGTTAAACTATACTGATATATTTGGACAGAGTTAGATGTAGAAATATAGATAGATAGAAACAGAGATAGATAGATGAAAGAGGGATGCTTCGAGAGCAGGAGAGTTAGAAAGATAGACTGTGGGATAACGCAATGATAGACGGATAAGTAGATGGTTAGAGAATAAGTGAGGGAGTGAGAGTGAGAGAGAGTGATAATGCAAGAGAAATAGTTTTAAAGGACGGAGACTTATACAGGGTGAATTGCTACTCGTGCTACAAACTTCTCCAGTAGATTCTTCACCCTAAAATGAACAAAAAAGTTCATATTGTCCATGGTCCGATTCTCAACCATTTCAGAGTAATTTCGCTTTTTATCGATTTTGAAAGATATCACGTCCTGGCGTCGGAAAATCGTGATATCTTTTAATCTAAACATTTCTCTGAAAATCTAATAGCACCGTTGAAATTCCCGTTAATTTTTCAATAAGAAGATGACGGTGGCAAAATGTTTGGGCTAATTTTTTGTGTTTTATTTCAGCCAGAACTACAAAAAGAGTGGAAAATTGTGTAAATCGGAAAGTGTATAAAGTAATCCAGAGTTTCTAATTTTAGTCTCAGAAGGCAGCAAATTTGAGGAAAACTACCTGATTTAATAACGCTTCCAACGCACTCGTCATTTTCTTATTTAGTGGTTGTGAGACCAAGATGTTGATGACAAAAAGAGAAAAAATGGTGGTTCAAGGATTGCTAATGTTTGAGAGTGACTTGCTACTCGTGCTACAAACTTCACCAGTAGATTCTTGACCCTAAAATGAACAAAAAAGTTCATATTGACCATGGTCCGATTCTCAACCATTTCAGAGTAATTTCGCTTTTTATCGATTTTGAAAGATATCACGTCCTGGCGTCGGAAAATCGTGATATCTTTTAATCTAAACATTTCTCTTAAAATCTATAAGCACCGTTGAAATCCCCGTTAATTTTTCAATAAGAAGATGAAGGTGGCAAAACGTTTGGGTCTTTCTTCCTTGACCTTCTAGCTGTTTGTAAACTTCTTAAGCATTACATACTAAATGGGCATTAAATTAAATTAAAAAATTTCAATGGAATTATGATTTTGATTCTCTCTAAAAATTAACGGGGATTTCAACGGTGCTTATAGATTTTAAGAGAAATGTTTAGATTAAAAGATATCACGATTTTCCGACGCCAGGACGTGATATCTTTCAAAATCGATAAAAAGCGAAATTACTCTGAAATGGTTGAGAATCGGACCATGGACAATATGAACTTTTTTGTTCATTTTAGGGTGAACAATCTACTGGAGAAGTTTGTAGCACGAGTAGCAATTCACCCTGTATAGTTGGTTACAGCAAAAGTTAGAAAGATAGATAGATAGACATAGAAATAAATAGACAGAGGAGAGAGATTGATATAGTTAGGTAGAGCAAGAGGTAGAAATATATTGTTAGGCAGGTGAATAGATGTAGAGAAATAGAGAAGGAAAGAGTGAGAGGATAAGAAATACGGAGATATATGAAGAAAGAGAGAAACACAAAAAGAGAGAATGTACGGAATAGGGAAAGAAAGAACATAAGTAGTAGTGAGAGATGGAGAGAGACAGAGAGAGAGAGAGAGAGAGAGAGAGAGAGAGAGAGAGAGAGAACACAAGATCCTCACAATATGAACCAATGGATCAAATCCATGCTCTTAATTTACTGATTTTCTATAAAATTTTCTTAGGCTAGTAATACATTGGTTCTTGATAAAAGTCATCTTAATTAAATAATTGCTAACACAAATGCTTTCCTAACCCAAAGATTACCGCAAAACAACCATTACCGTTTATACTTGAACTCAAACATTATCATGTGCTTAATGGGTAAGCCATTGAAAGAAAAGATTGTTTCACAACCGAAGTAATTTAAAAATGTAAAAGGTAATGATTAACGATCTGTAATTATCCGGTTGACGGTTGAACACCAGGAGCAGACGGAGGAACTGTTTGTATTCAAATGTTCGCCTATTGCAACCGGGGAAGTTGTAAAAGAAAGACAATGGGGAAATTATTCTGTAAATTCCTTTCTGATTTGCATATCTCTAATCGTACAATTTAATCATAAAGGTTTATTTTTGTTTTTTTAGATTGCCAGAAGGTCCTTCTCGTTTACGGCCTCACCAATTTGGGTAAGATGGAAGACGATAGCCTGGACAAAATGGATCCTTACCAAAGAGGCGCCAACGACATAAGTACGTAACCTGGCAAATTTTAATATTTTATTCTTTTGTATTTATACTAAAATTTCTAAATTTTCAATTTCAGTTTGGGAGTCCATGATGCATGGCAGTTACAAAAAGAAAAACACAAATGAGCACAGAGATTACTATGATTCTATGGGTAATTTTTTTTCTTTGTGTGTGTTCTATGCTATTGGCTATTGTTGTGAGATGGGTCAAAATATCTTTGTTTGTCAGTTAATTTACAACCTAGTGCATTTTGAACCAAGTCCTAGTATGATTTCTATGTAACTATTTTTTTTTCTATTTTCAGAGCCTAGTACAGGTGATGACAACCACCTTGGATCCCAGGAGGAAGCTTCAACCAACATTGAAAAGTATGCAGGTTCTGACAATGACCTAGTAGGGCCCATGGTTGTCAGAGTGCTTCCAGATGGCAGCCCCATACCCAGAGACTCTCCTCTCCCTAAGGACGACGATGCCGAGGAATTCATGATCATGAGGAGCAAGCCGATCCCGTCCCTCTCTGAAATTACATCCCTGAGGCACGAAGTCATAGCCACAAGGCTTGACTCTCACACTTCGATGAAAAGATCAAAACATTAACGACCAGCCGGATCCCTTTATTTATTATTCAAACAAAAGTGTGCCCTGTGCTTCATCTCTTTATAATTTGTCATCACTCCAGGCCGACTAAAGTACCCTTCCAAAATTTTAATAAACAAAAGAAGGCTACTGGAAAATATTTAAGTGTACATACTTTACATTGTAAATAAAAACAAATTAGTTTTTAAGTTATTATTTAAATTGTGATAGTTGCTGTCGACTAAACATTATTTTTTATATTTACAAAAATTAAGCAATGTACTCACATTTAAGTACAATCTTTTTTTCTATTATATTTATATAAAGTAGTGTTTATTTAAATTATATACAGTAACTAATTGTTTTCCCACCAAAATTTCACATATGTAAAAAATATACATTATTATTTTGTAATTCAATCATCAAATCTATAGTGCTTAAGTTGAATACAATTTATCCTCATTTTATCTTTTCGATGATAAGATATGTGCTCATAAATAAATGTATCTCATTTTGTAGAATTATTTTTACTTCAACATCCTCCATAATAATTTTCATATTTCCCCCTGTAGATACGTGTAGCACCACATTCTGTTATATGGTGCGTTGGAGTAATTTCTACTTCTTTCCAGAATCTGCACTGTGTTGGATAATGTAAATATTTCTCAAATGCCTTGTTAAGGTGTATCTTCTGTTAAAAAGCAGCCCGTTTTAAGTAAGTAAGGTTTAAATTTAGAACCACTGAAATTCAAAACTGGGACCATTATAGTGATGAGTCACCCTGTTAATCATTGCTGCTATAGATACCTCACAATACAGTTTAACTTACAGTAGTAATAGTTATCACTTTCAGTATTTGGAATTATTTTAACATTGAGGTTTTTTGGCCTGAATGCACTTTTTTTGTTTCCCTTTACATTACGAAGGAGAGAGGTTGGGTTGGGTATGGTTAAGTTGTTAGGTTTTGGGTTAGGGACAAGTGAGTGTACATCCATGATTCAATAGAATGGGGGGGGGATTTGTAATTTACTCTAGGTCATTTCAGCCCCAAACTAAGTCAGTATGTCAATATTCTATTTACACTTTCACACACTACATTCATACAAATAAATACATTCATACAATACACTCATCTGTTTGGTCAGTGGAGTACTTGATATTCCTCCACTGACCTATACTCAAACTAATCTAGATTGGGGTCAATGGAGTACTTTTATAAATATTCTGCCATCGACCCCAAACACACACTCATAAGCTCACAACGTTCGAGGGGCAATGATGACATTATATTGCACCCTCACCCCTCGCTATTCACGCTAATAAATACATGCACTCAGACAAAACATATAGACACAACACGTAAGACATATATACAATAAAAAAAACCAATTTCCCCTAAAAAGCGGAACAGGGGACTCTGAAACTCGCTACCGTGTTCGAGAACTCTTCTTAAGTCCGGCGGCATGCCTACACGCTCTCTGTATGGAGCCAAGGCATGACACGCCACTATTATGTGGGACACATGGAGCAACCTTTCTCTGCATAAGGGGCTTTGACCCAAAAGCAGGTGCCCATGTGTCAACTGAGTATGGCCAATCCTGTCGGGTGAGGGCGATCCCTCGTCTCCTGCTCAGGCTCTCTGAGGGCCATCTACCGGTCATGCTCTTGACTCACAAGAGCCTCTCCGACGATCCTGCCCACTGATGCTGCCATCATTCTTTTATCATATTTTTGACTGCGTGTTTAGCATCAGGGGGCCTCATTGCGATAGTCCGATCCGGAGGGTGGGACGTAGCGACTTTCGCCGCTTTGTCCGCACGTTCGTTACCCTCCAGGCCGACGTGCCCGGGAATCCAAACAACAACCACCATTTTTCCGAGAAGCTTCAGCTCCGCGTATTTCTCTAGCAAGAGCACAAGAGAGGGTCGACAGAGAACCTGTCGTGTACAGCCCAGACAGCGCTCAGAGAGTCGGTACATACAGGTAAGGCTGAGCCCTCCCCGGTCCGCACCGCCTCGAGAGCATGCCAAATCGCATACAACTCTGCCGTGTATATGCTGCAGTGAGGGGGCAACGACCAAAAGGTGGCCACTCCTTCGCTATACACAGCACATGCCACACCATCGCCGGTCTTGGACCCGTCTGTAAAAATCAGACGGAAACCGGCGTATCTATTTCTAAGTTCAAGGAAGCCTTGTAGAGGTATGACGGCGTACACGATTTAGGCAAGTTTGCCAGATTGTCGCGGCCGAGTACAGCTGGAAAGGTCCAGGGGGGTGTCGGCCTCCTCTTCTATTAATTTTAATTAAATTAACTGATATATTCTTGTTAGTTGGATATAACAAAATAGCAAATACAAATCAAAAACGAAGAAATAGAAATGATGAACGACGGAGCGAGTGCGGTGTTCAATCCTTTCTAAAAAATAGTTCCTACTCAGTAAGTTGTTTTGCAATGACCGGATTTCAAGCCCTTAGCTCATCATCAAAGGGCTCGAAATCCAGATTGTTGCAAAACAACTTACTGTGTATAGGAACTATCTTTTTAAAAAAGGTTGAAAACGAAGAAATGTTAATCCTCATTTTTAATAACGAATTTATGTACGAATAATAAACACGAATATTACCAATTTTGTAAGCAAACAACTTTTCTCCATTTTAATCAGTTCTTTTAACCATGGAAAGACATCAGCTTGAGCCAGAAGTTTGCAATATTATTGTGAGAATGAGTCATCGAGGTCACCGGCAAGTGGATATTGCAAAGGTAGTGGGTGTTTCTCAGAGCGTGATCTCCTGGGCTTTAGCCCAAATCTGAGAGACTGGAAGTGTCAATAGGAGGCCTGGTAGTGCATCTTAGTGCATTATGATTTACGACGCCAAGACAGGACAGACATATTGTCATTGTTGCAAGACAGAACACTTTCTGTGGTGCCCGCCATATCTTAAATGAAGTGCAAGATGTTTTGGCAGGTTTTTATCAACACAAACGATTCATAATCGTTTGTAGGATGTTGGCCTCACATTGTATACTCATTTGGGATGACCTGCAGCAAAACCCCACCACCAATAACTAAGGACAAGATGCAGCAAGCACCTAGAAGAGAATACAAATTGGAATGCTGTTATGTTTATTGATGAGTCAGATTTCTGTCTGTATTGTGATAGCAGGCCCTGAAGAGTCAACTCCGAAGGGGATCCATACAATACCCCATGTGCAATTTGAAGGAGGATGTGTAATGGCCTGGACTGGAATTTACGCTGGAGGACAACCGGATTCCATATTGTTGAAGACAACCTTATCACAGTCCGTTATATCCAAGAAATTGTCGAGGAATACATCCCTTAAACCAGGGATCTCATTGACAGGGATTTTCAATTTTTCGATGACAATGACCTCTTGGAGTGAGTACATCAATGTTTAGAAAACTTGGGAATTTCCCATCTGCCCCCTTCCCACATTATCTCCAGACCTCAATCCCATTGAGCACATGTGGGATGCATTGCAGAGAAGGCTTTTTGATCACCGCCCACAGCTAGTGGAGTGAAATTCCTTATGAAATTAGTGACAACCTTATTAACAGTATGCCTAACAGGTACACAGAGGTTTTAGTTAACAGAAAACATTATACACAGTTAATTAAAGTTTTTAGTTGAGATAAAAGTCAATGGTACGAGCGGGATTCGAACCCACGATCTTCGTCTAGATACGCCACTGCTCTACCACTTGAGCTATCGTGACCTCGATCCACTCGGACACTAACTTCCCATCTCAACCCCACCTTTTGAATTTTCCATCCTTTTTGCCATTTGGAATTATACACAGTATTAATTGTTTAAAAAAAATTATTGTGTACTGTACAAACGTACCTTCAACAGGAAAACATCAGGGTCTTAGCCTGGCCAGCCCATTCTCCAGACTTGAATCCCATTGAACATTGATAGGATAACCTCAAAAGATAATACTACAGATGTACATGTCCATCACTTCCTGATCACTCCACGACCTTGAGAAATAGGAGGAAATATGCGATATTGAAATGTTAAAAATCTAATTAAAACAAATGTTATATGTCTATCATTTCTCTCTTTTTTTTTTAATATATAAAAAAATAAAGAACAAAAAAAAATATAAATATATATATATATATATATAAATCAAGTTATATTACAAGTGGATAGGATTTTTTGTCTGTCAGTGTATGTTTTTCTGTGAAGAGAAGAAATATGCAATTTTGCCTAGAAAGATAACCTGTTTAAAAAATCTCGCTTCCGCTATCCCATTCACAAATTGGTCTTTTTTCCGAAAATTTTTGGGTCTTTATTTCTATAATAAAAAAGCAAATCCAACATTTTCACGAAATTTTTTATTACTCTTACTTACCACCATCAGACGAAATGGACATGTCTCTTTTATAGATACACAAACTCATTGTAATTATATGTATCTTAATCTATGATTTTCTTGGTTAATAACAATTATATTTAAATAATACTCATGCTGCAATCTATTAGTATAAATGAGAAACCAAATAGTATGACTTGCGAAAGAAAACTGAACAAAATCTGTGAAAGTACTTCTCACTACTTCAGTACAATAAAAATACCATTGTCTTGTTAATGACGTTTTTAGGAAACTAGAACTAGCTAAGTTAATATTTTCTAAAGCGCAAGCACAGAAGCCTTAATAATCAATAATAATTGCAATAAGGTGGTTGTTTTAATTCTAATTATTATAAATGGACTTATTCCACTTTCAAAACATCTGTTTTTAGGCTAGATACACAATTTTTTGTGATTATCAGGGATTGTGGTTGGGTTAGGTTAGGTTTAGTAGGGTTAGAGGTGGATTAGATTATGTAAAGTCAGTGTTAGATTACATATCCATGATTCTACAAAGCAGAGAAAATATTCTAATACAAAGCACGAATTTTATTATTGAAGCTGTCCAGTTTGAAAAATCTTTACTTCCAGTCTTCCCCTCATCATCCCTCATATCTTAGGTTAGCCTAATTTTCCTAACTTTAGTTATTTTTCTGTTTCTGTATTTACAATTATTTTAATGTGGATATGTATTTGGGGTGGTTAAACATTTTTTTTATTTTTTTTATTATTATTACCAGGGATTGTGGTTGGGTTAGGTTAGGTTTAGTAGGGTTAGAGGCAGATTAGATTATGTAAAGTTAGTGTTAGATTACATATCCATGATTCTACAAAACAGAGAAAATATTCTAATACAAAACACGAATTTTATTATTGAAGCTGTCCAGTTTGAAAAATCTTTACTTCCAGTCTTCCCCTCATCATCCCTCATATCTTAGGTTAGCCTAATTTTCCTAACTTATTAATAGTTATGTTTTTCTGTTTCTGTATTTACAATTATTTTAATGTGGATATGTATTTGGGGTGGTTAAACATTTTTTTTATATTTTTTATTTTTTTATTATTACCAGGGATTGTGGTTGGGTTAGGTTAGGTTTAGTAGGGTTAGAGGTGGATTAGATTATGAAAAGTTAGTGTTAGATTACATATCCATGATTCTACTTAGCAGAGAAAATATTCTAATAAAAAGCACGAATTTTATTATTGAAGCTGTACAGTTTAAAAAATCTTTACTTCCAGTCTCCCCTTCATCATCCCTCATAATCTTAGGTTAGCCTAATTTTCCTAACTTATTAATAGTTACATTTTTCTTTTTCTGTATTTACATTTATTTTAATGTGGATATGTATTTGGGGTGGTTAAATAATTTTTTTGTTTTGTTTTTTTTATTACCAGGGAGTGTGGTTGAGTTAGGGTTAGATTACATACCCATAATTCAATGTTTTTCCGTGATGCAGAGAAAATTGCAAGTGAAGAGAGCGAATTTTGTCTACAATGATGACCAGTTTGGAAAATTTTTACATTCCAGTCTCCACTTCATCATCCTTTGTTATTACAATTTTGCGTACACGTTTCTGATTAAACCAATATGATAACTATGGTTTATGTATCTCGACAAAATTTCTCTTTTATTTTAAACAATGACCATCTCTGAGTTTTTATTCCAGTAACATAAAGAGAATTATTGAATATAAAAGGAATAATCAACAAACATAATCAATATATTTAGTTAACATTAAAACTATACAATCTTAGGCTACAGTTATTTACAGATTTTTTGTGAGTATGAAGTTAATCATTTCTTTTCTTTGCATGAACCATGTTATTTGGTAGGATTGGCTTCGTAGGGTCGTATTTGAATGTCTTCCTTATTGGGCCCCTTCCTGATCTTATAAAATTGATTTCATCAGCTCGCTGCCTGTCTTCAAGTTCTTTTGTGATCTTTAAATTCGTCCAAGCTGAATGTAAATTGTTTATTTTTACTTTGGCTTTAAAATAATGTAAATTGTATTATACAGACTTACATTCTTTGACTCCTTTGACAAAGCCCTCGTCTTTCACAGGTAGTTCTTTCGGATTATGCTTTATCAACTGTTCTATGTTAAAATATTCCCTCACCCGGGGAATCCTGAGAGTGGCGACTTGAAGCAGAGAAATAAAATTCGATGATGCCCAGTAAACAAGTATAGCCTAATTACAAACAACCAAAATTAAAAAAATAAAAAACTTGCAAACATAATCGATATACCGATGGAAAATTGATAGTAAAAGGAAAAACAACAAGTGGAAGTGCTCGTATCAAATATTTGAACAATCCCATATTTGAAGAATTCAGGCGAGCCGTATCTGTGCCAACCTATAAACGAAATTGCTTTAATTTTAAAAAACATAAATGTCATTTTAAAAACTTACTTCAATTGTTATTGCTAAAGTGGCGCAAGTGATTATTGGTAAAAGATAAAACTGATCGGGAACTGTTAAATCTGCAAACCAGTAGAGACCTCCAACTTTTAAGCTTTCCACTGGAAGATTTGCCATCTTTCTTAAGCCCATGAAGAATGAAATAAATAAGGGTGCCTGTAAATTATTTTTATCTTTTAATTTTTTTTTAATGTGGTCACTTAACTTGGAGACATTACCTGCGCTAGTGGGACTAACAAGTTCTTTATAGGATTTAGACCTTTTTCTCTCATAAAAAACATCATTTCGTTGGCATATCTAGCAGCTGAGTCATATATTATTAATTTTTTTTTTAATTGATGGGAAATAGATCACTTACCGTCAAGTCGGTCCCCTCTCTGCCTGGCCTCCGTCAATTTCAACTGAATTAGTTGCATCTCAGGAAGATGGTTGTTCATTTTGGCGGCGTTTCTTTGAGATACGATAACGAGAGGAAACATCAAGGTCCTAACAACAACCGTGCCTGCAAAATATCGTCAATTTTTCTCTGTGCAAATTTGAATTAATAGCCAGTCTCACCGATCACTATTGACCCCCACCATGGCAAATCGCACGTTACATGGAGAAATTCCATGCAATTCTGGATTATGCCGACTGGCGACCAACCTCCCAAGCCTAAACTCTCAAATGTTGGCTCCCCAGCAAGCTAAAATATTTTTTTCTTTTAAATATTAAAAAAAGGGTACAACATTGCAATATAAATATAATAAATAAAATGGTAAATGTACAAGTCCCAACCTTATATATAGATCCAGGCAAGTCCTAGTAACATTGATTTTATTATAAAAGTGCGTTATCAACAGGCACATGAAAAAATGGAAAATTACCTGCGGTACAACTGGGGGCTCAGGAATGACCTTTTGAAACATGATTTTTTAAGTTTGAACATAATAAATAAACAATAAAAACTAGTTGCATACCTCCATTGGAACATTTTCCTGGTGTGTCTGATCCAACAAATAATCAATTTTTATATTACTGTATGTTATGACTACCCTCATTGGGCAACAAGTAACAGTGACTGTAAAAAATAAATAAAGGAGTGGAGGAACTACAAATTGGCACTCCTATGGGCCGTAGGTGTTCACTACTTAATTGAGGTGTTTCACTATCACTCAAAAAAAGATTCTGTGGCCATTGTCATTTTAGTCAGCGAGGAGGGTTGTGAAGTTTGGGAGTGGATTACATCTTTAGCAAAACAAATATTTAATTCTATAAGGGTAGTTTCGTTGGATACATAGCATGAAGGATTTTTCTGAGGATTATACATTGGGCTCTTCGGATGTGGAGGATACTGGAATGTTTGGCTGAACCCCACACTTCCAGACCATAAGGGCTTCATAATGGTGTTATAAATAGAACATGAAAAATGGCAAAAAGGAGGGAAAATTCAAAAGGTGGGGTTGAGATGGGAAGTTAGTCCAAGTGGATTGAGGTCACGATAGCTCAAGTGGTAGAGCAGCCGAAGATCGTGGGTTCGAATCCCACTCGTGCCAATGACTGTTTTATCTCAACCAAAAACCTTAATTAATTGTTATAAATAGAGTAAGTTCGACCATTCATCAACAAATTGTGAACGAATTTGGCATATTTTGTAACTTCTTGCGTTTAAGTCGTGTTTTGGTTTTATACATAAGAGGCGCACAAATTTAAATTTCTGTTTATTTTGTTAATTAATCAGCCATTAGTCTTATTTTATTTATTTAGCTTTTAAGGAAATATTTTAATCATGATTGGTCGTACACTTTTAAAATACATTAAAGAATTCTTTTATCATGATTTGAAAATAGTTTATTTTATTTTTTTATTGAACAAAACCATCTGTGTGGTCTACAGGGGTTCAGGATAACTTGAGATCATTAAGGTTAAGATTTCCTTTCTCCGCCTGAGCTAAGATTTTTTAAAAATTATTGTCGGTTCTTTCTTCTTTAGTTTTGTCATTCGATTGTTAACTATTCCAAGCATGCTCATTGATGCTGGATTTCCTGGCTTATGAAAACAAGTCCATAAAGTATGAGTGCTTTTGTACTAAGTTTTAACCAAGGATTTGCAATGTCCTGAAAGTTCTTGTCTATATGCGGCGAGTTTTTCTTTTTTTTCTTTTATTTTTCTCCTTCTACTTTTATTTTTTCTTTGTAATGTTCTTTTGTCAATATGATGACACTCATAAAGCATACCCTAAGCACCATCTTTTTTTACTTAATAGTCCCATATTGAGTTAATGTCTTAAGAAATCATCAGTTTTAAAACAGAAATATAAAAAAATTACCTTGAAAATGTCCTGTTTGTGCAAGGCCTAGGGCAATTAAAAATCGTATGAAGTCAAAAAATCAATGAATTAATTCTTAAGAAAAAGTTTATTTATTACCACTTCATTAACATCTCTAAGAGATTCATCAAAACTGTTGAAAGCCTAAGAAAATTAAATCAAATATTCAATATCATATCACTTCACTATCGATCTAAGTAAATGAACAGTTGTTACCGTTTCGTTAACATTTGTAGAAGATTCATCAGAAATGTGCAAGACCTTTTTTTAAAAAGTAAAATTATATTTTAATGAAAAGAAAATTAAAATAATTTGAAAATTGAGGTGTACCTCAGCATCAGTTGACTCTGACGTTTGCTTAAAAATAAAAATACTAAGTTTAGCTTTATGATTTTATAATAATCCAATTTACCTGTACAACCTCTTTAGGTAAAATCTCCAGCTCTTGTAAGATCTAAACTATTTCTGATTAGTACAACAAATTTTATGTATAAAATTAGATCAAAAAGAAAATAAATTAATGACCTGATAATCTCCAGGATTTTGTTGTGAAGGCTAAAGAGTCATTTTTATTATGTATAAAAATTATTATTTTAATATTGAATGAATTACCTGATTATTCATGTCTAGAAAGGCCTAAATTGACACAAAAAAATTATTGCAATTTTTATATGTGTGAATGGCATTAATCATTTAATTTATTGTAATATACAAACCACTTTATCATTAAGACAATTTCCACTCTTAATGACCTGTTTGAAACGATAACGATTTAATCATTTAAAGATTTTGTAAAGGGAAAAGTATTACAAAATCATCGTACAGCTTACCTGATTATCCACCGATTCGATCCATTGAGAAATTTGCTTGTTGTTTGAAGATTTTTATTAAAATATTGTCAAGTGTATGATGGGCCGTATGAACTCACCTCGATACTCGGTGTTGGCGGGGGGAGCGGCGGTGGTTCGGGAATCGAATCCAGCACCGAAGCCTTGGCATCGGTGCTTTCGAATTTGAAGGAACCAGCAAGGCCGTAGGGCACCGCTGTCTGATTTCTTTTCAGAAGGAGCCATTTGTTCCCAAGAGATCTGCCTTGTTGAGACACCACTTGCATGTGGAAACCTTTCGCACCCTTTTGAATTAAAACAAAGATATTTCAGAAAAATGTAAAGTAAAAAAAAATAAATGTAATTAAAAGACAAATGATATAAACTTAAAATAAACTAACGATAAATGATATAATTATAAAATAAACTTTAACGTACATATTAACACTGGGATTGCCACTGTTGTAAACATACATCCAGGATGGCATACAAAACAAGCAAGCTCTTAAGACAAAATGAAATAAAACGACCTGAGAACGAATAAATGATATGACTACAAAAACGTCTGTCAAAATTAAATTAATTAAATTTAATCATTAATTAATTCTTTTAATTTTTCAAAATTAATTTTAAAAAAATTTTGGCAGACCATTGTGATAAAAATAACAAGTGATATCTGGAAGTGTACAAACCCTGAAACTAATAGAGGGGCCTTACAATGATATTTAGATGGATCTAAAATGTAAGATAAAGTAGAGGCAGGAGACAAAGTCAATTTTGACCTAGGAACACCTTTAGACCCATTCCGTCAATTTTCCAAACTGAGATGCATGTAATATAACTCCATGCGCAAAAAAGAAAAAAGAGTAAAAGTAAAGTAATTCCTGTTATATAGAAGGGCTTAAAAGCTCATTTACTGAATTAATTAATTTAGATGACAAGGACAAGGGGTCAAACTCCGTCACAAAACTTCTCCATATTATTCACAATTAAAAATTCATAAGCTATTTGAACCCAAGATGTCTGATTTGCCATACTAGCAAATATGAATCAGACAACCTAACCATTTGGCCACTGCCTTAACTTAAAGTTCACTTTTCAAGATTTGTAAAAGTAATCTTGTAAGCTTAATATCCAAATTAGGGTGTCGCGGACGAGGGGCCCAACCACTTCCCAATACTTCTTTCAAACTATTTTCAACTGGAAAACCATGGACTGTGCCGGGATTCAAACCCAGGACTTCTGGCAAATTCGAGTTGGACGTCCTAACCACTCAACTGTGGAAAAAAGTGAAACTGGTCACCAATGACGCAAAGAAAAGTTCACCTTTATAATAATAATATAAAAATAATAATTTTTTATAGATTAAAATGTCGGGGTTGGAAGACATTTTTTAGAAGAAATGGACAAAATTTTCATTTTCCCCCTCGTGCCTTGGCCTATCTTCAGCTTTCATTTTTATGAATGGTAGAAAGAATCAGATTAATATTACCAGTAAACTAGTAAAACTGTGCCTAACTTTTATAAAAACGGCTTTGGGGACCTGATCAACAACCTTGTAAACTAATTATTCAGAAATCGTGAGATGCGTTCTGGTGTGATGTAGGTTTCAGAAAAACATTTTTTTTATCGTGCCAACATTTCGATCTTTATTGAGATCATCTTCAGGGCCTGGGATTTACAATGTAAACATTTTCATTAACCAAATAAAACACTATTTGATGTATCCATCAACTAGTAAAAATGGCTAATTACATTCAACTTCTATAACACGGACTCTAGGATGTTGAATGTTGCTAATTAGGTACTATAAATAAAATTAATGTGGAACCACAGTAGCCCAGTGGTCAGTGTGTCAGACTCCCCACAATAAATGAAAAACAATGTGTTCAGAGGCTTTTTTGTTTGAAAGATAAAACTCTATACATTACTGGTTAATTTCTATAACTATAACTAGTAGTAGTAAAATAATGCTTCCCTCAATGATGTCTCTATTTTCCGCAGAAACGTATGCTCTTTTAAAAGCCTTGGATTATATTGCCACAATAGAAGGAACTGAGTTTTGTATATTGACAGATAGCAAAGCTCAGTTTCTCAAATCCATAATTTTTCCACTGGCACTAAATGTGACAACCTGGTGACCGAAATAGTTGGCAAAACATATGACCTAAATTTAAAAAACAAGAAAGTAATATTTGGTTGGTGTCGCGATCACTGTGGAGTGGTGAATAACGAATTTGTCGATAAGTTGGCAAAGGAAGCTACATCGGGTCGATGTCCAGTCAAAATACCTAAATCTGATATAAAGAGGGTACTAACTAAAAAACTGTCACAGGAATGGAAAAAGTGGTACGATAGAGATAAGGCAGTTTCTTTTTTTAAGGCTTTCATTCCTAAACCCCGTCCCTTTTCATGGATTTTCCCAATGAGAGGAAGGAAGGCGTTTTTTTCTTCAATGATCAGAATTAGGTCGAATCATTGCATATGTGCGACTTATCTGAACAGAATTCGTACAAGACCCTCTCCAAATTGTGAAACATGCGATGAACCTGAGACAATGGAACATATTTTGTTTGATTGTCCGGAGTATGAAGAAGCAAGAAATGCCATGTTAGAACGAATCTTTAGTTTTTAATTTTCAATTTTAATAGCCTTATAGGTTCTGAAAATGAAATGGTATTTAAAACATTGTTTGAATTTGAAACTGAAGGCTTAATTAATAATTAATTAACACAAAATCTGTCTATTTATTATAGCTGACATTATTACTTATGGAGTAGTATTTATATATTTATATTAATAATTTATTATTTATTTATTTACCAATTGATTATTTATTACAGCTGTAAATACTGATTTATTGATTTATTGACTATTTATATTCTTGTTTGTTAATATTGGTACATTAATATACATTATTCATTAATTATTTATTTAGTAATTGATTGATTAAGAGGTGAGGAGCCCGGGTAGGTCCGGGGGTGTTGGGTTGGCTGGCTCGAGTTTTCTCCGGAGGGTGCTCTACATGCAAAGGGCAAATGGTCCCCGGGAAGTGGGGAAGATGTGGACTTTTCCAGGAGCCCCTGCGGCCAAGTACAGTTTTTATCGACATCCTCCTAATGCTGCCGAAATTAAATGTATACCTGAATGAGAAGCGGGCGTATGGGGTGGTGCCCTTTGGGGGTGGCCCGGGTCAGTTGGCGTAGTGATCAACAAAATGACATTGACTGAATGTCTGTAGAGCAAAGTCAAAAATAAAAAAATAACTAGTAACTTGTATTATTTTTATTATTATTATTATTACTATAGTATTATATTACCAACTGCTGATACTCCAACCTACCAACAGAACCTAACTCTATCACCCTCACCATCATCGGTGATATCGCAATTCTTTCTCTGGATAAAGATCCTGTCACAGCTTCCCATAATGTCCAAAATCCTAGAATTCTGGCTCTGGCATTGGAGAATCAAAATCAATGAAACCCAAATCAACAAAAAACGCTCCCACCAGTATACCTCAACAACGTACCCATCCGTAATGAACCATGTACAATAACTTGGACTTTATTCACACGTGGAACCCACATGGACTTAAACACACAGACTGTAACATTCGATTTTTCATGCTAAAACAACTATTCGACAGACGATCTAAACTCTCACTGAAAAATAATACTACTCGCCCCCATTTGGACGAGACTTCAAAGCGTTCCAACCTCAATCGAATTCAATCCCTCAATCTAGTCCTCAGAACAATAGTCAATGACCTTTTTTATGTTTCGAACCACCATCCATATCGACCTAAATGTTCCTCTTCTACTCAACTAGTCCAATCCAGCTAGAAAAGGTCCCATTCCAAACTACCCCACCATTCGAACCCTTTCATCGAAAACTTTTCTTCCAACACAATAACTAATAATTGCTCATAGTACTGATGTACTAACAGCTACATATTACTGGATGGTTGCGGTTCAAACTTCCATGCTATTGTTAATATTGTTTATATCTAAATATTGTTTTACTTGTTGCGTCAGTAATATTATATCGAATAATTATATAAATATCATTCTACATCAATATTATACAGAAAATGACTCTATATTTATATATGGCTGACGGTTTTAATACCATGCCATAATAATACTGTTTTTTATTTTTAACTTTAAATTTTTTCATTTTGTAAATAAAGTATATATATATATATCTATCTATCTATCAATCTATCTATTTATATAAGTTTATATATTAAATAAGCAGAAAAGGGCTTGAACTTCCAGCCAAATCTAATGAGTTGTAGTCCCAACGCTGTTGATTATCTACTCACCTCATGGCACAGATAGTTTGTCAGTAACTTTCCCGTCTTTAGAAACTTCACAGTGGAGAACATGACGATCGTAGATCTGTAATGTTCGCACTTCGCCGGTTATTTTCACTCTCGCTTCCAGTTCCACACTCCACAGACTGGGAACATTACAGACCATGCGGTGCATATGCTCAATGCTGAACTTGGCCGAGCGGTACCGATATAAAGCACGGTGACGTTTCCTCGTTAAGTACGTCACCCTTTTGGGTCAATTTTCTTAATAAAAATCACTTAAAATAATTTTATTATAAGGAAATGATCTGTTTATTTTTAATTCACGTTTTCCTGGACAATTAACATGAATCCCGTTTTGAACATTGCAGACTTTTCCAGTTGGTTTACTTTTTGCAGTTAAACAGACTTAAATTTGATCTATTTCAGCTTAATTTTTAATTAAATTTAATGTTAAAATATATTGGAATAATTATTTTATAGATCATATTGATAAAATTGGGCAAAATGATGTAGGAAAATTTTTTTAAATTATAGAACAATATGTAGCTTGATCATCTATCATCCATGACTATTCATGCAACAAAAAATACCTTTTTGATTTATTTATTTATTTATTTAACAGGCAGCCACACGTTTTTTTTCATTTGTACAAAATCTAGAAAAGTAACAGTTTACAAAGTAAACTAAAATTTACGATATATCGCAGAAAATATACGACAAATAGAAAAGTACATTTATAAAATTTTTAAGAAATAAAAATTGAAATGACAAGGATATAAAAATAAAATATAATTAAAATACGTTTAATATTGCAAAAGTTCTTGCGTGTTAATCGTAAAAACAAAAACTATTGAATCAATTTTGATGAACTTCAAAATCCAACGTATATAAACATAAAACAGCAATATCTCACTGGCACCCCCAACACGAATCATGCACAATTACACAGAAAACAAACACTTTGAGTGAGTAGAAATACTTTGATTGAATATAAAAAAAAAATTTTTTTGTATAAATTCACTTTTTTCCACATCCTACATGTTTTTGTTAAATTTAAACAATGTTTGTAAATCCGAGGCCCTGAAGATGATCTCAATAAAGATTGAAACGGCACGATGAAGAAAATGTTTTTCTGAAACCTACATCACACCAGACCGCACCTCACGATTTCTGAATAATCATTTGGTGAAACCGCTCATTTTGTTTTCATTAGTACCGAGTGGGTTTAGAGACTATAAAATGAGCATATAACAAACATTGAGCATCAGGATTTACAAAAAAAGATAACACTTTTTATACCCCCTTGGCAACACCAGTTTATAAAGCTAGTCTATATATAAATTAACAATCAAATTTTTTTGATAAAAGTAGCAATCATAATAATAAAAAAATCAATATCACTTTGAATATAACTAGAAATATATGGAATATATAATATATATCTAGAATATAAGGAAATGTAGTGAATGTAGTGACTAAAGGATAGGTTTTAAAAAATTGCTGAACCGGTCGAGAGATTTGTTAAAGAAGTCGAGAATTTTATTTCCAACGCTGTCCAAGTCTGTACAGTCATTGATAGAAGAATGGCACTGGTAATTGGTGGTTTTGGAAGAAGTGAAAAAGAGCAGGATCGGGTTCAGTTATTGGGGATGTGACAATTTATTAATTGAAGTAACTCTGGAGTACGATGGATCTAACATCTTTTCTACTCAAAAGACCCAAATCCTAGTTGAAAAACATAAAAACGCACCTCTCTAAAATAAAAACCCTTTTCTAAATATCAACACGCCTACCAGAAAGTAATTTTTTTAAAGTGGAGTTTCAATCTTCGTAGAGATCATTAGACAGATGAAGAAAGAAGAAGACTAATTGTTGGGTTCACCAAGCTTTCGGCAACTTATAGTGCCATCATCAGGGCCTATTTATTAAAAATTAAAATTAATAATATACAATTAACAAAATAAAATAATATACATACTTTCCCAAAAGTGCAGAAAACGATTAACATGGAAAAACTATTGTAAAAGCGTTTTGGGTTTAAGGTTATGAAGCACATGGCCAGTATACTGCATTTTACATGGTGAAAATAGACATATATAAAATTGTAAGTAATTATTAATATACACCATTTAAATTAACAAAAACAATAATTTATAATAAAATTTAACAGTAACTCGCTAATAAAAAAAATCCATATGACTATGGTTCAAGAATTTTGTTCTGACTAGCTATATCTTACAGGTAACATTTATGATCACAGATATTTTCTTCACCTGTCTAATGACCTCTACGAAGATTGAAACTCCACATAGATTATCTGCAGATCGATAAACAAACATCATATCGTAATTTTTTTTGTTTTGTTTGTGTGCATAGGTCATTTTGCGTTATTGGGGTATGAAGATGATTTGCATTAGGTTAAGATAGAAATGTTTTTGCTTGAATCGGAGAAAATAAGTGGTAAATGCAAATTTTTAAAATTGAAGTCTCTCTCAACATTAACAAAGATTTTTGTCAGGATGATGCAATTGATTATTCAGCCTAATTCTGACTTTTTTCTAAATTCTGGAAAAAAAAATTCATGTGGAGATGTATTCCAAATGATACCAATTTTCAAGGGGCGGGGATATCAGAAAAATATTTGGTTAGCTCCTTTGTGCATTACAAGAGGTGACATCAACTGTCATTGAGGAGGAAATTTATATATATGATATTTTTTCGGTATAAATTTTTAGTAGAAGGTTAAACCTATTTTAAATTGAAAAATGAATTAAATTCAAAATGGATCCACATTGGTTTTTAATCAAATATTGTAAGAATGAAAAAAGTACATTGAAGGAACATAAATGATGAAAGTTGACTTGAAAACAGTGAAACTTAAAAAATATCTTCTTATGGCAAACGCTCAAATTACAAAGGGCATTGATAAAAATTGAGATTTTTAAAAATTAACACACTTTATTACACATTGTGCTCTATTCTTTTTTAAAAAATATAGTTCCTACTCACAGTAAGTTGTTTTGCAACGATCCGTTTTTTAGATCTAAAATTGTTCATAATAAACAACCTAATAGAAACAGACATATATAGAAAACCCACAATTACAGACACTATGATACCAGCGGACTCTTCCCACCCATGGTCCCAAAAGGCTGCTGGTTTCATTTGGCTCATAGACCGTATGTTAAAACTTCCATTAACACCTGCTAACTATAAAAAAGAATTAGAAACTATTAAAACCTTAGCAAAAAACAATGGGTATTTAGAAATATTTATTGATAGGTTGCTAGTTAAAAGAATAAAAAAAATAACTTTAAACGAATCAACAATAGGACTCAGCCACCCCACCACAAATGAATCATTAGGTTTCCGTTGTTTGCCATACATTGGCGAATTATCAGAAAAAGTTAGTAAAATTTTTAAACAAGAAGGTTTAGAATAGCTTTTAAAAGTACGAGTTCACTCAAAAACATCCTCTCAAAACCTAAAGACAAGGTAGAGAGCTTGGCAAAAAGCGGGGTTTACCAACTCAATTGTAATGATTGTGATATTAAATATACAGGACAAAGCAGTAAAGAAATAAAAACGAGAGTAAAAGAACACTTGCCTAAATCGAGCACATTTTCGGAATTTAAAGACCGTCTAAAAGAAACAAAACATAATTTCAATTCAAATTTAAATACAACAGTTTTACATAGTTTCAACAAAGGGAGAGAACTCTATTGGTTTGAGAAATTTGAAATTAAAAAATGTAAAATTGAACATGGTGATAAATGCATTAATAATATAACAGGTTTTGATTTACCTCCCATTTTAAATATGTACATAACGTCCAAATAATTAAATTAATTATTTTAATTGTTATTATTTTTATAATAATTTAATAATATTAAGGTATCATTCTAATTTTCTATATTTTATCTTTAATCACTAATTTATAATTAATTTCTTACAGTATTTACTATTATAATATTTATTTGTGTTCTAATTTCCGCGTTTCGCACGTTCAAATTGAGCGCCTTTAAAAAACCAGCTGTTCATTGGAACGTCGCGTTGGCGGGGGTATCAGCGGGTTCACTTTTGCAATTCGTGTGGAGAGACGTGTTGTAGTCTCAAGTCTGTAGAAGTCCTTCAACTGATGATGATCTAAGTGCTCGAAATCCGGACGTTGCAAAACAACTTACTGTGAGTAGGAACTATCTTTTTTTAAAAAAGGATTGAACACAACACTCACTCCATCATTTATCATTTCCGTTGTGCTCTATTCAGTTAATTTTTGTCAGAGGTTTCTTTATAACATGTCTTAATTTTCAAAAGCATGCATTTTACTCACCATCACACCAGCATAAATTACGTTTTAAATAGAAGAATAAATGAAAAGACTAATTAAGTTTTACTTTTATTGAAATAAATTAACATCATTTACATTATTGTTATAATTATTCCTTTTCTTGGTAGTGCTTGCTTATTAAAACTAATGTTCATTGCCCGCTTTCTGTTTTTTAAAAAATAATCCAACAGATTATTCAGGTTATAATAGAATAGAGTTTATATTGCTTTTATTCTGTTCTTTTATGAATTTATTATACAAAGTATGTACATGGATAGTTAAGTATGTGTCAATCCGTCTACAATTACTAGCATGCATCAATAAACATTGTCATCTTATTATAAAGAATAAATAAATATATATGTATATATACGACTTTATGAATATGAAGTTACAACAGTCAGCGGGATCTGTTCGAAAGCTTGAATATTTTAAAAATTTGTCCTAAACAAACATAATATTAAATATTTGGCAATTACTCAAATTTGGCAGTGCTCAAAATACAATGTTATACAATATTTAAAATTGTGTGGTGACGATTTGTTTAGTTCTATTTTTTTTTTAAATTTGAAAATTTTCAAGCTTTCATTATAATAAATTAACGATATGTTCAGCAAATTCAACTCGATTTGACTGATTGCCTGCCTAAGTTCTTGTCCTTGCAGTAAATCCTACAGATTTCGGTTTGTGTCATGAAAGTCGCTGTGTAATAAGATA
Source organism: Cimex lectularius (assembly GCF_000648675.2). Taxonomy (NCBI): domain Eukaryota; kingdom Metazoa; phylum Arthropoda; class Insecta; order Hemiptera; family Cimicidae; genus Cimex; species Cimex lectularius. The sequence continues at coordinate 439,611 of NW_019392782.1, forward strand.
AAAAAAAAAATGTTTTTAATATAGCCTTCATTCAGCATGAAAGCACTCAATGAACCAGACGTCCATTGTTAATCGTTTGAGCAATGTGATTAATTTTATTACGCTTCAGGTATACAATACAAAACATCTATCAAGTACTTCAAAAAATGCTATTATCGCACCAAACCTTAGCGAAATATTAACACTATTTTCTTCTTTAATGTTTTCTTACAATACTTCCAGTAATATAAGGTTTTTTAACTTCCACTCATTGGGTTCATTGTTAATTTAATAATTGATCTTAACGTTTTATTACTACTCATAGATTAATGTATTCTCTAGGCTTACGGTTAATCTAAATGAAAATAACCCATTGTTGAATCTTTGCCATCTTTTGTAACACCTTGACAAATTCTACACCCGAAATTAATTCTAGAAACTACAACTAACTTACCATAAACTAAAACATATATTCATATAACTTGATTAATCAGAGTTTATGTTTAAAAAAAAAAGCGTTTAAAAAAAAGAAATTTTACATGATTTAAAAAAAGTAAACTGTGCATATATGCGATTGTATAAATTAAACAAATCATTTTTTTTTAGTATAAACTAAAAATAAATGTTAACTTTTGGACCTTTGCTTGAGCAAAAATTAAGTTTTCTAATTTTTTACATTTGTGTTTTTTTATTTATACATATCATCAATCAATATAAAGTGAATTTAAAACAATGGCAAGAATCTAGCTGGACTGAATGAATCTGTTTGTACACTACATTTTCTATTTCTTATCCTTTCTCTACAAATACATCAAAAATACACAAAGATAATGGAAAATATTTATAATTCTGAGATCTAGAGAATTAACAAATTATAAATACTAAAAACAGTCTTCCTTATTAAGTCTTGTCGAAGGTAAAATGTTCCGGCTCAAAAAGAGTGGTTTTTCAGCATAGAAAACATGGAAAAAATAAATGGCAAGAAATCTTAATTTATTGGAAGACAAACGCACAAAGCATGATTTCAATGAAACAAAAATACATGCTTCAGCCATTCTGGAAGACAAATTTCTTTGGCTGTATTTCAAAAATCCACTTTTTTCATTTGAAAACTTTACTAAAGCGTTTTTTTTTTATAAATATTCCATTTTTTAGGATAGTTTTTAGTTGTTTAGAAAGTGTAAAAAATAACCAGTTGCTCTTGTTACACTCTCTCGAGCCATTATATTTTGCCCTGTCCAGACTTAAAATTAAATATTAAGGAAGACTGTTGAAAACAACTTTTAAATTTTTTTCTTTTATAAATATAACGACAATATAGTACAACGAATAAATAATTCTAACAATAGTTTTACTTTGTGCTTTTTAACAGAATTAAACGTGCATAATATATTAACATTTTTGATTAATGTTACCTAACATCTTTTAACATATATATCACATAAATATAAATGTAACCTATATAAAAAACAATTACATTATATAATAAATATACAACCTTTTTCACTTTGGATTATCCAAAATTAAAGTTAGTGGAAAGATGCGGGCTTTATTTTAGAATACTGTAGTTTACAATTGTCAAATAGAAAAGTGGAGGAGAATCGAATATTTTAACTTCGTTCATTTAAATCTTTTTCCAAAACTTTCAAATCAGTGAAACTATTCATTCCTCCATATCAATGTGATTTTGATATACATATAAACTAAACAAAAATATATTTATGTATATATAATCACATAAACTGAGCAACTACTACCTTCCTATACAACTACATCTTTTTTCTTCTGATGTTACGCTAGTTATGACATATTCTTTACGATATTAACTCATATTTAAATTTTTAAAAATGATTATTTGGCCTCTAATATTGCATTTAATTTGTCAGTTTAAAAAAAAAAATAAAATAAAGGGAAAAGAAAAAACAAAATTTATATCGAACTAGCAGTTTCATACCTACGTTCACTAATACATTTAAGTACACCCAGTCTTTCACAACCACAGTTTGTTATCTCATATACATAAATATTATAGTTTTACACCATATATACATTAGACATGGCTAGAAATAGAATTGGTAGGCTAGCTCTGATGGCACTGGAGGCTTTAACCTCTCTTCATTTTTGTAAAAACTACTACTCAAATAGTAAAATCAATATAATAATTGAGTGTTTAATCACACTTTAATATTATTCTTCATCAAAATGTCTAGTATAGGCAATAGTAGAAAGTATCAGTGCAGTGTTTCTAATTTTTAAAAAATGGTTCTAATTATGTATAATCTAAGTTGTGTTATATCCCTTACTCCTAGGTTTTGTAGAATTTTCAATTCATTGTTCATTTGGACCTATTGTATTCCTCCAATATCCATTCATAAATTTATACACTTATTTTTTGGCTACATACTACAAACACAATTCATGTCTAGGTAGATATTTAATACGCTATGCATATTTATAATATTTATGTAATATATTTTTTTTGTACAATTGAAGTTAATTTATTATCACGAATATATATCTTTTTTTCAGTCATCTATATTCTGAAGTAGTGTGAAAAAGTTTGTGATTTATCGATTGCTCTGTAGATCCCTTGAGGTTTAGACAGGCAAAAAATGATTCTATAATTATTTTTCAAAACAATCCGTAATTAAAATTGAAGAATATCTGCATATGTATATATCGAATTTTATTATAAAAAAACAGACAATTGTAAAATAAAGGCAGGTATTAATAAATATTAACATTATGGCTATCAATGAAAATATTATCATTAGAGCCATTGAAATATTAAGAGCTCATCAAAAATTTCCCTCAAATTAACATTTATATCTAACTATAATGTTCATACTAGTATGTAGAGTAAGTACATAAAGTGCACCAAAAAAATAGTAAAAATGTGCTTATATATTGAATTTTATACATGTAAAAAATTCTTAATGTATATGGGTTTTTTCTTTTTCTTTCTTTTTTAATTTATTATGTAAATCCAAAAAGACAAACTTAAAGAAACATTTTTTTAACATTTACAACTTTTTAAGAGAGTTTTGTTTTTCTAACATTGTTTATTTGTGAAGTGGTAGATTGAAAAGGTATCTGGTGGAGGGAAATTGTCCAGACCAAATATACTCCCGACAAGTTCACTGAGGATCGAAATAATGTATCTTGGCACATACCAGTAAACGCTCGATTGGACGAATACAACATGATAATACAATTTTGTTAGGGAGAAGATATTTTTATTTTTTCTTCAAAAGATTGCATGTGTTCTATCACTCCATGCAATGCTCATATTTGTTTGAAAAGCCACTCAATGTAGATGATAGGTGTTAAATCAAGAGTAGTCATTGGCAAAGTTTGGAAAAGGGTGGGATTGTGTTAGGTTCAGGTTAGGGTTAAGCATAGTATGGTTAGGTAATTATTGTTAGGTAGGGTTAGGGTTTTGGACAGGTTAGACTAGGTAAGTTTGGAGTTAGAATTAGGGTTAAGAACGAGTTAGGCCACATAGTCTTTTTCTTTATAAGATAGTACAATTTTGTGCAATTGATAAAGATTAGAATATTTGCTTCGAAGACCACATTGTGTATCTGGAATGGATAGAGTAAGTTGGATCAATATTGGAAGGAGTACAGGTTTGCAAATTTTGAAAAAAAATTGAGGGAGGTGTAGTATAACATAATATCGACTTTTTTGGATGGGTGTGCAGAAGTGATTGTGTTTTTCCATCATGCCCTAGAGCTTTTTTAGTGGACAAGGAGTTGATTATGTTTTGGTCTTGGCATGGCGTACTTCTAAAATTGTACATAATTGGGTCTTAGTCTCTTTTAGGCTAAGCTCTATTTCTTGGGAAAAAATGTGTTTTAACATGGAATTTAGGCTGGTTTTTTGTGTCACCATTATCTCAGTGAACTTGTGTTATTGGAATGAACATAGGCAAGGTTAGGTTATAGATTAAGTTAGGTATGGTTAGGGATGAATTAAGTTAGGTCAAATTAGATTCGGTAGAGTTAGGGTTAAGGGCAAGTTAATTTAGGTCTTTTTTTCTTAAAATATAGCATAATTAAATGCAATTGCTGAGGACTTGAATGTTTGTTGATTCTGGAATGGATAGAGTGAGGTGTCGGATCAATTTGGAAGGAGCTGACTTTTGTAAATTTTGGCAAAACGTGGGAATATGGCAGATTGATCGGGAGCTTTTTAATCATTTTCATTTTTTCTTTTAATTGTTTAAGCTAAGTTAATAGAGTAAAAGAAAGTTAAAGTTAATTTTTATTTAAATGGATTAATAATAAATTTTGTTTATAATATTAACTAATAATTTCTAAATTATATTTTGCATTCCAATTTTGCAATTGCAAGTACAAGTTTATTCTATGTCATAATAATATTACAAGAAAATGAGAAATTCATGATTCTCCATTTTTACAGGAAAAAATTGATGAGCAATAATCTTTAAAAAAAATTAAAATGTTCACATTAAAAATAAAATTATCACAGCATTTTGTTCATATGCGGGGAATTGATTTTTGTTAAATCTGTACAATATTAGTATGTAAAATATGTTAAATATATAATGATTAGTTATTATAATTTAGTAACATTAAAAAAAGATTTTGTGTAAACAAAAACAGTTTTAATCAAAATGAAGTTTGAAAAGTGCTTTATGTTTTAAAAGACAGGTTCTGAATTTTGAGTGTTTGGTTTCTCAATTTGTAAAGATGCTCTTTGTGTTATAACGCTACCATGTCGGCCATAGTAATAATAGTTTATAAAATATCAACCTACAATCTATTTTAGAATTTATTTCTTATTTTTTAAATAGTTACCGGTTAATCTCACCTCATTCTCATTTGTACTCATTTAAAACATACAGTCATCTCATAAGGTTTATTCTCTAAAATGAAATAATCACAGAATAAAAGAAGACAGACAGATGGAGGGTGGAAGAGAAAGTGAGAAAGAGAAAAGTAAGAAAAAACTCAGGAATTGATCAAAAATATATCTTTTTAAAATTAAAAAAAAAAAAAAAAAAGGAAACTGAGGGTGAGACTATCTGTTTTACCTTTTCCGATTAAAAGGTAAAACATCACTATACAAAATCATACATTTTGTGAGCATTCGGGGAGGATGAGCCTACTTGTCCTTTTCTAAGAAGACAAGATCATCCGCGACGACATCGCTTATGTGCAAGTAGATGATCCAGTACATTAGATTAAAACATACAAAACATACTGGGAAGACAATACGACTGTACATGTCAATTCCGCTGGGGGTGATCCCGTAGATATGGTTGTAGTCCTTTTCCTTTCCCTTCAGGAGTCCCCCCTCTTCATCAGCCTTTCCGTTGATAGTATTCTCGAGCGTCCCGCCTTTGAAGTGAGCCTTTGGGTCATGCACTTTGTATCTCACCTCCTGCCACCAATCAAAAAATCACTTAAATTGTCACAAAACAAATTGATTTTTTCACAATTTAGGCATTGTGTCTGTTTTCAAATGCAACTAATTAAAAACAACAAAAAATTAGTCGCATTTAAAATTAATAAAACCAGTCCAAAATGATTTACCTAAAAACAATGATAATAATGATGTATTAATGTTATTAAATAATAATAAAATATTTTTTTAAGAGGATGATGATGAATCTTCTGGAAATGATAAATGCATGATTATGAAAACTGCCTTGCCTATCAATTACCATGATTCATATAAATTACCATGTGATCCACCAGGGCTTTTTTGCTTGTAAGAACAAAAAAAAAGTGATAAAAACTACATCCACCCAAAAACAAACATTTTTAGCATCTTAGCAAAACACAAATCCATGGCCACACATGCCATAAAATCACAAACTCACAAGTTTTACAGTCATTCTGCCACAACGCACATTTTAATTTTTGACCCCTAGCTTATTGGATGAAACTTCTTTGTTTTATATTTCACTTGTACCTACACACTCATACATTCCACATGCTCATTCCTTTCTTTCTCGCCTAACAGTCTAGCTGTAACTGTTAAAGCACATTGATTTCAATTTAATAAGTCCATTGTTCCAGGTTTGGAATTAATTGAAGAAACAAATTGTCCTGGTTAACTTTTATTGAAATAAAAAATTCAGCATCAACTACAGTTCAATATGAATTTTGATGAATACAATCCCCTTTAAAGTATACTTCTTCTTTTCTCCTTCTTATTCTTTTTTAAAAATATAATTAGTAACATTAATTATAAAGTATTTCACGAACAAAAACATTTTTTTACAAAGTATTTACAAACAAATAACATCATAATTTATCTACATTCTAGCATGCATATATCTTATTTACAAAAAACTTTCAAATTAACATTTTTCATGGAGTGCATGAATCTATCGAGTTGGGTGTTATAAAATAAAATAAAAAAATGGATTTTTTAAAAAATAGTAAAAAAAATCAGCTGAAATTTAAACAGGCTGGCAGTGTTTAAAAATATACGAAACTTTTTTGTGTATATGGCAATTCTTTTTTATATGGCAGAAAATTTTATTATAAATAAAATAAGGCCAAGAAAGCTATAATATTACGTTTACATAAAATTAAAAACTATTTTAAGCTTACAATGGCTCAAAGTGAAAATGAATTTATTAAATTTTTAAGGCAAATAGAAAAGCAATCTCTTTTAAAAACTAAATCTGTGTCTTTTTTGTTTATAGCCAATAAAAAAATTTGTAAATTTTTATAATGACCATGAGTCAAATTAGTGAAAAAATACTAATACTAATGTTATTAGGAAAATGATACAATGTTCAATATTAAACTTGCAAATGTTATTTAAAAAAATTACATAACTATGAAAAGTATGCTGATTGGAGGTGGATTCTTCATGTGATTTGCACAAAAAAAAAAAAAAATATATACTACTTGATATTGCATGAAACAAATAAATTGATGGAAAACAAAATAATTGTCCTACTAATGGAAACAATCTATATGTTTTTAGTTGGTCCTAGTAAAACGTAATGATTATTTAAATTGATTTATAAGTTTCATCTAAAGGATGGTTCAGATAAAAATTAGTGCCATGAACATGACTCGAACCCACGACCTTTGGCTTGATACTTGGTGCCCTAACCACTTGAGCTATTGTGGCTTCGGTCCAAGACACCCACTCATCATTCACTACACTACTTTTTCACCTCAACTACACTTTACATAAAATTTTTAAATCAATTTTGGCTTTCAAAAAGTATACCCAGGAAAATAATTAAAAAAGTAAAATTAATACATGAAAGTTGTGATAGGAACCAGACTTACTTAATTTTTTAATGACAAAACAATTTATTATTAATGTTTCAACAAAAACTAGTTGCTAAATAAGTTCAACACTAGTTCTAATCCCCATACGAAAAAAAAAAAACACAAGGAAAAATGGATAACAGACAAATTAAAAAAAAATCATATACATGAAAGTTGTTAACTTCATTAAGATAGTTCACATTGTTAAATATTCACTGCTATTAAAACAGCAATTTTGAAAATGTTAATGTGAACGGGGGTTGAATCCAGCTCAAGTCAACACAAGTTACTGAAATGCCTACCATTTTTATCAATAGGTTTTAGCCTTTGTGTACAGAGGACAAATTTCACATTGAGCCTTCACAAACTGATTTTTTGAATTATTTCATTACGACTTTTCTTTGCCTCGATAAACAAATTTACTTTTTAAAAAGTTAGCACCCAACTGTGAGTTAATAATGAATCAAACAAATCATCCCCAGTAATTAAAACAAAAATTTGTTTAAATAGCATTGTAAAATAAAATTAGTTTAAAAATTTAATCAACTGGAGTTCATTTGTTTTCTTGCATTATTACTCTCATGATAGATTGGGGAATGTTAAGTAGAATGCAATTAGAATTTTGCAGACTGCAACGAAAAATCCATTTTGATTTTATTACTAAGCTTTAAATTTTTTTACACATTTGGACCTATTTTTTTAATGAATCATATGTATTGCTTTTAGTTTTATCTACATAATACTATACTTAAACATTAATTTTGAATTTTATCCACGATAAAATTTGTACAGTTTCACTCTCTCTTTTTTAAATATTATATATTCTTTTTTTTAATAATATATTGTTCATCAATCACAAACTTTTTTCCCCTTTTAAACTCATCTATATAATATAGATTATAAAAAACATCTTGTTTAACAAGTTTATACTATCATAATTTTATATAATAATTTGTAGAATAACTAATTTTTAATTTTGCATTTTTTTATTTAAAATTTATAACTATTTTATAGTTGATATTTTCTGAAATCATCACAGTTAAACTTAAAGGCCACAAAATGCTAGAGAAATAAACTTATGTACAACTAATTTAATTGAGAAGGAATAATGAAATTATTCAAGGACTATCTAAATCCTGTAGTCAAACAGTGCTTTTAATTTAATCGTTATTATTATTATACTAAGTAGAAATCTTTTTCCTGAGTGATTACATTTATTGCTTACAAGAAAGAGATATCTCTTAAGTTTCTTCCTTTTGCCTTGTTCACTGTTAATAATATACAACAAAAGTTACAGTTGGATGGATTAAATTTTGTAAATATTGAATTTTATTTTAATGCAAAATCTTTTTAAAGTGCTTCTTTGCTTTAAAAAGAAAAAAAATCTGTAAGAATACTTTTGTTCCATTAAAGAAATTATCGTGTTAATATTAGAAAGGTGCTTTGGTTATATTTGGTTATATTATGTTATAATAGCATCTGCGTTAGTATAATATTACAATATTTTTCAAACTTTGTTTTGAAAGGTGCATTTTATTTATGCCATTTATGGCAGTCACATTTATAAAATATTTCCCCTACAACCTACTTTAGAATTTATTTAATTTAGCAGCAGTACTTAGTCACTTGCTCTCTTATTTTGCCTTAAACACAACTATCATAGTATAGTTTATTCTAGACATAATCACATTTCTTTAAACAAAAAATTAGACAAATAAATAAAATGGTATAGAAAATAATGCGAGTGATGATAAACAGTAGGAATTTTTGTATTTTTTTATAGTTTTTTTGTATAGAAATAAATGCAATTTGAGAAATGTTGTGGGAGAAGGTTGAGTTTAAAATTCAAGGAAGGTGGACTACTATATAAAATCATGGAATGAGCATTTTTTTTTTTTTTTTTTTAAATGAGCCTACTTGTCCTTCTCCAAGAAGACCAGATCATCAGCCACTACATCACTTATATGAAGGTAGATGATCCAGTACATGAGGTTAAAGCATACAAAACATACGGGAAAGACGATGCGACTGTACATGTCTATTCCACTCGGTGTGATCCCACAGATATTGTTTGACGGCTTGAGGATGTGTGGAGGCAGTGGGGGGAGTTCATCGTCTGCTTTTCCGTTTATTGTGTTCTCTAGTTTTCCTCCTTTGAAGTGAGCCTTCGGATCGTGTACCTTGTATCTCACCTCCTGTCACCAATCAGAAAATCACTTAAGTGTGCACAAAAATTATTAGAAAACAACAACAAATTTACACAATAGCAATACAACCAAGCAAATGACACACATAATGAAGACATTTGATTTGTTCAGAGACAAACTTTTTGGAAGTCTTTCTTTAGCTGGCTTTGGTGGCATTGATATGTTGTATAAAGGATAAAAAAATTCTGGAAAATAAAATATATTATTGGGATATTGCAGTGGAATTATAGCTGTGTTGGACTGCTAAATCAGATTGGCTAGGGAAAAGTATAGTTGTTACAAAGGGCAGAAAGAAGAAAAAGGTACTGAAAGATTTTTTTTTCCAAAACAACATCCTACACATAATACAGCATAACAAAGAGTTATAGAAAGAGAGAGGTTTCCAGTGCCAAAACATTTATAATATAAAAAATCTCACAAGACGATAAAAATTAAACACGAAACAAGGAATTGTGTTATCAACTGTAACAGAGCAATGTGAACGTGAGCCTCTAGTGCTAAAAGTGCAATGTGAATCCCTTGCGGAGAGCCTGAATATATCAAATATATCGGAAAAAGGATTTGCTGGGTTTTACACTGAATGGCAATAACATCAAATTAGCAACAGAATTTCCTGACTTACCTCTCACTTTTATTTACTGATGTTTTAAATTTGTCTTGATACATTCAGGTGAAATAATTGTTTGGTTGATGATAACTACTATTGAACTTTGAACATTTTTTGTCAATTGTTTTGTGTGCTCTGAGAAGTGACAATTAGTCTTAACTTTCAGGCTGATAGATTTAGATTTTAAAGTAAATGTGGGTTGAAATTGCTTTTTTGTTATAATTGATAAAATCAAGGTTTCATATTTTATTAACAGATAAAATTGGATATTAAACAAAAAGTAGCAAAAACTTAAAATTTAGGAAACAATATAAAAGAAAAAAAAACAAAAGGAGATAAATCTATAAATTTAATTGTAATAAAATTATGCTGTTAAAATTTAAATATGTGAAATTTCACTACAGCATTAATAAATACCATTCAGTCAATGTACAAACGAATAATATTTTCAACTACAATACATTCTAAACATAATGGATTTTAAAAGCGATTGATACTAGGAATATGTGTTTGAAGGTGGCAAACAGATATTTAAGAATGTATGAATTGTTTGTTGCATAATGGAAATGTATTTTCATCTCTGGCCTAAACGAAGTTGCTTAAAACGGAAAATAGAAAACCCGTTGTGTTTTTCAAACGCATTCAATTTGAACATTTCGAGTGAATTCATCTGATCAATGACTGTCCATTATTGTACTAAATTTTTATTTTAAATATACAACATACATAATTTACATTTTTTAAAATAATACTTATCATTATTCATTGACACTTATTCTTTCATCACTGTTTTATTTTTTTATTTTTTCTTAATTACAATAGTACACATAATCTTATAAATTTGTAATTTATATTGCCTTTTGTTAACACTTATTTTATTTAGAATATATGAGTTCTGAGACTCTTAACTAATATTACACTTCTCTGACAATAATAATTGTATGCCCTTTGATATTTATTTTGTTATAATCTCTAGTTTAAAAACAATCTTTTTTCGCAATAATTATACCTTGGTTATGAAATTGAAAATAATATTTGGAGTCTTTCTGCTTTTATGTTTCTTCATTGAAAAATATACTTCTCACATTCACTACTTATCATTGAAATGTCTCAAATTTAAGGCTAGTTTAGGGTGAATAATTCAATATCCATTTTAAAAAAAAATTTAATAGTGTGGGCCTGTTAGTTTTTCTTCATATTAATAGTTTGGGTCAGATCAAGTTTAATATAAAATTTTTGTGATTTATGGTTTTCAGTTAGGCTGAGCTACTAGACTATCAATTTATTTTTAAATATTTGATTTTATATGTTTTTATTCTCTATATAATTAAAAAAGTAAATTACTTTTATATAAAGATACACTTTGTCAGCATTTTTTAGCGATGGCAATAGTGGAGAATGATAGGACAACAGATAACTGACTTAACCTCCAGAAAAGAGAGAGATAACAGTGAAAATAATTTATGTAGTGTACATTTTGTTTATATTTCAAAATAATTTTTTATAGTCTTTATTGTAATATAAAAAAATGTACAATGCATAAATTATGTGACGGAGAGCATTTGCTCTCTTGTAGAGGTTAGGCTGGTTATCCACATTTCCATTCTTCACCACTGTAACCACCACTAAAGATACTGAATTTCATGTATATAAGAAAAACTGGTCAAATTAACTTTAAAAATGAATTTAACCTTTATATAATATTTTATATACTACTCTTTAATACTTTTTGGTGATTAAAAATATGCAAAGTCTTGTACAATGTTTAAAGGAACTTTTTCAATAATTAGAGTTGAATTTTTATTTAATTATAATTGCACCCGTTTCAAAAACGGTTGGACTACATTTCCATTTCAAAGTGGCGACGATATGTTAAAAAAAATTGTCCAAGGGTTTTATTTATGTGCTTTTGATTTAAAAACCCAAATTTTTCATAAAAATAGTCTGAGTATAGTAAAATAAACTGGAAAAATTTGTATCATCATTCAGTTAGTGAAAGTTGAGCAATTTGATTTTTGTAATCTGTTTTTCTACAATACAAACGTCTATATCGTTTTAAATGTTTTTAGGGCTATGCTGACAATTATCACTGTCATGAATATAATTCACAATAGTTACAAATTTTATGCTAATTTCTACCTCATTTGAGGTGTTCTACTTTATTCAAACAGTATGAGATCGTTATTCAAATAATAATTAACAATATCTCACTGCACCTTGATGTTAACAACATATTGTTATCATTTTATAAATATTTCTTTTTCTGTATATATATATTTTACAATCGAGCACATTTTTAAAGTCACATCTAATTTTTGGGTTTTTGCAATCTAATTTGGGAATCAATCAGAAAATTTTATCAAACTTTTTCATGAAGTTTTGAGTAATTTGGTCGGTATTCATGATTTGTATTAATCTTGGACCCTTTTTAGGTTGTTTTACAATTAATTCATCCAACAATCCCTTCTTACAAGTTATAATTTTAAGAATTGTATTTTTTAATCAATAAATTTATGTAATACTTAATGAAAAAAAAATTCAAACTATTTCGGTGAAATTTAAAAGGGGTTTAAGGTTATTAGAAGTTTTAAAAGGTCCGTGTGATATTGTGTAAAGAGATAATATTACTAACCCAAAAATATAAGTGAGCTTTTATTGACATACAGTTTTTTTCTTTGAAATTACACAATCTTAAAATTAACTCATCAAGATTGACAACAGACTCAGATCAATATAAAACTCATGACAGATCCATCTAAACAAATAATAAAATTTAAAAGTTAATATCACATTTAAGTTTTATTTTATTGAAATTTATTTTTCAAATGCTTGTTTGTTAAAAAAAAAAAAAATAAATAACATGGTTTATTTACGATTCATACACATTTGAGTAATTAAACTGAAGGTATTCCATATTTATTCTCAGTTTTGGCAATTGAATTATGGTCCCTGCACTGACACTATGGATATCATGACTTTTAACAAAACAAAACTGGAATGCCATAAAAGCCAGTCCAAGGATTGTTTCTCATCTACGTTCATGACACTGTTGACGCATCGCTGTAAATCCCCTTAAACATTTTTATACAATTATAATAAATATGTGATTAATAATTTATAATTAACATTTAGAATATATTTTTATAATTAATTATGAAACAGTGTTTTAGAATCTCACAAAGCGAAGAACTTTAACAAATCCACCAGTCTTCACAACTTCATCAAGTTGTCTCGTATAAATAAAATTCATTTTTTTAAAAGTTACATATTACTTTATTTACAAAGTTTTACAACTTATGGGAGTTGTAACATGGCACAGGAGACCCGAGTCTCGTATTTTTCAATGCTATTCTAAATTAATTGAACATCTTCTAATCTCTGGATAAATGCTATACAACCCACTAAAGGTGCTAGTTTGAAGTGCAACCGGTGCTTCTACACACTATAAAACATTGTTAACTTAACTTAGAAATTACAACCTTGGACTATTTGTTTTAATAATGTACACATTGAAAATTGGCTAAACCACTTGACTACTTCTTTTGAAGTTATATTTATATTTGTCATTTATTTATTTTTGGTTGAGTTGTCAAAATAATTAAAAAAAATTATTTAAAAAAAATGAATATAAGATTATTTATGGAGTAGCAACATGCTGTGTTATTCATCTGAATTAGCAGTTATTTTAAATTTTGAAAAATATTACAAATGATTAATTATTTTTCAAAACAACTCATTTCAACTTTTCAAGTTTAAGAATATATGGACAAATTTAAAATTTATTTAATTTTATCACTTTGTCCCAGTATGAGTAATTAATTTTTAATTTTGTTAAATTTGACTTCGACACTCAATAAATCGTGCAAAATGATTTATATTTTGTAAAAAAATTGACACTAATATTAAATGTGCAACGTGGTAAAACAACTATAAAATTACACAATATAATTTTAGGTTTTTTTTAGGTAACTGGGTGTAACATGTAGTTTAATTATTTTTGCGTACCTGTGTTCCACTTGCTTGCCCATCTTCTTTTGCTCTTTGATACACGATAACATGAAAAAAGAATCACATCAAGAGAATAACAAGGATCTAGTGCAAAATTGAGCACTAAAACACAATAAATTCTTAAACTTCGAATAACATTATAAATTAGAACTGAGATGTTAAAGTTTAAAACATGTCTTTGTTATAAATTCCAAGGCGATTAATTATTAAGAAATCTTCATCGTATAAAATTTATCTGATCATTTATCATACAGGCATAGTCTGGAAAAAATATATAAAAAGCTTATATTTTATTACTGCTCATTAAATCCTTGTTAATCAGTTGTCTGTCATTTTAATAACATGTCAAAACAACAATAACAATTACTCCAGATTGAACACTTTGCTAAAAAAGATTAGTTAATAATGACTTGATAAGTTAAATGATTTGCAGGTTTCTTTGGTTGCATTTTTAAGGTTTTTCCTTGAAAATTAGCGAATAACATAGGGAAAAATGTGATTTTTTAAAAATTGTCGGGTGCAAATCTTAAAAATCTATAAAATATATGTGCCATTATTTTTTATGTGATTAGAAATAAAAGAAATGTCCTCATCTTTGAAAATATATTCAGTGAGTTGTGTTATTGATTGAAATTATTTCATTTTTTAAAAGGACATTTACTTTATTTTTTTTTTGGTCACATTTTAAAAAAATAACACCTCGGACAGAGTGGCTAAAATTAGAGAGAAGATTTACTAATTCGGAACTTAAGGTGTCAGGGCTTAGCGTGAAGTCCATCGGTATAACAGCATATAGATTTTGTGCAACATGCTGGAGTTTTTGGTCACATTTATAAGTACAAAACGGCTAGAAATTACTACAACTACTTTAGAATTTCACTTATTTTGTCCTTTTTACCCCTGGTGTGTGCAAGGGGTGTTAATAATGTTTGGAAAGATTTGGCACTTGCAATTTATGAAACCAACATTCCATTTTTCCCATTGATTTTGATCAAATTGAGAATGATTAAAAAACGTATCTTTGCTATTTTATGGTCTTTTTAAAAACAGTTGTTTGTTTTGGTTTATGACCAATTACTGATGCCAAAATTTTCCATAATACACAATTAATTTATATTAGTTGATTGATCGTTATAGAATACTACTATAAACTGCTTTAAACCGTACTGTTTGGTGAAAAGCCAAAAAGAAATAAAGAAAAATATTATAACTACATTTGTGTTAAATATGAAAATTGCCAATACTGTACATTTTTTTCTTTTAATAAATTGAAGTGTTGAAGGGGCTGTGTTTAGATAGTAACGATGGATGGTATTAGCCTACTTGTCCTTTTCCAAGAAGACAAGATCATCAGCTACCACATCGCTTATGTGTAAGTAGATGATCCAGTACATGAGATTAAAACAAACAAAACATACAGGGAAGACAATTCGACTGTACTTGTCTATTCCACTGGCAGTGATTCCATAGAGCTTGTTGTAATCCTTGGTGGGCTGTAAGATGTGTTGCGGTATCGGGATCACTATTGCCGAACGGCCTGCCACCTCTTCTTCAGCTCTTCCGTTGATCGTATTTTCAAGTTTGCCCCCTTTGAAGTGGGCCTTTGGGTCGTGCAATTTGTACCTCACCTCCTGTCACCAATCAAAAAATCACTTTTACTCACACAAACAGAGAGCTCCACAAAAATCACATTTAGATTAGCACATTTGCAGTACAGCCTGCATACTGCTTTCTTTCTTTTTTTTTTTTTTTTTTTTTTTACTTTGATAGACGAGTAGTGGATTGTTTTTGTTCTTTGCTTGCATTGACACTGTATTGGACATAAATATGCTAGTGTATCGGCAGAAACAACACAATAATCAGCCATCGTGCTACTAATTTAATGTTCAACTGATATTTTAATCTAACTATGTATAAAAAAACTAACTATAAAAATGCAGGAAACAAAGCATTAAACTCAACGGATTAAATTTCTGTAGCTATCTAGTGTACCTAACATAATTAGTCAATCTTAGATAAAAAGAGAATATATATTTTAAAAAAATTTGGTTAAATGCTTGCAATAAATATAAATGCAAAAATTACCTGATTTCTTGTTGTTTTTTTGTTGATTCTCGTCTGAAAGTTTTCTGGCCATGTTAGGAGTATTAAACACATGGGTGAAAATTCGTTAAGTTTTTATTATTATTATTTAATTTAAACCAAAATACAAATACTTAAAAAACCCTTTCGGAAATGAAAGTGTTTTCTGTTTTAGTCTCCTTTATTTATAATACAATAATTTGTTGAAATCTGATGATCATGATAGAAGTAATTATTTTATTGTTAAAATGAATATAATATACACAAAATGTAGACATCACATAGAATTACAATGTATTTTTTATCAATTCATTATAGTCTAACTCCAAACTTAAACCTTTCAGTCGGTAAATGTGAATAAAATAAAATATGACAGACATAATTCTAACCCGTTGCCACATTCATTTAACAATACACACAATTAGTTTTGAAACTAACTACTACAAAAGATGGAACCATAAATACAAATGTCTCAAAATAGATTTTTTGTTTAGGAAAAACAAAAATCAATTTTTAATACGATTTTTCAAAGGCAGTCTAGTGAGCATGGTGAAAAAATAAATTATATGCTTTATTAAGCAAAATAAATAAACTTGCAAAAGAATGACATTTTATAACTTGAAAATAGTGCAAATGAAGACCCCATGATTTTCAAATTGAGCAATGTTTTTATCTTTCTTTCAGCGGGTAATAATAATTAACAAATCATCAGCATCACTGTTGCAACTAGCTGTATTTTAATGATAATCTTTAATTATTATTTTTTTTAAAGAATAGATTTATGGCATTTTGCGCTTAAAATAATTGACAAGTTACTTTTAATTGTGATAAATGTTGGATTTGTATATGTTGTCAATCAAAGAATTTTTGTGGCATTTAGTTTATTGCAATTGCACTGATCGCTTTGTTTAATTTTTATTCTTTGTAGAATAGAGAAAATTTATTTATTACAGTATAATCAAGCTTACTTAGCTTTTTTTTTTTTTAAACTGTTAAAACGCACGGTGCTGGGGAAAAACATCGGTTCATTTTTTGTACGATAAGTTAGGTGAATCAACAAAATGGCATTATGGTTTGCTCGTTCAGAGGAATATGATTAGAAGATTCACTATACTAGGGAAAAATCGTCCTTCCTGTCCTTCACACCTTTCCTACCAAGCTAATGGTGATGAAATTCGCTAAATTTTTGTGAAAAAACTATTAAAAACACCAGAATGAGATCCAAAAAAGGTTCATTAGAAAAACTGTACCCTGGACCCATCAAGAAGGCCAAATGATAATTTGAAAGAACTAACAACTTTTCTTTAAAAGCCAGAAGATTTCTGTAATATATTCAACTAGATAGAGATCCTAGATCCACACCTGGGTAACATTACATTAAACTGTATAAATTTTTGAAACATTTTAGAATGATTTTTGTAAATTTCAACAAAAACTTATTTTAATTGTTATGCATTGTAACAAACAAAATTTAATGCATTAGTATACTTTGAATTTGATTTTTTCCAAATTCGGTTTGACTCAATTGAGTTCATTCCCCTCCAGTGTCTCAAATGTATAAAAAAAAAATTTGGGCTGCCCAAATATCAAGTATCTATTTTCCGAAATTTATAAATGAGTATACAATTGTATCTATTACTATGTTTTATAAAATTTTTAAAAGGAACCATCAATTAATAGTGAGAATTAACATTTTTATACATGTTTAACCTCTTAACCTAAGGTTTGGTATGATTAGATTAGGTAGGGTTAGGGTATATTTTTCTGTGGAGCGGAGAAAATATTTGAGTATGAAGAGTGAGTTGTTTCTAGGAAGTTGCCCAGTTAGAATTTTTCATAAATTTTGAGTATCAAAAACGTAACAAAAAAGTGATTGCATGAATTTTCAATTGTTATAAAAAATTGGAACTCACTTTTTATTATATTTATAAAATTTTATCACATAAATTTGTATTCAGTTTTATGTTCCTTATGGTTACATTTAAGTATTAAAATGCCACATGAGAAATAAAATTGGTTGAAACATTTCGGTGCATTTCCATTATCTTGCTCACGTCAAAACGGTACTCTCCCTTAAATAAATATCTGAAAGAACTAGACAGCTCAACATTTGCTATAATTGTTCTGTAGCCCCTGGTTGCTTTTGCTTTTCAAAATTGTTCTAATTGGAAGTAAAATCATGGATCTGTCTATTCATTTAAATTTAATTTATATATTTGTTGACAACTATAAACTTCGAACTTATATTGGAATGGATTTTTACTTGAACCTAAAATAACTATATATGCCTGCACTGACAAAATAAATAAATAAAAAAAAATATAAAAAATGTATATATATAAAATAAAATCCCAGTTTTTCACAACCACAATATATAAATCCCATATTTAATATGTCTAAAAAATGTACACATTTCTTTCACTCACGCTTATAAAGTTTGAATTCATTTTTAAAAATTTAGAATACATGTTTAATATTACAAGGGTTATAAAATCATAATGTAAAAAGGCAGTAATATTTAATCTATTTTTCCCACTAGAAATTGCAGTATCAGTGCATGTAATCTAATCTTAATATTTGGATTCTAATTTAGAAGTTGTGCTCTTACTGAGGTTTCTAAGTGTCGAGGAAGAAGTAATTTTCCAAATTATTATTCAAAGAAAATGATATAAACACAAGGTATAATATAAACAATACAATTTATCTATAAACACGGTTTATTTTAAAGAAAGAATTTGTTTATTAATTTGTAACAGTTCATTGGTGCAATTATAGGTTTTTTCTATGAAATTAACTCTTTTTTGCATTAAATGAACCCTTTCTCATTAATTAATTTCAAATTAACATTTTTAGCTTGAAATTAACCTTTTTTAATTTCAAGTTAAGCCTTTTTTTGCATCAAATTAACCCTTTTTAATTTCAAATGAACTTTTTTTTAAACTTCAAATTAACCTTTTTCAATCTAAAATGAACCTTTTTTCATATTAACCCTTTTTAACTTTAAATTAACCTTTTTCACATCAAATTAACCCTTTTTAATTTCAAATTAACTTTTTACCTTTAAATTAATATTTTTCAATTTTTTTAGAGCATTAAAACTACTTAGAAATAAAAGAACATTAAGACTTTCTTTTTTATAGGAAATGTTTGGTTTCATGAAAGACCATATAAAATTAATTACAATGAAATTTAAAAATTATATAAAATTAAATGTAAAAACAAATTATTCTTGTTTTAATTTGAGATATTGTCCTAAATATAAAATTATTAGGCTCTTAAAATCCAATGTGACAATTATTACAATTGAAATTAACAATTATATAAAATAAAATATTCTTTCTTTAATTTGAGAATATGACAAATTGTAGTTTTTCAGACCAAAATTATTTTATATTTTCAAAAATTACGTTAAAATATGAATAATTTTTTTCAGATCCCAACTTTAAATTATTATTTTGGAAAAAATGCTCAAATTAACAATATAATCCTTTAGTTTTATATTTAATTTGTCATAATTTTTAATTATAATTGTAGCTAATCCACGAGGTCGTGTCTTACACAGTGTCCTCTCCGCCCAACGCCTCAACTTCATATCTCCCTGATCCTACATATTGGCCCACTGCTACTAACAAACGCCCAGATCTCCTAGACTTCTCCTTCTAGATCCTAACTCTCTTCACGTCACCACCATGTTTGTACATTGAATGATCTCTCATCGGATCATAGTCCTGTTCTATTAACTGTCGACACCTTTCCCATTCCAACTGCCCCTAGAGCTACATTAATACACAGTCCCATAGACTGGAAACAATTTGGAATACACTTGGAACAGAAAATAAGTCTCAAACCCCCCCCCCCCTTAAAACACACCAAGAAATAGACACTGCAATCGAAAAATTCACATTATGAATAACTGAATCCATCAGTGATTCAACAATTCACACACATCCACAAAACACATTAACACATTCTCAGCACATTAACATACCACTTTATATTCGCTTTCTTATACGATCAAAAAGACAAACTCGTAAAGAATGGCAAAGAACACCCTTCAGATAAACAAAAACTGAATAAATTAACACATCAGCTAACTGAATTGCAAGCATATCGCTCTGACCGATTCAGACAATTTACACTAACAATAGAAAACAAATCGCTCTGGGCGGCAGCTAAAGATCTTCTGTCTTACCACAAAATATCTACCCCGCTTTGCCAAGTCGACGGCAGTTGGGCCAAGTCAGATGAGGAAAAAGCGAATGCTTTTGCCTCTTACCTGAACACAGTGTTCACCCCACATGTCAACATCATAGACCATACTTATTCACAACTTATCAAGAAATATTTACACTCAACGATTCCATTATCCCTCCCTCCTAAAGTTTTTTCTGATGTTCATTCTACCGTGCGACACCTAAAATCCAAGAAAGCTCCAGGTTTTGATCTTATTACCCCAAAAATTCTTCAACACCTTCCCGAAAAAGCCATCATATTCATTACATACCTATTTAATTCTGTTCTTCGTACAACCTACTTCCCTATAGCTTGGAAGCACTCGTATATTCGAATGTTCCCTAAGCCAAAAAAGCCAACACATTGTACTATTTCATACAGGCCAGTAAGTGTACTACCTACTTTGGGTAAAATTTTAGAAAAACTATTGAAAAGAATTCTATCGATTCTAAATTCTCAGAACATAATCCCAGACTGTCAATTTGGTTTTCGCAACCGTCACTCAATTGTCCAGCAGTGTCACTGTGTGGTAGACATTATTTCCTCCTCCCTTGAGATGGGACAGTACTGTTCCGAAGCCTTTCTTGACGTAAGCCAAGCTTTTGATGTTTGGCACCCAGGCCTGCTGTTCATGCTCAGTGGCATCCTACCATCCACCTACTATCTCATACTGCACAGTGACTTCACTGACCAATTCTTCCAAGTCAGTGAAGGCCATTCCCTCTCTGCATATTTTCCTATCCTCAGGGTAGCGTTCTGGCCCACTATACCAAGTTTTCACAACTAACATGCCATCTCATCCCGAAACCATCTCATTCACATTTGCAGATGATACGGCAATTCTCTCTAGCAACTCCAACCTCGTCATACCTTCACTCTTCGTAAAAAGATATTCCTCTGTTTTCTTAAATAATATTCCCCTCCCCCAACTACGGACATGGAGCGCTACTGTGGACTGTACATTGACAAACACCTGACGTGGAATCCTCACACACGACTGAAACGTCAGGAGGTTATGACATGATACAGAGTTCTTGCACGACTTCTTGACAAAAATAAAAGGCTGCTTTACAACACCATAGTTAAGCCGATTTGGATTTACAGACTGAAAGTGTGGGGTTCAGCCAAACATTTCAACATCCACCGCATTCAAACAACCCAGTCTTTAATACCATGAAAAATATTTTTCATTGAACATTAACATTTATAGTTTTTATTGGAAAAATACTTGTTACCTACTTTAAAGTAGTTGTAATGTACTACAAATTAAAAAAAAATTATAATTAATTTTCATATGGTCTTTGAAACCTGTCAGTCAAAACCAGCCCTAATAGAGAGACCAGAATGATTATAAATTTGCCTAACCGCAGCAAGGTTAAAAAACTTTATCACAGTTCACAAAAGCTGCAATCTTGTTAAGCAACAAGGCAATAAATGTAATGCTAAATTGAACCTGAGTTTTAACACTATTATGGTGTTATGTTACTGACATCAACAATTTTTTGGCGCAAAAAGTATGTCCTCATGATTCAACTGTTGTTGATGAACTAAAAGTTGAATGAAATCTGTCGAGAAAACCAACAGAGTCGATCAACGTTTTAGTTGAAGTCATGAGTCATTGTCAAATTGAAGCATGTTTGGAAACATGTTCACATCACAGTCACTCTGCTCATGATTACTCATGATTTAAGAACCAGCCTGATGATGATGAGATTCGATTAATATAAAACTGAAAGAGAAAATGTGTTAAAGTCGTATAAATGTAAAAGAAATGGAAATTGCAGGACTTACTATTGTTATTTTGAAGAAAAAAAAAACATTCAATGATTTGCAAATCAAATTTTTCAATTAAAAAATTTCAATGAAAAACTACATATTTCATTCAATTTTAGTTGATCTATAAAAGTTGAACTGTGAGAACGTGCCTTATTGACAAAAATATATCTTAAAAATTTAATGACATTTTTTTTCAAAAAATGTAACGAGTAAAAGTCAATAACCGATAAAAATAATAAATAAAATAAAACGTCTTACTGTAATTTAAAGTCCAAAAACGTGCCATTTTCAATACTTTGAACTTGTTCTTTTTTTAACTTTGCATTAATTATGGATTAAAAAGATACTTATTTTTAAATTCTTTAACTAAACCATGTTTATATGATAAGTTTAAATATTTTAATTAATTAAAATTTTAATTTTATTGATAAATTTCTAAATTCATGTCTAACATTAGCCTATTCACTAAAAAAATCAACTTTTCATAAATTATTATCAACGTTATAAAATTAAACAATAAAAATTTAAAAACAACACAATTTTATACAAAATAATAATTTTGTTTCTTATTGCAAAATAGAATTACATGATTATTACAGATTTCACATATTATGTTGTCAATTTTACCATTTTTACTCTATAGTAATATTCGTGCAAATGTTAAATATGTGTTTAAATAATTGTTTATACCTATAGAAAATATTAGCTTGCCTAAGTGATAAAAGAAGGCGTATGAATATTTTTTATAACGTTAAAAGTGCATTAACGTGTTATTAAGCGACCGTTTATTTTAGTCTCAATTACAAAATTACCGAAAACTATTTTAGAATTTATGCCACATTTTATTATGTCTTCAACCTTTGTTTAGAAGTGTTGTAATAAATAAAGCATCGTAATGCTGGCTTATTTTAAGTCCAATTTATGGAACTGTGCTATGACATTTTATGTTGTCAAGTTTAATTCTAATTGTATTTAATTGCAGTAAAAAAAAAAAAAATAAAGACAAGTATCCTAAATCCGAATGAGAATAAGGCTGGAAGTAAATATTAACTGACACGATAAACAAAACCACACCACAATTATCTGGTTCGGTTTTATCGCGCGATGAACATCCGAGTTATTCTTCCTGCACACGGACGAGGTCATCCGCAACAACATCACTTATGTGCAGATAAATAATCCAGTACATGAGATTGAAGCATACAAAGCATACGGGGAAGACAATGCGGCTGTACTTGTCTATATCACTTGGTGTGATCCCGTACAGCTTGTTGTAGTCTTTCGTAGATTGTATAAGGTGTTGAGTAAGAGGCCCTGCCTCTTCGTCCGCTCGCCCGTTGATCGTGTTCTCGAGGGTTCCTCCTTTGAAATGGGCCTTCGGGTCGTGGACTTTGTATCTCACCTCCTGCCACCAATCAAAAAATCACTTAAAAGTGGCCGAGAAAAATAGTCACATTAAAAAAAAAACCAAAAATAAATAATTAAAAAAAAAGAAAAACATAATTTTTAAAAAGAAAATGCAACATTCCTTAAAAGATTGTACCGATATTACTATTTTAAGCTTGCTTGTTTAACAGGATGTTGACATCCAGTCTACCTCACCTTTATTCTTTCTGTTTTTTCTGTTTTTGAGAGAAAAAAAAGTTTTCATGCATGTCAATTTTGAAAACCACCCAGATGGGGTTTTGCATTCGTAATTCCTAGTTGATTAGCATTCTATTATCTTAAAACTACTGTTCTAATGCTTGGATCATGTGCCTTCACTATGTGAGATTTCAAAAATTCATGCGGATTATTAAAAATAAAAAAATAAAGATTCAAACTCATAAAATATGCATTTGCTAAGTTTTGGTTTATCACCATTGTACTTTCTTCTTTCCTTTTCATTTGAAGATTCTTATAAACTATTCCTTAGAGTATTTACAATATACATTAGAATGTTAGAACCATTTTAAGTTTCACACTGTCACCTCACACATTCTCGGATGTATACTGATTCTGACCTGAAAAGCCGTCACCTTAAAAAGATTCCCACCATACACACTACATGCACAAGATTCCCTCTCTTTACATGCACTCAAGCGCCAGTCGAAAGTAATAAAAGTGCTTAGTCTCATATTTGTACCGGTTCATGAAGATTGCTACAGCACTCGTCATCAGCGAGATAGTTTTTTTTCATTGTATTTACAAATGTACAATCGTCCCCATTGAGAGAATATATTGAATGGCAAGGCAGTCGAGCATTGAAAATGAATGTGAATATTGAAGTGACCATGGTTTGTAGGTTTGTAGTAACACGATGGCTCTTTCATCGACACGGCTGAATGTGAAAACATTAAAAAAGTGTTTGTTACATCTTTTATGTTTGTATACCACCATATATAAAAATACATTTCAATATACAACAAAACCAAATATTTATGAAATGATTTTTTTTTTTTAACTTAAGAAAGGATTTGAGTTAAATGAAGGAGTTATGATTGAGTAATCTATTCTACAATGATTTTAAGGATGATTTTGAATGGAAAGAAGAATGACACATGAAACTAGGTTTGTTACTTGGACTTATAACCATGAAGTTGAGTGTCATATAAGATTAAAAGATCAATTTTTGAGCTCCTCAACAAAATTACATCATTGTATTGTAAAAAATGAAAATAATCAACCCAACAATCTAGATTAAAACATAGGCTATGAAAGAATCAAAGGAAAAGGCGAGTGAAATTGGGTGGGTATGAATGAATGACAATTGAAAGATATGACATGAGAATGTCAAAATAAAAAAAGATATATGAAGTATGGCATGTACACAAGCTGAAATAAATGAAGAAAAAAAAAAACTACTTCCATGTAGTTATATTCATTGTATCTTTGTCCCTCCAAAGAGGTTAATATCTAAATGAAATGAATAAATTCTGAAAATAATACAATAATTAAAACCATTCTTTGGTTTAGGATTAAAAAAACCAAATTCATTGGATAACGCCCCCGGGGTTTTCTATATACTTACCGTCTGTTGCATTTGTTGCCTTCGCTCTGGATGGACCGGTTTTGGAGGAGGGAGCGTGGCTGCATAGATGCTTGTCGGATCCCTCTGTTGGAGCAATGAGCCAAGCAACAGTGCAACAAAAGTAAATCTTGTAAGCCGGAGGAAAAAAAGGTTACATTTTATAAGAATTACCACCAAGACTCTTTCATACTTTTGCACAATCTCATTCAGATATCACATCTTTCAATTGATTCAATAATAACCCTGGGCGGTATTTTCCAGTATTTATTTTCAAACGGAAGGAATATTTGTTTTGCATAAATACTTGTTCGTATCTCGAATTAAAAAATCCTTCGATATTTGGAATATTCATTCCTCAAATTAAAAAATGCTCCAATATCTGGAATATTCAATCAAGTTGATGAAACAGAAAGTCATTTCTGATATAAAATTGTGTTTTCGCCGTATAAATTTCAAGGCTGGGAACTGGTTAAAGCAAATTAATACTAAAAAAATAAATTGATTTCACTAAAAGCCTTAGCCATAGCATATTTCCTTTTTCCTAGTTTGATTATATATTAAAGAAAAAAATATGCAAGCAGAAACATGAGTTACTTCCAACCTGGAAAGAAACCTCAACAACTTTTCTACCTATAAAAGATTATTTTATTGTTTGTGCAAAGACTCATTTCTCTTTCTGAGAACCTCTACCTAATTTGCAATCAGAAAAATTGAATAAAAAATCTATAACTTATAACAAAAAGCTAATTTCAGCATTTAAGTTTAACAAATTATTTGGATAAAACATTAAAAACAACTTTCAATAAACAAAATATATACTGCAAAAATAAAATTATGATTCTTGCAAAAAGTGCCATAGGTTTATTAATAAAAAACAAAGCGAACAAAACTTTTTTTTTTTTTTCACGAGTCAATTATATTGTTATAATCAATGAAAACATTTTAACAAAAAATAAATAAAATATAAAATTTAACTGTCTTACCTGTATTTTTCTCTTGAAAATATTCATAACCGAGAAAAATGTCTATATAAAAAAGAAACTCCACTAATTGGAAAACAAACTAAATATCTAAGAAAATTGGATTAAAATTGAATAAAGTGAAGGCTGAAAATAAATTAACTTACAAAATTATGGAGACAACGACCTAAGCCGGTTTACATAATCGATGGTCACATCACGAAAAGGGATCTTGTGAGTTTGTGTCACAAAAGATGTTCGGACAGTTTCACGATTCTCTTCTTTGGCCAAAGAAAACCGAAATCACCAAAATACGATTGTACCGTTCGACGCACTGCTATCCTTCCGAATTTTAATCATAACTCGATGTTGGGTTGATTTAACTCCTTGACAATAAGTACTGATGGTATCACACACAAAATAAAATACATCAAACACATGTCACGTCAATATTCAAAGTTCCAAGTGTATATTGTTATTTCTGATCATGGAACGTAATAAAAAGGCTGAACCACAATCAAAATATTGGATATAATAT
Source organism: Cimex lectularius (assembly GCF_000648675.2). Taxonomy (NCBI): domain Eukaryota; kingdom Metazoa; phylum Arthropoda; class Insecta; order Hemiptera; family Cimicidae; genus Cimex; species Cimex lectularius. Next base: position 466,278 of record NW_019392782.1, read on the forward strand.
AAAAATTATATAAATGGTTTCTGCATAATTCTTATGTAGGTACACTAGACGCTAAAATTCTTGAACTAATTATCTGCTTGAGAAAATGTTAGAAAATTATCACCTGTAAATGATATTTTTTCGGACAAAACCCCAACTTCTGGAAATATTAATGCGAGAACAAAACCACTTACCGTCTGTTGCATTTGTTGCCTTCGCTCTTGGTGGACTGCTTTTGATGGAGGAAGAGTAGCTGCATAGGAGGAGATGATTGACGGGTCCCTCTATGGCCGAGCAACAGGCAAGCAAAAGTGCAACAAAATTAAGTGAATATGTGAAATTATAAGCAGTGTCATTTTTTTAATTGTTGTATGTTTTTTGTATTTGAACACAGTTCAGTCTTAGTCTGAGTTTGTGGGCCTGTAATAAATAGGCTGTGTTGGCCAAGCGTGTTTCGTGATTTAATTCATATGTGTCTAATAAAAAGCATCGATTCTTCATGAAAATATCAGTATCTTTCTATACTTATTTGTTTATAAACAAAAACCTAACGTTTATACAAAATATGCACAGTAGAGTTAGGTCCTGTCCTAATGAGAAAGTGATAAAAACTGAAACGAACTATTTCATTAGTCTATTTTACAAGTACCTGAAAATATACAAACAGGGTTTTTTTATGTATATTTTATTTCAGAGGGGCAATTATTTCATACTATTTCAAAAGAAAGGTACGGTAGGGAAAGTTGCCATTGAAAAAGATAAACACACTGGTCAATGGAGAATTTCACACCAAAAATCCTTTCATTTCAAGGATATAATATTTAAAAAAAAAAATAGAAACAATATAAAAAAATAGCATGCAAAGATTGTCTTTTAAGAGAAAAAATTGGAACTTTTGTGAACCTTTGATTTTGACCAATAGGAAAATTTTACAAAATCAAGTGCTGATCTGTCTGATGTGCTTGAAGAATAAAAGCACAGATTGTTCCAATTTAATAGTCATTGGTTACATAAAACAGCTATAATAAAATATTGAAATAAGCAACGAATAATCATGAGTGTAGCATGGAGTTGTGCTATTGTCAAGCAAACAAACTTAAAATGTACGTAATCAAATAATTTAATACATGAAAAAAAAATTTTTTTTCTTGGACAGTATTTTTATGACCCGACCTGACTAAAACATCAACATTAATACACCACATTATAAGCGAAAGCCTGAGCGGGATTTCTTGCGTCAGGTTTCATGTGCAGTAGAAGCGGATTTCTCCGGTTCCTGACAGTGTTATTCTTTTATGGTTTGTGTATTTTTTTTTGACAAAGCTCTGCAAAAGGTGTGAAGACGAGGTTTTTTTTATCTACTCACCATCTGGACCTGATGTCCTTTTTTCCTCTTAATAAACAAACAAACAGAAAGAAAATTTTTCATTTACACCGTCGGACAAGTTTGAAAGACTAATTTTAAAATTTATGTCAAACCCTAGATGGCAACTCACCCTATTACCTATTTTGTTTCTTTGATTCTTTAAAAATTTGGGTCTTAAAAAAATATATTGTTGCAAACCTTAGTATCCTGGATAGAAAAAGATTTTTAAAAAAGGTAAAAAAAGAACAGTTAAAAATGTATTGCTTTTTGTCAGAAAACATTAATAGTAAAATTTTATTGTTATTTTTCTATAAGGTTCATGTTTAAAAATATTTTTTATTATGAATTTAATATTGTCTTAATGTGGCTGTGAGTGTTTAAGGCAGTTCCATGATTTATTTTTTATTTTGAACATTGCAGGTATTTTTAACCCATCTTCAGTAACTGTGATTTCTATTTTAAATTTATATAATTAACATGATCTGAAAAAAAAGGATGTGTTTCAATTTAATTTTTTTTTGGTTGAAATGCAATCATTTAATGAGGATATTGCGATCTGCTTCACTGCATGTTGTTATTTGATAGTCTTTTTTGTGTATAAAACATTACATTACAGCCATGGATGGGCAAAACATCCAAGACAAAAATGCATCTATTATTATTTTCGTAATATTCATTTGTTTTACGAGTTGACACCAGTTTAAGGAGGCCTGGATGAACAAACAACCAATCAGAAAAAAATTTAGGGGGGAGTTTTATTATGAATTTAATATTGTCTTTTTATTATTAGTACTAATTTGGTAGTTTACATTTGATTTTTATGGTTAAGGACAGATCATTAAGTAGGCCAGGATGAACAAAAACCAAGCAGAAAAAATTTAGAAGGGAATTTTATTACTAATTTGGTAGTTTCCATCTGTTTTTTATGGGTTAAGGACAGATCATTAAGTAGGCCAGGATGAACCAAAACCAAGCAGAAAAAATTTAGAAGGGAATTTTATTACTAATTTGGCAGTTTCCATTTGATTTTTATGGTTAAGGACTGATCATTAAGTAGGCCAGGATGAACAAAAACAAAGCAGAAAAAATGTAGGAGGGATTTTTAGTATTAATTTGGTAGTTTTCATCTGGTTTTTATGGGTTAAGGACAGTGCAAGGAGGCCTGGATGAACAAAACAAAGCAGAAAAATTGTAGGAGGGATTTTTAGTATTAATTTGGTAGTTTACATCTGGTTTTTATGGGTTAAGGACAGTGCAAGGAGGCCTGGATGGGATACAACCTAGCAGAAAAAAACTAGTGAAGATTTTATTATTAATTTGGTAGCTTTAATTTTTTAATGGGTTAATGACAATACGTTACAGGATGAACAAAAACCAAGAAGAATAAATTTAGGAGGGAATTTTAGTACTAATTTAGTAGTTTCCATCTGGGTTTTATGGGTTAAGGACAGTGCAAGGAGGCCTGGATGGGATAGGACCTAGCAGAAAAAAAAAACAGTGAGGATTTTATTATTAATTTGGCAGCTTTCATTTGTTTAATGGGATAATGACAGTGTATTAAATAGGGTCAAAAGAGCCAGAAGAAAAAATGTAATGGATATTTTATTATTAATTTTGTAATGTTCATTTGGGTATTTTATGGCATAATGACAATACAGCAAGCAGGCCAGGATGAACAAACCACCACGCTAAAAAATGTATGAGGGATTTTATTATTAATTTGGTAGTCTTTATTTGGTTTTTAAGGGTTAAAGACAGGGCAAAGAGGCCTGGAGGGCCAAAAACCCATGATAAAAAAAAAACATTTTTGCTGGGTTATTTGTCAATCCAGGTCTTGTAAAATTAGGGGGATATTTTATTATTAATTTATTAGTCCTTATTTTGTTTTTTTGGTATGGAAAGTACTTTAATAATGCCTGGATGTACAAATAACTCAGGGGAAAACAACGAAATACTACCAGGAGATTTAATCTTCCAAAAAAAAAAAGATAAATTGGAACAAACACATCCAACAAACTTCAATTAAGGCAAACAAAAATCTTTGGACGTATCTTTATGTATTTATCAGATTTACTAAATTATGGGTTAAAAATATACGAAAACGTCAAAATAGACAGTTAAAAACGTAAAAAATCGTAGTACTATCCTTAAACCATAAAAAGTAAAATTTTAACCGTTATGATTAGATTATTATTTAGAATTTATTACTTTTTTTAAACTTTTAAAATAATTAAAATTCCACGGTGGTTTGTGCTTCTTACGTGAAAAGCCTTTGAACTATTAATTTGAAAAAAAAAATTGTTTAGCCAAACTTGATTACAAAATTGAACATAGGTGATTTTTTTTTATAATACAATTGTTCTAATGAAGCGGTCAATGTAAGTAAATACATAAATAATAATACTATTAATTAATTATATGGATGGTTAAAATAACGGCTTTGCCGCATACTCACAGTCTGTTTAGGGGCGTGGTCGGGGTCGCCACCTGGGGGATGGGGTTCCGTCTTCTGATTTTGCTCCTGAGCAAGCTTCTGGATTGCCAAGAATCTGTTTTTCCTCATCTGTATCCGTTTCGCCATGTACCCTACGGTGGCGTATTCTGAAAATGGAAAACGGCCGGGTAAAAGGATAATTTCCGTCGAGAGTTGTTTCAATGATAAATGAAATATCCACTGCCCACCCGCCGCTCGTCAGTCGTCATCGCTGTATTCGCAGCAATTAATTCTGCCAGTTTGCATTTGCATGCTAACGCAACTTGGGATCGATAAAATTTCAATTTGGGTTAAAGCGAATAAATTGGGTTTTAATGTAACGCCGGAATAACGATATAAATAAATGCTGGATGCGAATCTGATGCATATTAGCTACGGCATGAGGTATTTACATATTTGCGATTTCAAACGGGACAAAAATATTATTGTCCGAATGTATGTTTATGAAAAATACTCGTCAATCAATTAACTCTGTTTTACTAGAAAACATAAAGTTAAAAGCTTGACAATTCGATTACAATATTTTATTTCTACTTAACCACGAAAACACTTAACCCTGTCGAATCGTTGAATGATTCTCTTACAAAATGACTTGAGTCGCTTTTGACTTCGGTGTACGCGTAATAATTTGAAATTAAACGAAAACAAATGTAAGATTTTGAAGTTCAGCAAGAAAAAAATAATTCATGATTACGACCAATTCGTTATCGAAGGTTATCACATTGACGAGGTAGAAACTATCTCGGATCTCGGGGTTATTTTCAATAAGAATTGTGATTTTCCGGACCACATCCATGCCATTACAAATAAATAGTTTAAAAATTTAGGATTCGTACTCAGGCAAACTGCTATCTTTAAGAATAAAATAATGGTTAAGAATGGAATAAGTGGTAGAGCAGCGGCGTATCTAGCCGAAGATCGTGGGTTCGAATCCCGCTCGTGACACTGACTTTTTTTATCCCAACTTAAAACCTTAATTAATTGATTGATATTAATTGGTCAAGCGTACCACGAAAAATAGTGAATTTTCAATTCAATTCAATTTTCAACTAAAAACCTTAAATTAATTACAATACTAGATTAATCCCATTCTCCTTTCTAACACCGTCACCACTTTTTTCCCATTTAGTACATTTCTGCATTTTGTTTCAATGTAATTAAAGATAAGGGTGTAAAAAAGCCCAAGAAAGCTTATTAAACGAGCAAGTTGTTATGAAATTTTCCAAGACCTACCTTGAACTTTTCCAATGGTCACAAATTTATTTTTTTTACAAATTTTACGAATGGACAAGTTTTTGAAAGATTTAGTGTTTGTTTTTTTACCAAAAACTAAACTCAAAGTTCAAAAAGGGTTCTTAAACAAAATTTAATGCACTTTTCAATATATTTTTGGGTTTTTCAAAAATGAATAGTTCATGAGCTACGAGTTGATTTATTGCAAAAACCATAGATAGTTGAAAAAACATAAAATATTGAATATATGGGAAAGGGTTTGGAATCAGACCATGGTTCATACGAACTTTTCTGTCACTCTGGATGTGTGAAATTCACTGGCAAAGTTTGTGACGCGAGTAGCCTGACTCCCTAAAGTCGGGCTTTGGGATCCACTTCTCTAAGTCTGCTCTATTTCAATTAGAAATTTTGGGTCGTGTGAGACGGCTTTCTTTACATTTCGATGCAATACTGGTACAGGAAAAAGGAGTTAAAATATCCTTGAGAAGGAACATATATATGAATACACGAGAGGACCAAAATGCATTGTTTTGCAAGAGTAATTAAGTACGTAATTTTAGATTTTAGAAATAAACGGGACGTGAATTAGCGAAATTGTTCTGTATGTAAAAATATGTTTTTTAAAAAGAATTGAACAGGCGCGATAACACAGTAATAAAGAGTCTTGAACCTGAATTACACCTGCACACGCTTGAATTTGTACTAACTATAAAAATCCACCGAATTATTATATACACAGGAAAGAAATTATTTATAGTGTTTCTCCATGCAACCGTTATTCACGGATTGAAATGGAGATTTATGCCCGGAGGAGTAACGAACGATAAAGCAGGGATAAAGGGGAAATCGATCCAAATGTAAAACATTTACTTGACCACTGTAAATTTGTTCGTATTTATTTTTTTTTGTGAAAACATGGCAGCTTTGTTTTGGTTTTCTTATGTTAAAAATGAACCTCTGGTTTTCTTTCTATGAAATTAATTAGAATTATTATTATAGTTCACTGTTAGCCACCTTTAATTTACTTACTCTACTCCAATATAAAAGCATAAAACCTCAATCAAAGAAAATTTGCAATTTGAGAAGAAGAAATTTCATTTTGTGCCTAAAAATACTAATTATGTAAGCAAAAGCAAATTTTTAATTTAATTAGTATAAAAGTATAAATTTGACGTATAACCCAAGGGTAAAATTAATTATGAGTCAAATTGCTAAAGACGTGAATGGAACCAGCCTCCCTGCTTTCCCCTGACATCGGTCCGATTACAAATTATTGATTGTTTTGTGTAATTTCATATAAATTCAGGATAATCCGATGCTGAATCAATTTCTCCCCTTTGCTTAGAGTTAATAGGTAAACCGTGTAATGGTATGAGTAGCAACTTTCTACCTCTATAATTCAAGTTATGATGGTGTTTACAGACTTTTTTACACCCTACATAAAGGTAGTCTTCTCTAAAGGCTTCTATGTTCGTGTCATTTGTGTTATACGATAGCGTAAATGTGAACAAAATTCTTAGTCTCCGAAAAACCGACGTTTTAATAAAAAATCCAAAAACAAGAAATTTTATGAAACACAGCATATTGTGCCGGAGATCTCTGTTCTTTATTGCTCTTGGATATCTCCCTCAAAGCTGTTTTATAGGAGAAGGGTTAAATTAAACAAATGCTCCAATTTAAGTCCTTGGCATGTAATCGGCGCGTGCAATCTTCGAGGGATGAACGTTATCGCTGGGAGATCTTGATGGCGGTGGATAGATGCTGTTCTTCTCGGCGGGGGTCAATCTCCAACTCTGGTGATGGACATAACTGAGTACTCCGGACGCAGAACTGCAATGATGAAGTCAGATTTAACAACTTATCATGTCACCTCACTCTCACGCCATCTGACTGATTCCTGGCCTTTCTCAGTTCTCATTTTCAATCTGCCTCTGATTCTCTGACTCAGTCGATCTCCAGTGCAGGCCAGTTTTACATCTAGCTCAGTCAAGGGCGACCTCGTGTTGCGAAGCTTCGATGCCGAGACCTGGAACGGCTTGAAAGCTGGGTTCTTATTGACGAGGTACCTATGATGGCTTGGAACATAAGGCTTTTTCTTTTCTTACTTTTGGGAGGGGAGTGGACAAAGTTTAAGAACATGTTCCTTAGTCAATTTAAAAACTGAAAATTATAGATTGATTTTAGATTAACTAACGTTGTCGCTGGTAGATCTTGATGGCGGTGGATAGATGCTGTTCTTCTAATGACGAGCTTCTCGGCGGGGTTCAATCTCCAACTCTGGTGATGAGCATGAACTGAGGACACTGGACGCAGAACTGCAACGATGAAGTCAGATTTTATCAGATATCATGTCACTTCACTCTCACGCCATCTGACTGATTCCTGGCCCTTCTGCTTTTCAATCTGCCCCTGATTCTCCCACTCAGACAGTCGGTATCCAATGCAGGCCAGTTTTATGCTCAAGCTCAGTCAAGGGCGACTTCGTGTTGAGAAGCTTAGATGCCGAGAACTGGGACGCTTGAAAGCCAGGTCCTTATTGACGAGACTTTGAACGTTACCGTGATGGCTTGGCACTTAGGGTTTTTTCTTTCTTTTTTTTGGGGAGGAGGGGAAAAGTTGAAAAAACATGGTCCAAAAACCAAACCCCAACAAACTTGAAAAAACGACCTTAGCCAATTTAAAAATTGAAAATTATAATTGATTTTAGACTTATTTAACCTAGACTTTTTATGTTGGATATGTATATTGGGTCAAATAGGCAAACCTTGTGCTGAAAGTTTGTTAGCCCCCAAGCTCTGAGATTATGATGACGGTGTGTGATAAGGATTTTGGACAAAAAACTGCACTAAAATATGACGGATGATTTGTAACCCTTAACAAAATGAAAATTTGTTGCTTATCATCTGGCATCAATTTAAGCCGACTTTCAGGTATAGGCCCTTGGTTGTTCCTTTGTTTGCCGAATCAATTTAAAGGAGCTTATCCTCGAAACTCCTTTAACTCGGGTTCGGTTTGCTCATTAGAAGAGCTAAGCTGTTGAACTGTCCCGATACGTGGTTGAGAAGTCCTCAACAAACCTGTTACGCCCCTTCCTGGCTTTTGCGATTCAATCGGACAGGCCCGTTTGTTCGTTGTGCGTGTTGTAATTGAAACAGTATTTCAAGAGAGATAAGGTTGATTCAGATTAAACAGTTTAGCTTTTGTTTCCGGCCCCTCAGGAAACAGCCGAACCGATGACAATAGACCAGGTCTTAAACAAGCTAGGTATCGATTTATCCGATGTCAGTGCCAGATCTGTTGGCTTTAACGTTTCTGAACTGGCTATTTCAACAAAGCTCGTTAATACGAAACGGCCGCAAGAACCACATTAAATTCAAATTCCGTCGATAATCACTCTTGACTTTCCTATTATGGAGGGAATACAAAAATACATTTCTATAACTACTAATAAGTGATACATTAATACATTTTTAGTATAAGAATACATCTTGATCTAATAGTTTTTTCTTTCAAAAAGAAATATCATAAACGGGTAAAATAACAGATTTATCTTATGATCATTTATCATTTAACGCTGAATAAAACCATTCTTTAAATGTCAAAATAACTAATGACGACGAACGATTAAACCGATGGCTCCTTTCTATCTAGTAATAATAGTAACAATAATAAGAATTTAAGGGAAAATAATAACAATAAAGAATGTCTTGAGCGATAATCACAAACTGAACACTTAAAAGCTTTTTTATGTAGTAAAATGACCTAATAATATTGGTGACCTAAGATGTCCATTTTTGGAGGGAGATGAGGTGTTTGTACAGAAAATTCACTATTTTTCGTGGTCCGCTTGACCAATTAATATCAATCAATTAATTAAGGTTTTAAGTTGAGATAAAAAGTCACTGTCACGAGCGAGATTCGAACCCACGTTCTTCGGTTAGATAAGCCGCTACTCTACCACCTGAGCTATCGTGACTTCGATCCACTCGGAAAGAAACTTCCCATCTCAACCCCACCTTTTCCTAGGCGAATGTGTAATAAATAAATAAAAAAAATCGATTTGAGTAATGGTGGTAGATTTAAAAAAATTTTTTTTTTTAGTTGAGATAAAAAAGTCAGTGTCACGAGCGGGATTCGAACCCACGACCTTCGGCTAGATACGCCACTACTCTACCACTTGAGCTATCGTGTCTTCGATCCACTCGGACACTAACTGCCGAAGGTATTGGTTGAGATAAAAAAGTCAGTGTCACGAGCGGGATTCGAACTTCCCATCTGAAAAATGGCAAAAAGGAGGGAAAATTCGTGGGTGTGGTTGAGATGGGAAGTTAGTGTCCAAGCGGATCGAAGTCACAATAGCTCAAGTGGTAGACCAACGGCGTATCTAGCCGAAGATCGTGGGTTCGAATCCCGTTTGTGTCACTGACTTTTTATCTCAACCAAAACCTTAATTAAAGAGTAATTAATTGAAAAGGTTTTGATAATATCTTTTAGCAGTTTCTGGCAAAAAATCCAACATGGCAGAGAAATCTTTTCTATTCCCATCCGACAGGAATGGCATCTGAATCAATGACGTATAAAATTTTTTAATATCATCAGCATTAGCCCATTTGTTAGTACATTAACACGTTTTCACAATGTGGATTTATACTGGATAAAACCTGGATCATCTTTGGAAACTTTTAGTGTCCGAGTGGATCGAAGTCACGATAGCTCAAGTGGGTATCGGCGTATCAAGCCGAAAATCGTGGGTTCGAATCCCGCTCGTGACACTGACTTTTTTATCTCAACTAAAAACCTTAATTAATTGAAAGATATTAATTGGTCAAGCGGACCACGAAAACTAGTGAATCTAGTATTGTAATTTAACTTTTTTGTCCAGGGTAAAATTTACTAATAAACTTAATAAAAAGTACAAAAAGAAGGAAAAATGAAACAAAACACATAAAAAAGAGACAATAAACATGACGAACAACCAAAGCAGAAAAACTGACAAAATATCTACACTAAACACAGACAAAAAACAACCAATAGTTTGGAGCAATGAAATCACGAATTAAATTTGCAGTGAACGAGTTCAAAGTCCATTTTATCTATAAGGGAGCGTTGGTGGCAACGGCTTAGGCGTTGAAACGGCGTTCTTCACTGTAAGGTAAAGGTCCCGGGTTCGAATCCAGCGGCCCTGCATTCGAACCCGACATACTAACAAACACCGGCATTCCGAGGGTTGATCTAACCTCTGCTGTTGCAAACCCTCGTAAAAAAAAGAAAAAATATCTAAATATAACCTTGTAAATAGTGTGTGGTGTTAAGTGACCGTTTGTCGATGATTATTCAGAAATCGTGAGATGCGTTCTGGTGTGATGTAGGTTTCAGAAAAACATTTTCTTTATCGTGCCAACGTTTCGATCTTTATTGAGATCATCTTCAAGGCCTGGGATTTACAACCTTTGTTTAAATTTAACAAAAACATGTAGGATGTGAAAAAAAGTGAATTTATACAATGCAAATAAATATTTTGTTTTATACATTACATGATCGAATATATTAAAAAAAATTATTTGCATTGCATAAATTCACTTTTTTCCACATCCTACATGTATTTGTTAAATTTAAACAATGTTTGTAAATCCCAGGCCCTGAAGATGATCTCAGTAAAGATCGAAACGTTGGCACGATAAAGAAAATGTTTTTCTGAAACTACATCACACCAGACCGCATCTCACGATTTCTGAATAATCTGGTAAATAGTTGATAATTGTTTTAATGATGATGAAGGTGATTTTTTCAAATTGGCTTTATTTCTGAATTTTTAACATAAAATTGAGCAACATCTATTTAATTCATTAGATTTCGTGGTCCGATTGACCATTGACTTCTTTCAATTAATTAATCTTTATGTAAAGTATTGGTTGAGATTAAAAAACCCAGTGCCACGAGCGGGATTCGAACCCATGACCTTCGGCTAAATACGCCGCTGCTCTACCACTTGAATTATTGGAACTTACCACTCGGACACCACTCCCCAACACAACCTACCTTTCGAATTTTACCTCCTTTTTGCCATTTTCCAAATGTGTAATCAGGATTCAATTCTCGGCCATAAGATTTTTTCTTATATGGCTTTTATTCTTATTTTCTTATATATATTTTCAACCTATTCCACTAAGAGCTCTCAGTGGCCATTTCATTTGTCTCTGAGAATCGAATTCTGATTACACAATATTCGAAAAAATAGGAAACAGAAGGTAATTTTCGAAAGGTGGGGAAAGATGGGGAGTTGGTGTCCGAGTGGATTGAAGTCACGCTAGTTCAAGTGGTAGTTAGCGGCGTATTTAGCCGAAGGTCATGGGTTCGAATCCCGCTCGTGCCACTGGCTTTTTTATCTCAACCAATACTTTACATAAAGTTCTTTTGTAATGTTCAAACGTTTACACAATTTAATATATTTTTTGCGTACAATATATCCTAATGTCTGTATGTTGGGTAAGATACTTTTGGCTGTTTCTGCATTAAGTTGGTTGAATTCTTTCCCCGAACATTTTATTAGGCAGAAGACAAAGGATTCCGAATTGGTGTGTTTGCAATAGGAAGGGAGATCCGAAGCGTTTGTGCTAATAATACCGTCTAAATGTAACCACTGATGAGATGACACTAAAATTACCGCGAGGCCAGTTATTCCGTTCGCTAATATTTCATTACACGAAAAGATATTGTCGGCGCGGTTCTGAGCCGGTTTAACTCGGGTCCCATTAGACTTTTTGATGTTCCCGAGAACATTATTAGTTCACCTGTACACGGTCTGGGCGGTATTAAACATTAAACCTTACTTTATCAAGGCGTTACACAAAACGTTATTGCCGTCTCGTGAAAGGCGTTGTTCAGCCTCTATCTACCTTTCTCACTCATTCGGCCCCGCCTCGAATACAGGCTCCGCTGTATAAACTCAATTAATTTTTCATAAGCTCGCCCCAGCGGCTTATGTGAGGTTTGCACAGGCTCTCCTTCCATGCTAAACTGGCTCGATTCAAAGTGGAAGAATAAATTATAAAAATGGAACGGCCGGACTCAAAGCCCGTGATAACTTGCGTTGTACGGCTAATCGTTACACAAATATTCCGGCTGCGTGACATTTCCACAAGGTTGGAAACAAAAATTCGGCCGCTTCATTTATGCAGCCACTTTGTTCAAAACAGGCAAAATAAAAGAGAATTTGTTTTTAAATTTTAAAAACAGCCTAGCCAAACATCAAAGTTTCAATAATAATAAACAAAGAGATGGGAAGTTGCTGTCCGAATGGATCGAAGTCACGATAGCTCAGGTGGTAGAGTAGCGGCGTATCTAGCGGTCGTGGGTTCGAATCCCGCTCTTGACATTGACTTTTTATCTTAACTAAAAACCTTAATTAATTGCATTGACTTTTTATCTTAACTAAAAACCTTAATTAATTGAACGATATCAATTGGTCAAACGGACCACTAAAACTAGTGAATTTAATGAGTAAAAATGAAGTGTACCTTCACTAAAGTTCTCCTTGGCCATTCGTTTGTCGCCGAGAATCAAATAGATTACACGACATTTGAAAAATGGCAAAAAGGAGGGAAAATTCAAAAGGTGTGGTTGAGATGGGAAGTTGGTGTGAGAGAGGATCGAAGTCACAATAGAGTGGTAGAGCAGCGGCGTATCTAGCCGAAGGTCGTGGGTTCGAATCTCGCTCGGGACATTGACTTTTTTACCTCAACTAAAAACCTTAATTAATTGAAAGATATTAATTCGTCAAGCGGACCACGAAAACTAGTGAATTGAATAAGTTTAAATGAAGTATATCTTCACTAAGCTCTCCGTGGCCATTGTATTGGTCGCCGAGAATCAAATAGATTACATGACATTTGAAAAACGGAAAAAAGGAGGGAAAATTCAAAAGGTGTGGTTGAGATGGGAAGTTGGTGTCAGAGAGGATCGAAGTCCCGATAGCTCAGGTGGTAGAGTAGCGGCGTATCTAGCCAAAGGTCTTGGGTTCGAATCCTGCTCTTGACATTGACTTTTTATCTCAACTAAAAACCTTAATTAATTGAACGATATTAATTCGTCAAACGGACCACGAAATCTAGTGAATTTAATGAGTAAAAATGAAGTATATCTTCACTAAAGCTCTCCGTGGCCATTGCATTGGTCGCCGAGAATCAAATGGATTACACATTTGAAAAATGGCAAAAAGGAGGGAAAATTCAGAAGGTGGGGTTGAGATGAGAAGTTAGTGTCCGAGTGGATCGAGGTCATGACAGCTCAAGAGGTATTTTAGCGGCGTATCTAGCCGAAGGTCGTGGGTTCGAATCACGCTCTTGACATTGACTTTTTTATCTCAACTAAAAACCTTAATTAATTGAACGATATTAATTGGTCAAGCGGACCACGAAAACTAGTGAATTGAATAAACATGTGTGATGATTAGTGACAGTTAATCGATATTTATTTAGAAATCGTGAGATGCGGTCTGGTGTGATGTAGGTTTCAGAAAAACATTTTCTTTAACGTGCCAACGTTTCGATCTTTATTGAGATCATCTTCAGGGCTCAAAGTGTTTGTGTTCTGTGTAATTGTGCCATTCTTGCGTGTCGTGTTGAGAGTGCCCTATGGCACAATTACACAGAAGACAAACACTTTGAGCCCTGAAGATGATCTCAATAAAGATCGAAACGTTGGCACGACAAAGAAAATGTTTTTCTGAAACCTTCATCACACCAGACCGCATCTCACGATTTCTGAATAAACGTGGAGTGAATGGTTAGGGTTATGCTAGCCTATCTTAATTTAGGGTTAAGTTAAGCAGCGGTTTTAATATTACCATCAGGAGTGGTAATAATATTTCATTATTTTCGTCCCTTAGGGGCAAAAATTAAATTAAAAATGTACTCACCGAGTAGAGATGCGAAGACCATGACGAAACATGTTCCCAGGTAGACGTCGATGGACTTGACGTAGGAAATCTTGGGAAGTGCGGCGTTCGTCGAGGACATGAGCGTTGTCATAGTGAGCACAGTGGTGACGCCCAGGGCGACACGGGCGGGCGTCGCGTTTCTGTTCAGCCAGAATGAGACCCAACTGATGATGACGATGAGGCCCGAGGGGATGTAGATCTGGATGAGATAGTAGCCCATGGATCGCACGAACTGGATCTCGCAGGCCAGCCTCGAGTAGTTTCCTAAGACAGACACTCCCCAATTCTAGACTGAACTTACCGAGACAAGTATTCCCCCCTGGCTAGAAACGCTCGAGAAAGGAATTGATTAGGGTTATTCAATTTTGCCGATTCGATCCGTTGTATTATTTCTTCCTTGTAATTTTTTTTAAACTTTCGGTCGAATCAGCAAAAGTTCCCATAAATTTAAATTTTTGTGCGTTAAAAAACAAAAAAAATTACGTGTTGTAAACAACTTAATCCTTATGTGGCAATCATTTTGTTGAATGAGCTTGCTATTTGTCTTGCTTAATATTCTAAATAAAAAGGACTTTTTGGCAAGACTTATTCTCAAGATTAGGTTAAAATGCAAATTGAATTGCGTGTCTGGGCTAATCGAGGCGCTTCAGATATTCGAGAAACATTTTCTGAATCTGATATTCCGTGTTTAAATCATTTAAATGACCAATGTTATTCTAAGCGTTCATTAAACATTTGGTACATTATGCTTATCGACTCAAAATTTTTCGACGCAGGGTCTTACAATGGTCATGAGAAGTATTTTTTATTTTTTCCTTTCCGTCTTTGAAGTAAAATGTAAGATATGAAATGCAGTCAAATTGTATTTATTTTCTCAAGAATAGAGAAAAACTATTTAAAAGCTAGTATTCTTTTACCTTCTTCGTCGGGCAAGGTGCTCATTACATTATCGCTGCTCGTGTTTCACGTACTCTGTCATCATTAGGTTTGTACTGCCAGTTTAATCACACGATCCCGATCTCTAAGCCGTCAAGCAAACTTCCAAAGCTTCTTAGTGATTTTATACAATGGAGTAAGAATTTACGGTGCACTGTAACTAGAGACCGTCGACCTATATAATTAAGGGAGGGAAAACCAAATACCCTGTAAGAGGATTAATTCGCCACCCCTACTCTTGGGTATTTAACAAAATGTGCAAAAAAAAAAAAAAATAGACAGGGGGTGCAATTTTCCCTTGACGGAGTCGAGTGTCCTCTAATTTGACACCGTTTTCCACTTTTTACTAGGTCGATCTGAGTTGGTAATCTTCCTTTGAAACAACCTACTGCTGATAATTATATATTCTCTGTATTGATTATAAAGCCTACATAATATTGTTTATTTTGTTTGAAAAGGCTTAGTTTAAAAAATCAGATTTTTTAAAATTGTTTAACTGAAAAACATTCAATGCACCAAACCGTTTGGCCTGGATATATTGAAATTTAGTAGAGCTGCAAGTTTATGAATTCTTGTCGTCGTTTTTCATGGCGTTTTTATTTGAACTCCGCTGATGGATTCGTTTTTCCTCCAAGGCCAAGAATTATTTCGACCAAAAAATAAAACATTTGTAAATTCAATGGATATCATTTATGAATCGGTCAATTTTGCTTGGAACAATTTAAATTTTTATTTGAAAGTAGGATTAAAATTCGTTCGTAATTCAGTTTCAATAGGGCTCTGTTCACCAAAGATATGGTATTCAAAAAAACAAATTCAGTACCAAGATTTCGACCTATTTGAAGGTCGTCATCAGGGCGAAACAATCTTAAATATTTACAACAGATTGACACATTTAAGTTTTTCACAGGCCATCTTAAGATTCTTTGAAGACCGACTCGGTCTTAACAAGTCAAGGACTGTAACAATATTGCAACAATATTAATTTGTACATTTTTTTCTGCAATTTATAATATTTGTGAGCTGTTCCTCTTATATCATAGAAACAGCGTTTAGACAGCAAAGTTTCATGCTGGACCGTATGGATTAGTCGCATAATATCAAATTGACCTGTTCACTCTTCTCAATATTTCTGTATATATCAACGGAGTCCTTATAAGATCGCGAATACCCAGTCCTTTTCTGAAACCAAACTTATTCGAAGAAATGTGTGGTGATTATGACCGTAAGTCGATAATTGTTCAGAAATCGTGAGATGCGGTCTTGTGTGATGTGGGTTTCAGAAAAACATTTTCTTTACCGTGCCAACGTTTCGATCTTTATTGAGATCATCTTCAGGGCCTGGGATTTACAAACATTGTTTAAATTTAACAAAAACATGTAGGATGTGGAAAAAGTGAATTTATACAATGCAAAAAAAAATTTGTATTCAATCAAAGTATTTCTACTCACTCAAAGTGTTACGCAGAAAACAAACACTTTGAGTGAGTAGAAATACTTGTAGGAAGTGGAAAAAAGTGAATTTATACAATGCAAAAAATATACTTTTTTTTATATTCAATCAAAGTATTTCTACTCACTCAAAGTGTTTGTGTTCTGCGTAACACTTTGAGTGAGTAGAAATACTTTGATTATATAAAAAAAAGTTATTTTTTTCATTGTATAAATTCATGTTTTTCCATATCCTACATGTATTTGTTAAATTTAAACAATGTTTGTAAGTCCCAGGCTCTGAAGATGATCTCAATAAAGATCGAAACGTTGGGACGATAAAGGAAATGTTTTTCTGAAACCTACATCACACCAGACCGCATCTCACGATTTCTGAATAATCTTATTTGAATAGATCAAGGCTCATTTACAAAATCTTGCATTCTCAAAAGAAACGCCTTTTCGAAAATTTTTGCCAGTAACGGTCCTAATAGACTGGAAACATTCAACATTCTTTCTACTCCTTTTTGAACTTTGGAACCTTAGACATTTTCTAGAACACTCGGGAAACTACTTTGTTCAAAACTTGTGTTAACCAAAGTGGGTTAGATAAACAAAAATATCATTACCGATTTTCTTTGTAAAACGTGTAGACATACCATAGAAGTCTGAAGCGTTAGAGCCATTTAAAATTGTAATTATAGACGTCCCATTAACAGTCGTAAGTATTAGAAAGAAGGAACTTGCGATTTTAGTTTGTAAGTTACGGTTGTACGTATACTAGCTTTATTCTTATTTCTCTCGAAGTTTGACGGAAACGTCCTCAGATGTGCGTTCAAACCACCGCCTTAAAACCTTCAACCAAAGTTTTTCCTCCTTCAAATGAAACGCTTCCCTAGTATTTTGCCTTCCATTATTAACTTGAGCTATTAATACAGCGCTCCATGCGAGTACATGCCCCTTATTCCTTTGATTTCTTTGAACTTCTTCTTCACTTGTAAACCACCTAAATCCAAGGTATGCGGAGTATGCGCCGGTATAACGCATCTTCTAAGCTTCTCGTACTTGGACGAAGCGTACAGTTGCGCATTCACAAAACAAGATCGCGCACTTTACAATTCTCATTCTCAACTCTAAATTTAAAAAGCTTTCGTCATCTCTATTCAGAACCTTATCTCTTTTCTAGGGTCGCATCTAGGTACTCTTACGACATCACTTCTTCCACTCGCACTCCATCAATTATGTCTACTTTCTGTTTTGAGAACGCGCTCACCTTAGTTTTGAAAACATTCTGCGTTAGGCCAAAGGTTTCACTGTGCCGACCAATTCATCATACATTGCAGGTCACTTATGTTGTCTGCTAGCATTGTGATGAACGTTCTGAAGGAATCTGCACTGTGGAAGAGAGGGGACGATCATCGCAAACACATTGGAAGAGGAGATAAGCCCCAATCCGGAAAAAAGTACTCTGACAGAAAGACGTATTCAATTTTATTGCTTTGAGCCATAGTAAAAGATTTTAAGTACATATATCTTTTCGATTCATTTTGGTTAATTTTGAATTTTAGTTTCTGAACATTGCCTGGTTAAACGATTACTGTTGTGCAAGAAAAAGAAGCTTCTCATACATTGAAAATAATCATTTTGATACTTTTTAAAAGGATAGTTCCTACTCACAGTAAGTTGTTTTGCAACGATCCTAAACCTTAGCAAAAAACAACGGGTATCAAGAAGTGTTTATTGATAGGTTGCTAGTTAAAAGAATGAAAAAATTAACTTTAAACGAATCAGCAATAGGACTCAGTCACCCCACCACAAATGAATCAGTAGGTTTTCGTTGTTTGCCATACATTGGTGAATTATCGCAAAAAGTTAGTAAAATTTTTAAACAAGAAGGTTTTAGAATAGCTTTTAGAAGTACGGGTTCTCTTAAAAACATCCTATCAAAACCTAAAGACAAAGTAGACAACTTGGCAAAAAGTGGGGTTTACCAACTCAATTGCAATGATTGTGATATTAAATATATAGGAAAAAAGCGGTAGAGAAATAAAAACAAGAGTAAAAGAACACTTGCCTAAATCGAGCAAATTTTCGGAATTTAAGGACCATCTAAAAGAAACAAAACATAATTTCAATTCAAATTTAAATACAAGAGTGTTACATAGTTTCAACAAAGGGAAAGAACTAGATTGGTTTGAGAAATTTGAAATTAAAAAATGTAAAATTGAACATGGTGATAAATGCATTAATAATATAACAGATTTTGATCTACCTCCCATTTTAAATATGTACATAAATAATATCAAACATCCAAATAATTAATCTAATTATTTTAATTGTTATTATTTTTATAGTAATTTATAGTAATATTAAGTATTCATTATTCTAATATTTATTTGTGTTATAATTTCCGCGTTTCGCACGTTCAAATTGAGCGCCATTAAAAAAATCAGCTGCTAATTGGAACGTCGCGTTGGCGGAGTTATCAGCGGTTCACTTTGGCAATTCATGTCGAGAGACGTGGTTGTGGAAGTCTTTCAACCTGATGATGAGCTAAAAGGCTCGAAATCCGGATCGTTGCAAAACAACTTACTGTGAGTAGGAACTATCCTTTTAAAAAGTATTGAACATCACACTCACTCCATCATTTATCATTTCTAATAATCATTTTGTCCCATGCCAAGAAGAACATTTTTTTAAATATATTATTTTGCTTATGTTGTATTTACTCTTTTTATTGTGCAAGATTCAGCATCACAACCATACCTTATGTTGGTCAGATATGCCCCATTGATCCCTTAGTTTGGAAATCCTTGAGGGTTTCTTCAAATGTAGGTTATGAAGTTATTTTAAAAAGTCCCACTCACTTCTCGATTATCACAGCTTCTGAGGTATCCTGCTCGAGTCGAACTTCAGCTTTCTGACTCTTATTCCGATATTAACCGAAGCTCCTCGCTGTCGAATTTGGTGGTTTCAAAATTTCTTGCTTTATTGCACTTTCTTAATTGTATTAATAAATTGATTTTTTTACAAAGAATTTATTAATCTTCAATATCTATTTTATGTACAGTTTGCCTTTTTATTTCACTATTAAATATGAACCAACTGGCATTGAAAATATTCCTGGATTCTTCGATCAATTTCGTTTTATGTTCAAATTTATTTATATCAATACTTTTATTGTATTCCCTTCTTGCTTTTTTGATTTTATCATTAAGAGTTTTATCATGATTTTTCTTATATCTAACAAGAAAAACAAATTTTTCTTCGCACATTTTATTATATCTTTCTGAAGATTAACTGTGTGTTTATATGGTAAAAATTTTCATAGGAAAACATTCCCCTAAAAGTTTATAGAATATGCTCTAGAATGGGCCCTCAGTACTTCCATTGTTTAAATCACAAAACGAGCTATTATTTAAGTACCTTAAATTATTTTTTATGGCCTATTTATGTCTTGCATGTATTTCTCTTTCATTAAACCATGTAAACATCATCTGAGCTTCAACAGGTAACAGTTTCAATGCAAATTGCGTTTTCCGAGATTTGTAAAACTGTTGCCAATGCACCAATTACTACTACATCGATTTTTTCATTATATTGCAAGTTTCAAGTCAAAGATATGCAACAGATTTAAAAAAATCGTTCCCAATCTTTGATCAGTAGTGTAGTACATTTATAGTATAGCTTACTAATCTGGTGAGCCAAATCTACCCGAACATTAGAGCAGACAAAGACTGGCAAATCTGAGTATCACCAGGAGCAATGCAACAACCCCGTCAATTGCAGTAAAAACACTGCTAAACCTACTCTTTATTCGAAATATTAATACAAGGAGAAGCGAGGAAAAGCTCATTTATACTCGTAAGTACAGCGTACACCCTACAATAATTAATACAATCAGACAATCTTTATTAGAAATGGGAACTGACTTCGTAGTCCCGGAAACACTCACATCCTAAAAGTCTGAACAGACTACAAAAGAAAAGAAGAGGTGGAAATCAGATACAACAAAATGGTATACTGATGGCTCCGAAACGAATAAAGGACCCGGATCAGGCACTTTCTGTACAAGCCCAAAATATGAGCAATCAAACTCATTAGGGAAGTACACTTCGGTCTTTCAAGCGGAAATACATGCCATCAATGCTTGTGCCCTGGAAAATCTTAGAAGAGGTTACACTGACAAAAAAATCCTCATAAGATCAGACAGCCAAGCAACATTAGCATGTAAAAGAATTACATCAAAACTAGTCAGTGAATGCATCCAAAATCTCCAAAACCTGGGAAAACAACAACCTGATGATATCTTGGGTGCCAGGGCACGGGGGAAATTTGCGTAACGAGGAAGCAGACAAACTGGCCAGAGGAGGATCTGCAAGACCATACATAGGCCCCGAATCTATCCTTGGGATTACAAAAACAAACATAGAATCCTCCATCGCAGAATGGATCCAAGCAAAACAAATAGAGAAGTGGATAAACTCTAGCAGTGCTAGACATAGTAAACTTATGATGAAACAACCCAGACCAAGATTGACAAAAACACTGCTGCAATTGGATAGGGCAAAACTCAGAGGAGTGGTGGGACTACTAACTGGTCACTGGTATCTGAGAACATCTTCACAACATGGGTATATACAACTATGATTCCATCTGCATCTTTTCAAACAATCAAACTCATGAGGAAAGTACACCTCGGTTTTTCAAGCTGAAATACATAAACTAATAGAAACACAACAACCTAGATCTTGGGTATCAGGGCACATGGGAATTTTGGGTAACGAAAATACGCTGACCAGAGGAGGATCTGCAAGACCAAATATTGGCCCTGAACCTATTCGCGGGATACATAAACAAACATATAATCTGCCATCACGGAATCCAAAAAAGACAAAAGAAGAAGTAGATAAACTACAGGTACTATTCGCAGTAAGCTTATGCTAAAACAATTCTCAACAAGTCAAACTCACGACTACATTAAGAGAGGACTAAGCTTAGAAGAATAATAGGACTATAAACCGGCATCAAAACACGAACACAACATATTAAATGATGACACCATTTGCAGGTTAGGTTAAAAGTTGTTTAAAGGGACCGCGGTAGCCAAGTGGATAGGGTAACGCTAGCGGTTCTGGGTTCGAATCCCGCTAAAGCCCATGGCTTTTTAATTCAGAATAATACGAAATAGTGTAAATTGGTTTGATCCTTTGTCCGTGACACCCACAAGTTAGTAACATTAATTTAATCTAGTTACGTAAAAGTATAAATTTTCATCTGAACCGACTTAACTGTTGATAGATGTATTTTTATATCAATTATTTCATTTTAATTGTTTTAATGTTGCTTTGAAACCTTTGAGTTATTTAAATAATTTTTTGTTGACTTACTGGATGATTAGATTAAAATTGTGTTAAAAAACTGGAAAGAAAAACAATGAAAAACCTGCGTATTGTTTATTTCTCTGTCATGTTTCAGTACAAAGTTATTACTTTTCTAATTATTTATGTACACCGTCGAAAAAACCAGATGGTGTGGGAAAACACATTAGGAGATTACTCCATTGCTCGGTAAAAAGAAAAGCAGCTATCCCATTGTCTTGAGGCATTCGTTTTAAAGGATGATTAGAACACGGTCTGAAGGTTCATTAGGCAAAGGGCGAGTTGTACGCCTTCCACCCGGATTTTGAAAACAAATCCAAATCCAAAATCCAATTTGTAGAATTAGCGATGATCCACCTTCACTCGACTAGACTTTGTTACTACACTTCTAATTACGCTAATTGATCCTCACGCTTATTCCAGGGCTGACATTTTGAAACAGCCATAATCCTGTGTAATAATCTGATTAACTACATCCACCTCTGCTCATGGCGAAACAAGATTTTTACCCCTTTCCACTCACACGTTAAAAGCATTTGCATTTGATTATAATCTACGACATTAAATCTTGTAAAATCCGGCCAAATGTATTAATATAATTAAATACGACGAGCGATTATAATTTTTGTTTAAATGTGAAAATAATCCATGTTTGTATTTAAACATATAAAGGGGGTCATTGTGTTAACCAACCTAAATTTTCTTTATCTAAAATTTTCAAACTAGACAGAATCTTTTGAAAGACCTAGGAACTACTACGCTGAATACACAAAACTAAACTTTATTAAGTTAGTTTAATTAAAAACTTAAAAAGTTAGTTTAATACTTTACAATTAATTAAGGTTTTTTTAGTTGAGATTAAAAAAAGTTAATGGCACGAGATAGGGAGTTGATGTCCGAGTGGATCGAGGTCACGATAGCTCAGGTGGTAGAGCAGCGGCGTATCTAGCCGAAGGTCGAGGGTTCGAAACCCTCTCGTGCCATTAACTTTTTTTAATCTCAACTAAAAAAACCTTAATTAATTGTAAAGTATTAATTGGTCAAGCGGACCACGAAATTAGTGAATTTAGTTTAATACTTTAAGCTCAGCCCTACATTTCATATTTGTATATAACATGTACTATTTTTTCCGCAAAGCTTATATTCTATACATGCTGTCAACCTACCAGTGCATTTCTCTAAAATTAAATAGAACCCAAATTTATTCTGTCTCTTGTAAGCTCTGCTTTCTAAATTGACAAAAATTCCAGTTTTTCTAAACAAATTGACCTACATTTCCATTTGCTGATTCATCAGGTTCTTTCGATTTTTTGAAAAATGGCACCAATCATTTGAAAAATTCAGAAAAACCTTAGTTATTGCAACAAGTAAAAATTCTGAAACGACGAGTAGAAAGTATGAACGTACACAACGGTGACCATCCAGACGGGAGCTGATCACCAACTGGGTGAGATGACAAGGCACTGTCCTTGGTTGACGTTAAGGTTGGAACTTGGCAGGACCCTAAGTTCCTGTACATACGTTTTAGAATACTATTGTTAACTAAGTATCTGATCTTTCGTTAAGTAGCCTTGAAAAGCTTACGTCAATACTTAAATACTAAGGTCAAAAAAAGCTAACCTCTCCGCAATTCTAGTCACTTAAGTCTTTTATTTAGATTCCATGTTAGTCGC
Organism: Cimex lectularius; assembly: GCF_000648675.2. Lineage (NCBI taxonomy): Eukaryota > Metazoa > Arthropoda > Insecta > Hemiptera > Cimicidae > Cimex > Cimex lectularius. The sequence goes on from NW_019392782.1 coordinate 489,709, forward strand.
TTGTCGGGGTACATGACCAAGTATGGCACATGGTTTGCAGTAGAAAATTAGATATTGAAGATGTGGGGGGGGGGTTCGTCGACAACGGGTGAAAGTAATGTTTGTTGATTTTTAGTTAATTGCGATATCAGCCGCAGTGCGCTACCTTCCGGGACTCCATCTCGAAGTTTTATGAGGAATGAGCAGTTCCCTCGCTAATACTCTAAGATCACGTAATAGGTTAAGCTAACTCTTTGAAAGGAATGACCCATATAGAGGTATGCCAGAGCTGTATTGCCCCATTCCTAGAGAAGAAGTGAGAAATGAAAAGAGTTGTCGCCTAAAACGTGATGCATTGCTGAGTTGGAATGGTTACTGCGGAATCCAAGGGTATTGGAAATAAGCTAATGCATCTATATAAAGTGTTAGTTTTTTGGGTTTGGGTATGAGAGTGTCCTGATTTGTCGAGAAATGAAGTGTTCTGAGGGGATTGGGAGATAAGCTGTTCGGCGAATTGAATTTATGAGGCAGAGTTGTAATCTATTGCTATTGAGGAGATGTTCAAGGATGTGAGGTGTAATGTAACCAGAGGCTTTCCAGGGTGTGAAGTGTTGTATAGCATGCAAAATATCTGTAAGAGAGAAAACTAGATTGTAAGACAATACACAAAATGGGACGACATTACGGTTAAGTGGTTAAAAAATAGACGATCCGTCCGACAAACTGACAAAGGTTAAAGTGTAAGTGATAGAGCGAATAGGTGGATTAGCCGTACACGAGGGGAGTGAGTACGATACCCTGTGAGACACCGTCCAAAATTAGATATATGGAGGAAACAGAAGTGTTTGGACAATTTGTACGTCAGGGTCTACCAATATGCCATATAATAAGGTTGTAAGGTAAATGAGATGCCTTTCAGGTTCCACATAGGTCCTGGGTGTCATATCCTGCAAAATGCCTGTAATATGTTCAGCAATGCACAAAAGCAGTTGTGGTGAATGGGTAAATCATCCGTATAAATTGTGTAGACGAGGGGGGCGAGTACGATCCTCTCTTGAAAAACCAACAAGAATCATATAAATTCAGGAAGAAAGAAGTGTTTTGGACAACGAGGACTACAAGGTGCAAGGTACTTGGTACGATACCCTCCAGGTTCCATACCCTACCATATATCCAATACACAAGAGTAGTTTCCTTCACCTCGAGAAGGTGGCAATGATAAAATAGAAAATTTTATGGTGAGTGGGTACATCATCCGTGTAAATGATGTCGATGGGGGGAGCGAGTACGCTAGACACCTTCGCCTATTGGGCAAATAGAGGAGAAAAATATGTGTTTGGCCTATTTGGACTCTCTATAAGTATTATTTTAGTGCAAGGATAATTATTTATCATCATTATTATTTTAGTAGGAAGCCCATTATCTTCCTCAAATGCCCCTTGTGCCAAATATCTCAATCATTGGGGTAAAATAAGTCCTTATTTTTTCATGAGCTTTTAAACAAATATAATCAATGATATATAAATGATTTTGTTCCACTATCTGTTGAATTCTTCCATGTAATTTTGAAATTCCGTCCTCCCAGAACTGCTCAGTTTTTAATCAAATTCAGGTTTGTATCAACTCCCCGACGGTTTTGCTACAGTTCTCACGTTAAGTAAAGTCAGTAAGTAGTTTTTGAGAAAACCACGGGGACATTCTAACCAGTTGGCACCCTGTATAGCTTATACCTTTGGAAAGCAGGTACTGTTTTAAGGAAAGTCGTTCTACCCACCCCGACACCATAATAAATAAAATGAATGGCAATCATGTTCTCCGATTCCGTGCTTTTCCCGAACTGTGTTACATTTCAATCATTATCTGGCATCTGTCTCGGATCAGGACGGCTTCTTTTCATGCGGCATCTCGCATTGGATTCGGCACAGGATTGAAGTTCTTTTAAAAAAAGGATAAAAGAGAAAAAACAATAAAAATATCTTGAGAAAATCACAGCCCTGCTCTTTTGGATATTTTTAAAGGTAGATTAAGACTTAATTTTGTGAATTGTCTAAGTAAAACACCAGGCTCAGAAAATAGTGTAATATAACTTTGACTTGAACTGACTGTCACATAAGTATATTTTAAAGTCGGGCTCTACCTAATTTTTAAAAATTACAAACATATACTGAAAAAAAATAATGTTTTGATTGTTCGAAGAAAGCAAGCACAAAGGACTGTTCTATGTGCTGATAATAATCAATAGATCGATGAAAAAATTAACATGTGTTAAAAAAATACGAAACTGTTGCAAGAGAATTTTAAAAATTGCCACATGATCTACAATTTAAGCGACTACTTGCTACTTTTCGTGGGATGCAGTTTGAAGTAGGTCTATTGGAATACCAGTCAATGCGTATCCAATTTAAAAAAAAAAATTTGTCATGTTCAGAAGGAAATGAAGGTTGGCGAGAGAGAAAAAGGGTTATTTACATTATAACAATTTGACCCATTTTCACATTTCGTACGTTGAAACGCCAATGTTTACCTTTATCGAAAACGTTTCAGCAAGCTCGTTCAACAAAACGTCAATTTTAAAGCCTTCTTTTTTTGATTTGATAATGGTTCTTGGGGTTGACATTTTATTTTGAAAACAACGGCTAAAATTAAATCACGAATTTACATGGAAAAAGGGGGTCGAATAATAAACACTATCTCTAGTAAATTTAATGTGTGTAATCACGGGCACGAAGGTTCGCCAATTATCGTGTCGTTATCTAGTTTCGTGACGTAAACATGTGATGAAACTATGAAGTGTGCTGAATTAATTCGCAACTCAATTACCATGGATAATAAATATTTGTTTAAAACAAGCGTGAGAGGATTCGCAGTCCGGCTTTTTTTAACCTGGTCAAGACGGATTGTGTAATTATTTATCGCTTATCTTGGTTTTACAACAAAGTTTAAATTTAAGTACTATCACCCTGTTTTTGATGGAGATTTAAACATTTAAATAAACAAAATACTGTCCGGGCATAACTTAAAAAGAATCAAGACGGACATTTGTTTGTTTTAAACAACTGCAAATTGAAATTGTCAAATTATTTCTAAAAACTAAACAACCTGAAAAACGCATTTTTTCATATGAATCTTCAATCTATTTATCTTCCTTTTATTTAAAAATCGAGAAAAATATTATCAAGTTTTTTAACTTAATCTAAAAAAAAGATAAATTAACCACAAGTTATAAATATACATAGGCAACTAATCGTATTATTTCTCTCTCATTTCAAAAACGTTTTCTTTCGAAAAAGTACAAATTTTTGATTTTTCCTTTGGAAATATTGCCATTTGGTTTTTAATTATTGATCAATCAACTACAAGAGATGAATGACATAGCCAGATAATCTTACTATTTTTTAGAAGAAGGCTAAAATTCAGGTGTTTATTTTTTGAAAAAAGAACTTCTAAACTTTCGTCCTATTTGGTTCGTCCGAAATTATTATAGCATTTTTTAAAGCACATAAACATAAAATTGATCAATAAATCTGATATGGTGAATTATATAGACAAATAATTGTATTATTCATTAGAAAATTGCCAAAATTGAGTAATTATTCTTTGGAAAAAAAGTTAACGTTACTCTACGTTGATTGTTTGTTCTGGTTTGTCCGAAATAATTGTTAAAGACAGTTTAATTTACTTACAAATACAATTACTGAACAATTAACGACAAGTGATAAATTACAAAGACAGTTAATAGTGTTATTTGTTGGGAAAACTGATAAAATCTCGTATTTATTATTTTCCAAAAGGGTGGTCGCAACGGTTTAGGCGTTGACACGGCGCTCATCATTGTAAGGTAAAGGTCCCGAGTTCGAATCCAGCGGCCCTGCATTCGAAACCGACATACTTACATATTACTTACAAATGGGCTTTTTTGAGGTTGATATCACCTCTGCTATTGCGAACCCAACGAAAAAAAAAATCATTGAGAAATCAACCACAAGTAAATATAGTTTGAATATTAACTTAATAATTGAAAAGTGCGAAAACAAGGTATTTATTATTTCCCAAAAAATATTAAATTTATTATAATGATTTTTATGTGCCATCCATTCGCTTTGTACCCAATCATTATTAATTGTTTTGAATTTTTTTTTTCAAATAAAATGACTGGCAAATCATTAGTTAAAGGTAAATTATTGTAACTAAATGATTATTAGACAAGTTGTTCCATTTGTTAGAAAACTGTTAAAATCAGCTGTTTATAAAAAAAACAAAACACGAAAGTGATTGGTTTTTTTTGTCGAAATTACTCTTCTGGGTTGGGATGTTGGACATTTTTGTAATTAAGAATTTTGGTTTGGTTAAAAATAAAATATTGAAACTATTATAAAGAAATCGTATTATTTGCTATAAAATACTAAAATCGGGTATTTAATATTTGGAAAAAAAGTTTTGAAGTTTTTTGACTGAATTTTTATTCCATTAGGATTAAATTTTCCATTCTTTAATTAGTTGCCATATCAAAACTGATGATGTAAAATGTTACATATAGCATATTATTTTTCATACACACGTATATTTGCCCTACATGACATCTATTTCTTAGCCACGAGTAATTTTCATTGTTATAAATAGATCGATGTTTAAGATTCGGAATTGTTTTTTCCACGTAAATGTTAACTCGCAATACAATAGAAACAAATTCGGAGCAATCAGAGAAAGAAATTTGTTTGAAAAATGAAAACTGAACCATAAGAAACAAAACTGTTTGGTGAATGAAAACTAGCAAAGATGATTTAGTGAACAATGAAAAACAGGAAAGAAAAAAAACTGTTGCACCAAAAGAAAAATTGTTGAATGTTGAAGACTTAGATTTCATTATAAACTTTATATGTANATATTGCTTATTTATGGTTTAAATAAAATTATAAATACTATATTAGGAATACTAGGTTAACTACCAAAAAGGGTAATAGTTTTTCTTTAATTGAACTTTTTATTGAAATGGGATTTTATACGCTGAGATAGCAAATATAATTAGATTGAGATTCAGTTTCAATTGTAATGAAATTGCTGTAGTATTTTATAAAAATTGGTTGTTTACAGAAGCGGGTTATCTCTGTGACTTCATAAAGTAAACCCTTGGCGTCGGAGAATATCCTGGGGAGGAAAACAGATCAATGAATTTCCCTTATTCGATTGCTCATTTGGTTCGTGGCCTTTCTTCAAAATACCTCTATTTACACATAGGGACGACTATTTGTATTGATTCGAAGGAAATTGGTTATTTTGTTTTACTAGATAGAAAAAAAAACCCAGATGAGTAGAAATAGCACGCTATCATTTGGCCTCCTTTTTCCTTCGTTGTATATCGTTTCATCATTGTTTTTTGTAATAGATAATGGCACATTTTGAACATTTATTCAACCACAAGAACCAACATAATGAAGGCAAAGTGCGATAAAACAGTACGATTTATATTTATATACAAATAAAATAGGAATATACAAAACAAAAACTGCATGCGCTTCAAAATAAATCGTATACATTCAATTCTCTAGTTTTGGACAATTGAACATAGCTAAATATTTTCTATTACTGCTAAAAACTATATCCCTTGATTGGTATAGTGAAGGATACTTCTGGTCCAATGTGAATTGAACTTTTGAATCAAATTTACTTATATCGAATGAAAGTATATTATTCGTTTCAAATGAAGAATTGAAGAAAATAATATATTTGAAATGATGGTGATAAACAAATAGGTTTTTGGACACAAAGCCGTGAATTAAAGTGAGCTAGTTTAGCTTAGGGCTATCTATGGGACATCGGCAAGTAAGTAGGAAATTATTGTGATTAATTTTATAACCAAATCAGAAAAAAATTGGAGTTTAAAATTTGATTAACTTCTAGTTTTTATTAAAGACTAAACTGGAGGGTTAAATTAATTTTTAAAGGGTTGTTTAATTAAATGTTTTTGTATATTGAGGGAAGTCTCAATTTGGAAATAAATGCGTTTAGACAAGGCAAAAATGTAATTATTGATTTTTTCCTTGAGAAATCTAATCCAAGTTTTTCTTTAATCATTTAGGTTTTTAAATTTGAAATATAATTTTTTTTCTGAGTAAGTTTTAAGTTGTTATGTTAGGCTTGTTTTAAGAAGGGATTGGATGAGATTTCTCGGCGGTTCCGATTGAGAGTTCCCTTTGATAACCAAAACAAGAGAGAAAAAGAGAGATTGATAGTATTGGGGTTGGTTGGAGATTACCTGTTGTCAGACTAATCTCCATAGCTCTCTGCCGGTGACCCAGTACTTTAAACTGGGGCAGTGAGACTTCATTGGAGACGCCAACCGAGTTAGGGCCCTCGTTCCACTTATAGCGGATGTCTCGCATTGTATACCCAACTAGAGGACAAGCAATACAATATCCATTCCATAGGCCTCTCGCCATGCCCCACCTACAGCCCTTAGTCCACACTCAGCACACGCGCGCACAAGCACACTCTCACGCACACAATGGGAAGAGCCAAGGAGGGATCGGATCGGGCCGGGCGGACTCGGGTTCAGAGAGAGACAGAAAGAGAGAAAGAGAGGGAGAAGAGAGAAGAGAGAAGAGAACAAATGACATGCATTGGATGAGGTCACCTGGACCCAAGGTAGATGAGAACTAGTACCTGTGGACAGGTTTATTTCGGTAGCCCTCTGTCTGTGCCCAAGGACCCTGAATTGTGGTAACTGCACTTCGTTGGCAATACCCACTGATTTTGGGCCCGCGTTCCATTTGTACCGAATATCACGCATAGTGTAGCCAACTGCACTTGACAGACAAGACAACAACAAAATAGTAGACATTTAAAGTCCACGAATTTTTTTTTACGTATTGTGGTTGTTCTCCTTTGTACTTAAAGAGAGCCAATAATGGTATGATGCATTGAACAGAGCATAACATGTTATTTATGTTTCTTTACATTTTGACTTGTTAAAATTAAATAAACAAAAAATTAACAGGCACAATCGAATGTCTATTTTAGAAACTTTATATGAGCGATATTTTTTCAAACAAATACACCTAAAGATAGACTTAAATATTATAGACTTATAGACAATATCTCATTTGATTGTTTGTTTTTTTAAAAGATTCATAACACCTTATGCTCCGGTCCAATTTTCGTGAAAATTAAAAATGGGGTAAAGATAACAATGTTCAAATCAATATATGTACAGGTTATAAAATTGACATACTTTTACTTTTCCATTTATATTAATTATGCTCTCAAAAAACACCATGCAATTTATCGGAAGTAAGTGTTTTCAACAAAAATATCAATCGTATATCAAGAGGTTTATAACAAGGCATGAAACATTTACGTGGGGACGAGTACATGAAGACATGCTGTAAGCCAGTGTTTCAAGGCTATATACATTTTTTATGTATTTATCATTAAAAAAAAATCGTCAATTTTTTAAATTGTCATAGCCAAATTATATGGTAAGCGGGGTTTATTCACAAAAATAATAAAAAAAGAGAGGTTTTTTTTATTCAAACCTGTACATTAAGTGATAGCGTCGTGCAAAAATCAAAAATTCAACTCAACAAATAAGCGGGTGGTTCAACTCAAAAGAAGAAAAAACAAACCCAAACGGTTGTCAGTGTTTCTTTGGTGTGTTTTCTTCGTGACAATAGGGAAAAAAAAACAATCCATTGGCAAGTCGTGGCTTGTTTTGCGGATTTGAGAACGGCCTGTAGCGAGCTGTGGACTTGTGATTGCTGAGGTCCGCTCTCTTTGCTTGTACGGACACGGGCCAACAGTTATAAATCATATAGAAATATAGAAGATAGAGAAAGTGTTAGAGACAGACAGTGATATAAGAACTGGCCGTTATGTCTGCCGACTCTTCCTTGGGCACGACTCTCGGTGCTGTAGCAAGGAAGAGAAACAGAAAGGACGGCTCTGGGTACAGACAGACAGACAGACAGAGAGATAGAGAGATAGAGAGATTTTTATCATAAGACACACACACGCGCGCAAACACACAACAACTTCTTCCTTCTTCTTTTAGCTGTACCGCGCTCTCTCTTTCCTTGATATTTTCATTTTCCAACATTTTTTTTATTAATCAAATATTAATAATCAACGTTATTTCATAGAAAGCGTCGTCAGCTTCAAAACGAAATAAAAAGTGTTGACAAAAACCAAAGCTGTGATGGCCGTTTAGCGTGCGTTCAGCTTCTGCATTGGTCACTCAAATGCATTTCTCATTTTCAAAATAGTTTTGAAGCTTTATATACATAGAAGAAGAAGGGAGAAGTGATACAATACAGCATAACTTACTCTAGTAACATGTTTCAACATTAATATTAAAATGAAAATGTTTTTTATTCCATCCAAAAATAAATTCCCAAAGTAGGAACTATACGTTTATATTTATAACAAAGTCAAATCTAAGTAATAATATTAAGTTGATATGAATTATAGTATAATATGCAAGTAAATCAACATTTATCTGGAGGTTAGTGCTAAAAGCGTGGTTGTTTGGTTATTTTTGATACTCACAGCTTTCAATTTCGATATGGCATAGCTGTCTGTCCATTGGGAAATACTGAAGATTCATCGGGCACGAAGCGGTAATTGTTAACCTGGAAAATTTATAAATTTCAGATAAGAAATTTTAAAAAATGCTACTTTTTAATACATGTAGAAACCATAGAAAAATATTTATGTGTTGTATATTTAAGAATATATAGAACAGGGGTGGCCAAGCTCTTTGATAGACCGAGCCATTTTTCAAAATTTGAAATTTTTCACGAGCCGCAATTAAATACGTATTTAAAAGGTATGCAAAAAGGTATTAAATTTTTTTTTACAGAAATTATATTTATTGAAAAATATAAATAAAAGTACAAAATATGTGTATTGAATTTAAATATTATACTCTCACGCCGCGGTCGTGGGTTCGATTCCCACCAATCGCCTCTGGCCCTTTTTTCCCGATAACCCCCAATTTGAACAACATATATAAGAATTCGTCATGGCTAATATGCAAAGATCATAAGGCAAAAAAAAATTAAATATTAAAAATTAAACACATTTATTTTACTTCTCTTGATAATTCTTTAAAATTTGGTGAATAATTGGTGACAGCACTTCTCAGTAATTTTTTGAGATGCTGGTTAGTTAATGCTGATCGGTGTTTGGATTTCACGAATTTTAAAGTGGAATAAAATGATTCACATAAGTAAGTTGTTCCGAATAGTGAAATAATTCGACAAGCAGCCTTTTTTAATTCAGGATACTTTGATTCTGATACAAATTTTCAAAATTCAGTAATCGACGTCGACTTATATTTTAATTGTAGAGTTTGATCTTCTTGCATCTCTATTAATTATAATTCTCCAGATGCTTTTTGGATCATAATTATATTGGAAATGGAAAATTCACCTTGAATTATGTTAATTTCAAATGGATTCAGAAAAAAATCAAGAGACGATTTAAAATATTTCAAGTCTTGAAATCTATTTTGGAATCTGTTCGCTTCTCCTTGGGGAAAATTACCGTGGGAGCCGTACCGCAGACCATCGCAGTGAAATGGAAAAAACGATCAGATAGGATTAAATTGTACGTACTAAAAAGGAAGAATTTCAGTTTTAGCATTAGAACCTGGTGCCACTCGCGATCAAACGCCCATTAGCAAAAGTTCTAATTTTGGTCATTATTGTGTCTACACTAACACTTCATTAAAAAGACGAAGGATCCGGCAGGGCCAAAAAAAGGGAAACAGGAGAAGGAGCCAGCGAGTGGTCGTACTCTCTGCTATTATTATTTAGCACTAAGATAGGATAAGGTAGTCCTTTAATAGTTATGATAAGAGGTCACAAAGTCTTGGTTTATGAAGATGGGACATGAGAAGCTATGGCTAGTTCGTTAGGGTGGAGGAACTTAAACTGGAAATTATGGAAATGCGTTCAATGAGATCCTAGAATGGGTTGTTCAGATCTATTCGATTTAGCGCTGTAGGCCCTAGGATTGAAAGGATTTGTAGGAGTAGGATTTAACTGAATCCAACAGTTCGATTCCGGTCAAATTGGAGTGTTTCGTAAGGTTGATCCTTAGCCCCCTTCCTGTTTTCATTTTTCGATTTCGGAAACATACGACAAGAAATATGCGGGTTGGAATCGCAAGTTTTTTTTTATCAAGCTTTCGCTGAAGGAAGAAAACCCCAAAGTACAAATTTCTAGTTATCAAGGGGGTTGAATTGATTAAAACCAACATGACGGATCGGTCGTGCGGGTTTAACATAGCGAAGCGCCGTATTGGCGATTACTCAATATTTAATTTTTATTTATTTGTGCTTTGTTTACCATTTGTATGTATGTTTTTTTTATTTGGGCTAAATTTAATTCAGCGATATACGTATCCATTGTGGCCCAAGAATATAAAAAACAAAAATTAATTGCAAAAACACAGACTTTTGACAACCAAACGTATAATTGCTGAAGAAAACATCTGCTTTGAAATAGTTTTTTAAGTACTTCGGGTTTATATATTTATTCCTTACTCTTTGCCATGTTTATTTGCCTATCATGTTCAATGGAGATCAAATCAACTTATCGTAATGATTTTAAAAATTAGGAGTTTCAATAAAAATTTATTTCCATTGTTGTTTTCAAAATAACAACATGTCAGTATAATTTTGTTTTAATTACTTCTTTGGGGTAAAATACGTTTGCGTGGCCTAAATCCGAGTTGAATGGGGTTTTTGTTACAAAGTATGTTTATAACTTCTGCTGGGTACTCTTTGACAGGTATTGATCGTTGTTTTTTGTTGAAGAATTGTTCTACTGTTTACTTTAAACAACTTGCTTCATTTTAAACATTCTTTCTTGGTCTTTTGACATCCAGAGGACAAAAAGAAAAAGGGAAAAAGAAAAACGCTGACAGACGAGATAACAATTTCTTCAAGGAAATAGAGAAACGGCGAGGGGGAGAATGAATAGGTTAAAATTGTTGTCAAGGAGAAGATAAATCCACGAGAGAGCATTGTACCGATCTGTCCGCTTCCTCCGTGCTCCTTACGATTTATTGGGCGGTTTCCTCTACATATTTTGAATATAAAGCAAGCGCGCCACTCCGGGTAATATTTCTGTCGGCTTGGCACTTTATATATAGGTGTACAGAAAAGGGTTGGCTTTAATTTTGTCATAGCTCGCTTGTATTTCTTAGGCGGCTACCTTGGGGCGATAGCCAGAATAAATCTCGACCTTTTCCTGTTACGAAGGCACAGACTTCTTCTTCGGCCATGCCCGGGAGGTCGTGACAAACCCCGCTGTTCGACCTGAATACTAAACACTCTCCTATCTCTCTAATTAGCTCTGTTGGTCGCATCTCTTCTAGCTTTGAACAATTTACAATTAAAATGCATTGAGCCGGAACACTAACCGTAAACTTGTTGTTATCGGGAGGCAATTTATAATTTAATAACTTTTCTCCATAAAAGTGAATATTACCAATTATGTTAAATAACGGACACCGTCCCCGGGGCTCTAATAACCATCAAATTGCTGACAACTTAATAGATGCTACCCTACTTTCCTTCTTGGTATAACCCTACAAAATTAGGCACAAAAAAATCTTACTATAGCGGTATACTTATCTTTCCTAGAGTCGAGAAAAACCGATTAGTAACTGTATAAAAATTACACTGTAATGATTAAAAAAAACCAATAAATTTATTCCTTTGGAAATACAAAACCTGTAGAATTATCCTGAGTTATACCCGCCGAAGTGTTGAAAGCTTAAAAAAAAAAAAAATTCGCCCGCGGAAGCCGAATAAGACCCTCCCCTAAGCAATCACAGATTTTATTATAATCCTTAATGAGCGCACATACGCCGAGCGCCCTTTTCAAGGCTTGCGAATCGTCATTTCCATTCCTTACTCGTCTTATTCACGCTCGAAAAATGAAATCTGTGCAATGAGTTCTCTTTCAGAGACGATTTTGTGAAAGAAGAGCACAAAAAGGGCGTGGAGATGTGTCCGGGAATGCCTACCCTAGTATGTAATGAAAAGTCATGAAAGAACACGGGTAAAGTCGGATACATCGGAAATTCGAATATACCAAATTTATATGGTTGAATAATTGACTGAATGTTATTTTTTGAAAGTAAAATATGTGACGAGTAGAATATAACTCGAGATCTAGATGGCACCGGAGAAAAACAACTCTGGTTAGTGATAAAGTGTATTAAACTGTAGTAATCGTGTCAATGTGTATTATCAACTATATTTTATAGTCAAGAGTAATAAAGAACCTTAAGTACGAGCAATCTCTCTTTATGTTTGTGTAATAAAACCTTTTCTCGTTTTTCCTGACTTATTCCTTTCCTATATTTTTCTTGCTTTCTCTCACGTTTTCTCCATCACTTGATCATTTTATTTTTTGCTAGTTCTTGTTCCTCACACGTTCATCCGAAGTTTAGTCTTACTACTGAACTTTAATCTAATTTATAATGTGTGAGGAAATGAAAGAGTAAAAGAAAGAAAGAGAGAAAAAGGGAGAGAGAGAGAGAGAGAGAGAGAGAGAAAGAAAGAAAGAGAGAGAGAGAGAGAGAGAGAGAGAGAGAGAGAGAATGAATGAATGGTTTATTAACCTTGAAGCTTACATAGGACCATAGGGTCCTCTCTTACCGAAGTCAGGAAACTTGATGTTAACATTTTATTTCACTATTTTCGTGGTCCGCTTGACCAATTTCTACATGACAATTAATTAAGGTTTTTAGTTGAGATGAAAAAAAGTTAATGGCACGAGAGGGATTCGAACCCACGACCTTCGGCTAGATACGCCACTGCTCTACGACCTATCCGAGTGGATCGATGTCACGATAGCTCAGGTGGTAATTAAAAACCTTAATTAATTATCACGTTAACATTTTATTTTATTCAGCTCTAACAGATAATTATATCAATTTATCGTAATTTCTTAATTATAATTTTCATTTTTACAAGGTGTCTTTCTAATTATGGCTTAAATATAACAATGATAATTTAATGTACGCTAGTAATAAATAACAAATAAATAAATAATAAATAGTGTTAATAATTAAAATCTTAACACAATAGTACATAATTCAGTCTAGTATAGTAGTACAGTATAACACACACACACACACACACACACACACACACACATATATATATATATATATATATATATGGAGGATATTGTATTTACATTTTTATCTATTATTGTATTTTGTCAGAAACTCTTCTTTTAATATAGATTTCGCTTTTACATATGGTAGAAGTAGTAAATTGTACAGGTTGTTTTTATTATAATTATTGATTGCTTTTACTAGAAAAGATGTATTGAAGGTAGCAGTACTGATTTTAGGCAATATGAATTTATGTTTATCGTATCTAGTATTCTTGTCATAGGTAGGCTTATACAATTTAAAGTTATTTATCAGATTTGATGGTTTTTGTCTTTTTAATAATTTTATTAAGAACATCGAGAGTATTAGTGTACTTTTTTCTTTAATTTTTAAAATTTTTGCTTTGGCATTATATGGTGTGACATGATCAAAGTATTCGATATTATAAACATATCTTATACAAGCATTTTGTGCTNAGAGAGAGAGAGAGAGAGAGAGAGAGAGAGAGAGATACTTTGAAAAACATTTAAATTCAGGTTTTCTATTTTTTTAACTAACAAGCAGCACTACTGTTGAGTCGGTACAATCGGACGCTTAATTGAATTCCGAGCGACCGGTGGCCTAGATTGTCCCTGTCCGAATTTTTACAACGGGTTCAATTTACAGGGGCGCTGCTATACGAGCTTTACTAAGTTTAATTTAAGTTGGAAACTAGTGAATTGCGGTTTTTGACCCCCAACTCACTACAGATCATCTGCCCCATAAAAAGTCAAATTAAATTTTTAAATATTTATCTTCGAATGTCTGCATTTGTACGGTTTAGTTGTAAAACATGGCTCTGGGTAATAAATCCCAAAAATGAACTGTATAATTTTACAAAATTGTGGAAATTCCTAGTGGAATTCGTTTAAACAAAAATGAAAGAAAATATTGGAAAACAAAACAGCAAGTGAACCTAGCCCAAATGTTTTTTGATAATGGGATCAACGTAGGTATTGTAGGAATAGAAGATATCATCATTAAAAATATTATTAAAATTTTAATGGTAAAACACTCAGTGGTACTTCAGTAGTACAGGCAACTAACAAGGCACACTTGGAACCATTAAAATGGAGCAGTTTATATATTATGTAGATGGTTATGTTACACAATTTTTTATTTGATCTAAAGAAGAAGTTTATCTAAGAAGAAAAGAGCCTGGGACAAACAACAAATATTAAAATTGCCTCAAATATAGCAATAAATTTAAAATGTTCAACATGCAATAATATATTGATATTTTAATATTTATTTTTAAAATTTATGAAAAAATCTGATATGAAAAAAAGTAGGGCAGGCAAATTTACACTTGCCTAGAAAATCTGATAATGTTTTAAACCGATAATTAAACTCGATTTTGCCTAGTACTAATTTAAAATTCAGAACAATGTAAGTAATGAGACAAAAACTCAAGCATATTATCGCGCTCAGAAAGGTTGATTTTTACACATTTTTTGCGTGACCGCCTTTAGTCATGCATGCGTTTCATGTTACAATTACATATTTCAAGCTTTTTAAAAAAATTTTATGTTCAAAATATAATTTTGACCAAGTTTAACAATATTTACACGAAGTCTAAACCTAGAAAAACTCGCATCAAAAAAGCCACAGCTCTCGGCTTTTTATAATTGTCATAGAATCGAATGGAAACGTGTCGGAGTTGAGAGATACGGGCCCCATCAATCATGCATCTGTAATATTCGTCATTGTCGATAAAGCCTTAGTTCGTATCGCCTTTCGTCCATTTCTCGACATCTTATCATATTCATGAGACCCGGATTCCAGAAGGTCGGGCACAAACGGGCACAACACAAAATAAAACTTTTACAAGAGACTGACAAAATTTGATAAAAAATCATTTAAATGTAAATGTGCTTCACAAAAATTTTCATAACTCTCCTGGAGTTTAGAAAAAAATTTTCAGCCTTTTTCAGCACGTTTAGATTTTATGTCAGTAAGCTTTTAGGAGGAGACAGGGACAAAAATCCTAGCGGCGACCGTGGGAATTGAACCAGAACTACATTTACAGTGGTGACGCCCCTTAGAAGTCCTTAATTTGAGCAAGTCATTTTTGTTGAATATTTCGGATATTTTTCTTTATTGATGTTGATATTTTTCTACTTTTTGGGGGATTTTGTTCTGACAGCTTTTTTTCACGGGAAAATTCACAATAACCTCAAAACCCGCCTTTCGCTGAGAGAGATGTTAGCATATCACAAATTTTAGATACATGTAAAGGGTTTGCAAAATTTCCAGAAAGCCAGTAATAAAATGTTAAATAATCTACTGTATTCTGGCTCAGCAAAAGGCTAAAAATCAATTTAAAATGTGAATTGCACTTGCAAACAAGCTAAGAAATCTAAAGAAGCAATGAAGTAAGAATTCAAAATTTGGAATTTTTTATCGATTAACAAAATTTGAAATCAATTTATAGATTTTGCAGAATGCACACAATATTTAACATTTCATAACGGGCTTCTTGCGGCCAATTTTGCCCAACTTCAATAGAGATGTTTAAACTTTTTTGATGTATTTACATCTCTTAAAATTTCATTTAAATTTATAGAGATAGCTGTGAGCGGTGGCAGATTTTTGGTCATTTTTACACTTTATTTACAGTTTATTTTCTTGGCTTTTGAGGGCCATTGGTCGGCACCATAAAAAAGTTTTTAAATTAGTGACCCACAAAATCAGCCTCTTCTTACAAATCGTATTGAATGATATTCGAACCGTACTTATAAAAGTTCATAAACATACTGCCAACATCAAAATAAATTTAATTTTTGACCTTACAGGCCAAGCGAAACTTTTATATTTATTTGAATATAATCAAAGCTTAACCTTTTATTAGCCAGATATAAATAAAAACTTATAACAATTTTTTCCTTTTTAAAAAGTTATCACAAATCAAATGATAATTTTTATAAATTATTGAATCAATAATTAATACTGGTATAGCTCATAGTAGCGCATATAAAAAAGTATGTTACATTCACTAGTTCGTGGTCTGCTTGACCAATTGGTATCTTTCAATTAATTAAAGATTTTTAGTTGAAAAAAAAAATCAGTCTCACGAGCGGGATTCGAACCCACGACCGTCGGCTAGATACGCCGCTACTGTTCCACTCGGACACTAACTTCCCATCTCAACCCCCTTTTTTGCCATTTTTTCAAATGTCGTGTTCAAATTCGAGAGGTGAGGTTGAAGTTGGTATCCGAGCGGATCGAAGTCACGATAGGTCATGTGGTAGAGCAGCGGCGTATTTAGCCTTAGGTCGTGGGTTCGAATCCCGCTCGTGACACTGACTTTTTATCTCAAATAAAAACCCTAATTAATTGAAAGTATGATTACAGTTTTTAGGTTTGTAATTGTGAAAATTTTAAAAATTTGGGCGTTTTAGGCTGAAAAATCGGTGAACATAGGAACGTCGCATTCTGTATATATTGACAGGTCTTCGGACCGTACCTGTAAAGGTTCGAAAACAAACTACCAATATCGAAATAAATTTAATTATTTTTTAGCCATTCCTGTTAATGGGTTAATTTTTGGCTTGAAATTGTGAAAGTGAATATTTTTTTTATAACCATGTATTTCCTATTTGAGAATTATTACCAGTGAGCGTGATTTTTACTAGTTTCACCCAAGTTAAAAGATAGCTAATTCCTAATTCCTGTTTTACAATTTCAACAGTGACGGAAAATGACGGACTGTGTAAATTTCCGGAATTAAGAATCCATTTAAAATGTAAATAAGGAAAATACCTGGGACACCTTTTACATCCGACGATAAATTTCAAGTATATTTAAATCTGGGCGCATTCCTAACGAGTGTTTAGGTGCGGAATAAATCTTATTCCGGGACCGTTTTTGTCCCTCCGTAGAGCGCTTTGATAAATCCCCTCGGAATAGGCTTCTAATGTGCTCTGAATACATCGAAACGGAAAGAAAAATCTTCTCTTGAAGAGGACAAATTGTTTATTTCGTCGGATTATTATTAAAATTTCCCTCCCTGGTGAAAAAGAAGGACAGAGTAAAATCCGCCTTCTCCCTGAGGGCTTTTCCCCTTTTGTATAATTTGCAAGATATAAATCAAATTTCTCTCTGACCCAGCCGGTCATTAATTTTGACTGACGTACACCCATTTGACAGCTGCCTTTTATCAGTTATCACCCGGAGTGTTTATTAAATCTTTTTCATAACTTTTGCGTCCACCCCCTTTTAGTTCTTGAAACGCTAAGAGAACCAGAAATAACGACTCGTTAACAGCTATCAACTCTAAATCTAATACAATAAGGAATTTTGAAGAAATACAAACATCTTGTTTTGAGTTGAAATTCTCTAATAATTTTGACTCATAATATCAGAACATAAGCAAAATCAGCTCAATATGAGGTTTGAACGGAACAGCATAAAATACAGATTATAGAAGGGTGTTAATTCCTATGGCTACATACGGTTTCTACGATGATACAAAATATTAAACGGCAAAAAGAAGAAAATCCTAGAGGAAGCTCAAAGAGTTACACTACTAAAAAGAACAAATATATAAAACCAAACGACCCTCTCCAAATTATTGCAAGAAAAATTATTTTTTAATACGCTTTATAAGCCCAAAAAATCGGGATTTCAGCTTTTCAACAGTTTCAATACTATGGACAATGCAGAGCAGTTGGGGATTTTTAAATAGAACACCAGACATTAAAAAAAAAACCCTCGGTGATCAAGCCCAAAAATGTACAATTTTTGTCGTCTATAAAAATTTGTATTTAATTGCTTTAGGGGGTGGTTTACAAACTAATCCAATTTTTTTTCAAAAGGGATTTTGATGGTGTACTTTACTGAAAGCTTGTTTTTCGTTTATGTTACTTTTTATGAACCCGCATATCATTTTCTTAATATGTTTGATATGCAAAAGATAAGGAAATTTAATTTTTTCATTCGTTTTAATACTATGCATATTAGATAAAATCCATAGAAATTATGAAGTTTTAAGTGGAACATCTGAGATAGAAAAAACGTTGATTGATCAGACTCAAAAATGTCCAGATTTTTGTGCTCTGAAAAATTCTTATTTAAAGGCTTTGAAACGTAATAAGCGAAACCAAATGATTTTTTTTCCAAAATAATTTTTGTTGGTGTCCTTTACTTGAAGCGTCTTTTCGTTTTTCGTATTTTTTATATATATTTTAATACTATCCTAAAAATTTTCTTAATACTCTTAATATGCTCAACAACGGAAATTCAATGTTTCGACTATAATAATCTTATGGACATTCAGATTTTTAGTTGGACACTGCTTATAAAACATAAGTTTTTCATGTTTGTAACTTTTATATTTTATTTGATTAATTAAATATATTATTGTTTAATTATTTTATCGCCTTATTCTTAATCTCCCATGATTAGAGTAACGATGTGTTTTATATTTCGACCTCAACAGTTAATCTTATGATTTTTCTTTCTTGAAGGTGGGATAATAGGTCATCTCAAAAAACCAAAACCAGTTTTTATCCACAACGTTTCGGATTTATTTTAATCCTTCCTCAGGTGAGTGAACGCAATAGTTAAAAACGTGGTCGTCAGTCATTAATATTTTATACCAGTTTATTTTAAAAAAGAGCCTTTTTTTAAAAAAGAGGCCAAGTACCACACTGGCTCTTTTTTAAAATAAACTGTTATAAAATATTAATGACTGACGACCACTTTTTTAACCATTGCGTTAACTCACCCGAGGAAAGATTAAAATAAATCCGAAACGTTGTGGATAAAAACTGTTGTGGTTTTTTGAGATGACCTATTATCCCACCTTCAAGAAGGAAAAATCATAAGACTTATTCTTAATTACACAATTACTCAGATAATTAATCACAATTTTTTCGAAATGAAAAATTTGTGTCACAGGCGTTTATTCTATTATATTTCAATATAATTTATATTATTAATTTGATTTCACTAGAAGGTAATAAAGGTGATTATATTATTGGGTTGTTTCTGGACATTAAAAAGGCTTTCGAATCTGTTGATCATAAGTTGATCCTAAAAATCTTATCTTGTAACTATTTACATCAGTAAATAGAACACAAGAGACTATTCATTGGCTAATTAACATTTTTACAATGTAAAACTACGCAATATTTTAGGATCATTATAGGATCATTATTCATAATTTCAAAACTTACAAAGAAAGAAAAAAACCCCTGCTGACTAGGACAAGCTTTTTTTTGACAGCAGGCAAGGATGTACAAAAATATTATTTTTTTGTAGGAAATTTATATGTAATATACATTAGTACAATTTTCTTATTATAGAGAAAAGAACAAATCGGCTGCTAAGTAATAATCTTGAAATACGTGCACAACATTTATCTTTAAACATAAAACTATTTAAAATTACATAAAATATATTTTTTTCTATTCCTAGGGTTCATTGCTAGGAATGCTCTAGGTACACACATGTCTAATATTTGTGAACTAGTATTAAAAAAAATTCATTAAAATCTCTTTCATGCAGAGTTCACTTGTAAAAAGTATTAAGAAATTTTATAGTTTTTAAAACGTAATATATACTTCAACTTAATCATGTTACATTAATTATTACATTTTTAGACTATTTTATGTCCCATATTCAGAGGTTGGTGTTTTATCACACATTTTTTAAATTGTAATAACAACTGCATAGAACTGCCGAAATGCCGGAAACGCATCTAACCTACCAAAACATTGTGGTTAGTTAAGGTTTTTAGTTGAGATAAAAAAGTCAATATCACGAGCGGGATTCGAACCCACGACCTTCGGCACTACTATCCACTCAGGCACTAACTCCCATCTCAAGTCGACCTTTTGAATTTTCCCTCCTTTTTGCCATTTTTCAGTGCCCGAGTGGATAAGTTCCAATAGTTCAAGTGGTAGAGCAGCGGCGTATCTAGCCGAAGGTCATGGGTTCGAATCCCGCTTGTGACACTGACTTTTTTATCTCAACTAAAAACCTTAATTAATTGAAAAATGTTAATTGGTCAAGCGTACCGCGAAAACTAGTGAATTGTGGTTAGTCTAGGATGTTCGGAAATGACCAAACTGCTTAGAGCAATTTCATTTAAAAAAAAAGTTTTTTAAAATTTGTTATGAAAAGGTTTCACCATCTGACTTCATCTCAATTTTGATAAACCAAGGCAAAATTCCACGTAGTTCAAGTGTTGACAATTTTCAAGAACTCTCAAAATTCTCTTTGGGTCGGCACAGTATTTTGAAGCAATCAAGGTGAGACCTAGTTCAATTCCACGTCGACAAGTTCCATCGAGGACGTTTTAACATTATCATATGTGCTTTGTTTTCTCCTTTATAGATAGTTGTTTAAAAATGAACAGCATAGTTTTAATTTGGGATCATTACCCTAACCTTTTACGTGATTGTCATTTTACAAGGCAACAGGAATTGTTTGTTTTTATAATGATAATATTCTACTCTTTGTAACAGCACAGAAAGTTTCATGAAAAACAAACATATGATTATTGGTATATTCAACTTTGTTTATCAATTAAACACTTCACAGTTCTGACATAATTTACTTATTTACTGTAGAAAGAATGGCAGGTTGATGAATTAAGTTTATTTTGAATAGACTGGTAATCAAGCGATTTAAAGTGTAAAGCCTTGAAAGTCTATTGGACAAAATTGCTTTAATGTAGTTTGAGTTTTTGAGCTAATAAAAATTTCGAATGTATTAAAAAATATCATAAAAATCATAACGACATTCCTTTGAAAAATGGCAAAAAGGAGGGAAAATTCAAAAGGTGGGGTTGAGATGGGAAGTTGGTGTCCGAGTGGATCGAGGTGACGATAGCTCAAGTGGTAGAGTAGCGGCGTATCAAGCTGAAGATCGTGGGTTCGAATCCCGCTCGTGACACTGACTTTTTTATCTCAACTAAAAACCTTAATTAATTGAAAGATATCAATTGGTCAAGCGGACCACGAATTTAGCGAATGTTAAAATAACGTTGTTGTTACTTTTTAACTTTTTATAAATAGACCTAATTGTACGTGGGAAATATTGAATTTCAGCCGCTAATGTATAGCAATAAATTGATATTTAATAGAAGCCGATAAAATTTAGTATTAATCTAGAATCACACCTGTGAATCGTACACAGTCCCGCTAATTTAGTATAATATTTAATAAAAAGTGTTTCGATATGAAGCCTTGATTTGCTTATAATTAGAATAAAATCGAGTAGTCGAAATGAGAAGTTTGTGGCATGGGCGATCGAAGTCACGGTAGCTCAAGTGGTAGAGCAGCGGCGTATCTAGCCGAAGATCGTGGGTTCGAATCCCGCTCGTGCCANTAGTCCCATGTTTGTTAAGTTTATAACCCTTGGGTAAAATTTAACTGGAGTTTTTGGATCTTTATGGGTATTTTTATTTTTAAGTGTACCGTACTTTAAGTTTTTAATTTTTTTAGAATCTAATATACTTTGTTTTTTATCAATGATAAATTTAATTTTTGATCGCGTATCATAATCGAATTTTTCCCATTCTACTGGAGACAATAATGACGCAAACCTAATGTGTACAATATATTGATAAAAACGTTTTGTTTCTCTTTGACTGTACAATTTCTGTAATTTATTATTTAAAATGGTTGTAAGAGAGCTGAGCAGTTCTTAATATTTAATTTAGCAAGAACGAATTTTGGGGTTAGATTTAATTAATTAAGGTTTTTAATTGAGATAAAAAAGTCAATGGCACGAGCGGGATTCGAACCCACGATCTTCGGCTAGATACACCGCTGCTCTACCACTTGAGCTATCGTGACCTCGATCCACACGGACACTAACTTCCCCTATCAGCCCCTCCTTTTGAATTTTAACTCCTTTTTGCCATTTTTCATCTATCATTTATCTTGTCATTTTTCTTTTATCTCAACTAAAGACCTTAATTAATTGTAATATATTAATTCGTCAAGCGGACCACGAAATTAGTGAATTTAATGATTTAAAATGAAGTATACTTCACTAAAGCTCTCCGTGGCCATTTCATTTGTCGTGGAGAATCCAATCCGATTACACGACGTTTGAAAAATGGCAAAAAGGAGGGAAAATTCAAAAGGTGGGTTTGAGATGGTAAGTTGGTGTCCGAGTGGATCGACGTCACGTTAGCTCAAGTGGTAGAGCAGCGGCGTATCTAACCGAAGATCGTGGGTTCTA
Organism: Cimex lectularius; assembly: GCF_000648675.2. Taxonomy (NCBI): domain Eukaryota; kingdom Metazoa; phylum Arthropoda; class Insecta; order Hemiptera; family Cimicidae; genus Cimex; species Cimex lectularius. Next base: position 512,059 of record NW_019392782.1, read on the forward strand.
ATCCTGCTCGTGCCATTGACTTTTTTATCTCATTTAAAAACATTAATTAATTGTATTATATTAATTGGTCAAGCGGACCACGAAATTAGTGAAGTTAGATTTAATTTCAAACATTGAGAATTGAACCAGATTGATTTGTTAATTTTTGAACATGAAAGCCTCAATTTATAATAAAGATTTAAATGTACTTAACAGATTAAACGTTAGTAAAAAAAAGTATTGTGAGTAGGAACTATCTTTTTAAAAAGGAGTACGGCTTTAATGTTATTAAATGTATGAATCACATCATTACCCTAGCGGAATATTTACCACGTCAATAAAATATTAATAACTTTACATGAACTTAGTCACTACTTCTGTGTANAATAAAATATTAATAACTTTACATGAACTTAGTCACTACTTCTGTGTATTAAGCAAAAGTCAAAAGATTTGTTTTCAGTTTCTGTTCAGGAAACGATTATATCAAAAAATTTATCAAGGGCATTGGGAGTGTTTTAGTAACCTGCTAAATCTAAGTTCAAATCATCTAAGTCCAAAGAAAATAGATTATTGTCTTTATTAAAAGTCCACAAGCCAAGCTATTTATTTTATTTTATTGTAAATGTATATTTGGATGTAAAAATCGATTTAGGAAAAATATTTTTTTACAAAATAATATAGTAATTTAAACACCGATAACTGTTACATATTACAGATTTTTTCACGATATTCTTTATAATGTTAAGAATATTTTTGCTATATTAAATCCAATGAAAATTAAAATTTTAGAATTAGTTATTTTTTCTTTTTGCTTTTCAAAACAACAGTGAGATATCTTTGCCATTTATTTTTTTAGACATGGCTAAAGTACCAGATCCTAAAACACCAGTCAAGTCGGCGGATAAAAACAAGAGTTGGAATCCCCAACCCCGTCCTGGAAATCCGATTTATTTGAAAAAAGTCGATTCCGCAGCGATGAACACCAGCAAAGTAAGCCAAGCGGCATACCAGGAAAAAAATGAAGTTAGTATTATTTCCAATTTATCTAATTATCCAGGAAAATTCGGCGATTTATGATTTTTTTTAATTTAAACGTGTTTATGACTTTAGTTGTGGTAAGCACGCATGATCTTCTAGGTGCTTTATTTTTCTTTAGCACGAATGAACTCTTATCAGACGACGTATTCGAGTTTCGTCGCGTTCCTCGAATTCCTTTTGAATGCAAAACAAGAAATTATCGTACTCGTTAGTGCATTTGTTTTAAAAGGGAAAATTATGGCTGTGAATATGTATAAAAAAAGTGAATTAATACAAACCCTTTGCCATAAGTAGGTTTGATCGAGATAACTCAGTTGGACAAATTCGTAAAATGAACCGGCCCAAGCGGGGAAAAACATACTAGGAGTACCCTGGAATTTTGGCCACTTTCCAAATCAGAGCAATTTCTCCTTCATTAATTAGCCAAAGGCTGCTTTAAAAAATGAGGAGTTTTTTTTAAACTTGGTATTACCATTGGTTAATTAAAAAAAACCCTTATATTTAGCTCATTTTCTTCACTCAGTTGTTGTTTTCCTTTTTATTTTGGTATAATAAAGAATTAAATACTACCAAATAATCAGATTAGTTTTATTTTTGTATAGTTAAGAATTAAAGTGAAGATGATAGATTCCAATGAAATAAATTTAACGAAAAAAATTGATATGGTTGAGATACCGATTAATACAATTTAACTTAGTTTCTTTCTATTAAAAGGAGGAATTCAAAATTTCCATTGGAGATAAATATATAATTTTACCCGATCCAATTTTTATTGAAATTATATCTTGTCCTACAAAAAATTATAATAATAAAACAAAATAAATATATATGGAGTCCGGAATACGGCGCTTCGCTATGTTAAGCCCTCACGACCTATCCGTCATGTGGGATTTTATCCAAGCCCCTTGCTAAGAAGAAATTTATACTTCCTTATTTTATTTACAGTTGTAGATGTAAATAAATACATGAAGTAAAAAAGCATTTTCTTCCTTACAAACCAAATTCCAGCCCCGGTTCGCAAACGCATATTTTGATGCGGTACGTTATACCACGGGAAAGGAGAGGGATTCGACAAAACGGAATCCCTAAACCCATGCACATAAGAGAGAGAGAGTGAGAGAGAGAAAGACGGAGGAGAGATAAAGAAAGAAAGAGATAGATAGACAGATAGATAGGGAGNAGATAGGGAGGGAGAGTGAGAGAGTGAGAGGGAAATGAACCAATTATTATCTTAAATAAATTTGAATAGTTTCGGTAATTTTTTGTTACGAAAAGTAACCATCTTTTTATATAATGTTTACATTTGTTTTTAGGTTAATGAAGCCAAGAAAATGGCGACGGCAGAAATGCCCAAGTGCTCGCCCAATGACGAATGGTCGGCCGAATGCGACGACATGGATCGCCTGAACGCATGGAATAAAAACGTCTCCCCTGATGACAACCTCATCAAAGGAATGGCACAGGCACTCGCCCTCATCATACAAGTGGCGTCGAACGGGCCGAATAAAATCGACCGAGAAAAGGCGTTCTACGGGATCCAGTTTCTTTCGACGATCAAGAACAACTACGGCGAGGCACCTCCGAATGTGAAAGGCTTCATGGAGTACATCGAGCATTACATGTGTGTCAACGATCAGTTAGAAAAGACGACACGGCCTTTGTAAGATACATTCGTACCCATTTAGCACAGCTTGAGATATACACGTTTGTAAATAGACTCACGTTGAAATAAAATTTATGTTTGGAAATATCGTATTTTCTAACTAAGCCTATTTCAAATATAAAATAAATAAAGTAAGCTACAAAAATTTCATCAATCACTTTCAACCCTTCCTGAAAATCCTCCAAGGCGATTGGAGCGAAATTCACCCCGAGACGTTTTCAAAGAGTGAAAATTGAAAAATTTTCAGTGTGAAGGAGTGTTGCTACTAAGCAGCTTCTCCTACAAGAGACTCAAATGGTAAATTCAACATATAAGAACATATTTACCTAATACAATAGTTGTAGTTGTAAATATTAAATAAATGTGAGAAAAAAGCCTATTTAAATCGTATTAAACGTTTAAAACAGTCTATTGTTTTACAATTCAGTAGCGTATTTATTTCAGTTTTTTAATCCAGTAAAATGAAGGTTGGGAGCAGTTTGAAGCAATGATTATTTTATAGCTATTTATCATCATTTTGCCTTTCGTGGAGACTAGATCATAAATAGAAATACTTTGATTGAATATAAAAAATATATTTTGCATTGCACAAATTCACTTTTTTCCATTTCCTACAAGTATTTGTTAAATTTAAAAAATGTTTGTAAATCCCAGGCCCTGAAGGTTATCTCAATAATGATCGAAACGTTGGCACGATAAAGAAAATATTTTTCTGGAACCTACATCACACCAGACCGCATCTCACGATTTCTGAATAATCTTATTTGAATAGATCAAGGCTCATTTAAAAAATTTTGCATTCTCAAAAGAAATGCCTTTTCAAAAATTTTTGCCAGTATCGGTCCTAATAGAATGGAAACATTCAACATTCTTTCTACTCCTTTTTGAACTTTGGTACCACCTTAGACATTTTTCGAACACTCGGGAAACTACTTTGTTCAAAACTCAAGTTAACCAAAGTGGGTTAGATAAACACAAAATTATTATATATTTTCTTTGTAAAAAGTGTAGACATACCATAGAAGTCAGTAGCGTTAGAGCCATTTAAAATTGTAATTATAGACGTCCCATTAACAGTCGTAAGTTTTCTGCAATTTATAAAATTTGTGGGATGTTCTTCTTATATCATAGAAACAGCGTTTAGACAGCAAAGTTTCATGCTGGACCGTATGGATTAGTCACATCATATCAAATTGACCTGTTCACTCTTCTCAATATTTCGGTATATATCAATGGAGTCCTTATAAGATCGCGAATACCCAGTCCTTTTCTGAAACCAAATTTATTCGAAGAAATGTGTGGTGATTAGTTACTGTTAGTCGATAATTGTTCAGAAATCGTGAGATGCGGTCTGGTGTGATGTGGTTTCAGAAAAACATTTCCTTTATCGTGCCAACGTTTCCATTTTTATTGAGATCATCTTCAGGGCCTGGGATTTACAAACATTGTTTAAATTTAACAAAAACATGTAGGATGTGGAAAAAGTAGTTTATACAATGCAAAAAACTTTTTTTTTGTATTCAATCAAAGTATTTCTACTCACTCGGTGTTTGTTTTCTTAAAAATTATTTTTTTCATTGTATGAATTCACGTTTTTCCACATCCTACATGTATTTGTTAAATTAAAACAATGTTTGTAAATCTCAGGCCCTGAAGATGATCTCAATAAAGATCGAAACGTTGGCACGATTAAGGAAATGTTTTTCTGAAACCAACATCACATCAGACCGCATCTCACGATCTCTGAATAATCTAGATCTTAAACTTTTTTGTAATATAATTTTTGTAAAATTACTAAATTATTTATGTGTTATGAAATTGACTATAATCGTTATAACAGTAGTTCCGTTTAGCATTTATTACGAAATTTACAAAGACCTAGTGGTTGTATTAAGATGCAACTGGCAATTACAGGCAAATAGGATTTTAATGAGTCTTTTAATATTGAAGTCAACGCTAGTGAATTTTTGTATGACCGCATTTTAAAAGTAAAAGATTTTAGCTTTTGTTCGCTTTTTATACATATTTTAATTTTAATAAGCGTTTATACGACAAATTCACGTATCGCCTTACAAGCACTCCAATGTTGAGAAAGTTTCCTTCCAGATACCACCTTATAAACGCCTTGGAAAAAGTTTATCCGACAAATTCCGGATTTTAAATTTTCAAATTTTCAAGCTTCTCGCCTTGTTTCGGACATCACCAAGAAGGACAGGTATAAATCAAAAGCGATGGGCCGCGTTTCACCGGCGAGGTAGCCTAATTTACTTGATCTATCGTCCAACAGGGCGATCTATCCGTTGCATGATGCCCTCCACTTAGCCACCGTCTGCCGGTATTGTTGCTGTGACAGGTCGAGAAATAATTACTGCCGAATCAGACACGCTCCTAATTCAGTGTCTTTGCTTCCTTGTAGCGTGCCTGTTCGTGACCCGTGGTGGCCACTCTTCGCCCATTAGCCTAAAAGAATAATGAACGATTTGTGAAGCCGGGTTTTGTTTTTTCCCTGTTTCTTTACAATGCGGGCTCCGGTTGTAGAGCGATATTTATCGCCGAGGGTTGCGGCGTTTCTTGCCCTATTTTTTCACCCCCCGTGTTAGTGGACCTAACTGACAATATATACGACTTAAGAAGTGAATTATTCACCACGAAATAATCGTTTTGGTTGTACAAATGCGTCAATTATAAATATTTTACACCTGGCATTTTTTTTTATGAAACGTGCTTAATTGCTTTCTGTACAAAAATACATTCAATTGATAGGGACGGCGGTGGTCGAATGGTCGGAGTATTTGAGACTTATTTAAATCAGAACCTCTACATTGGCAAATATAATATAAAAATGTGTGGTGATTAGTGACCGTTAGTCGATGATTATTCAGAAATCGTGAGATGCGATCTGGTGTGATGTAGGTTTCAGAAAAACATTTTCTTTATCGTGCCAACGTTTCGATCTTTATTGAGATCATCTTCAGGGCTCAAAGTGTTTGTTTTCGTTTTGAGAGTGCACGACACGAAAAAATGGCACCTTACGCAGAAAACAAACACTTTGAGCCCTGAAGATGATCTCAATAAAGATCGAAACGTTGGCACGATAAAGAACATGTTTTTCTGAAACCTACATCACACCAGATCGCATCTCACGATTTCTGAATAATAATATAAATAGTCGGACTCCAAGCGCGATTTTGAAAAAAAGTAAGATTTTTTAATCTCCACGTTGCTTTTAAGATAGAAGAAAGAAATTCTTGAGAATAACTCGATAATATATTAATAAATTTCAAAGAGAAATGATAAATCGATTTAACAGGCGCTGGATCTCGGAGGTGAGATAATTGGTGCTTTCGTGGACCTATCGAATGCTTTTGATAGATAAACTTAAAAAAAAAAATGTCGAAGGCTTGTTTTTCTTCTTATCTCCAGAGACGACAGTCGACACAACTTACTCGCACTGTCAAATCATCTCCAGCTATTAATGTACCATGGGGGCTCCTCAAGGCAGTTTACTTGGCCCACTTTTTCGTGTGAATTGTCTATTTTGCCATCTTATTACTAATTACGCTGATGAACTTTGTTTTGCGCGTCGACCCCCTCAAGAATGCTCTTGGCGTACCGTATAGCTGTTCGAGAAGGCGTCTACGTGATTTTCATGAAATCAGTTAGAAATCAATTACTCTAAATCAAATTGCATAATATTTAGCAAAACAAATAAACGCTACCAGAAAACTAAGTCAACTCTCATTATTAAAAAACAAATGCTTTCCCATTGCTGATAAAAATCCGATTCCTGGTTGTGAAACTTGAATATACTTGATTAAGCCATGCATAATTATCACCTCACTGAAGAACACTATCTGCTACCTGGTTCGGTTTGGATCGATTACGGCTGGTTGTTATTCAAGAGCTGTTGTGTTATAGTGGGAAAATTTCAACGGGGAATTCATTGAAATGTCTACTTGAAAATGAATTTTATAATGAGACCACTTTTACAAATTTTACTTCAATCTAGTTCTTTAAAATTTCTTTTTTGGTTACGATTATTCATGTTTATTGTTTCTTGTTGGAACTTTTTATGTCATGGTTTCAATTTTGTATGATTTTTACTTGTTTATTATCATTTTTACTTAATTTTTTATACACATAAAATTCAGGATGAATAAATTTTACATTTGAAGATCCTATAAAATCAGAGTTGCAGGGATTGTATAAACCTCAAAAACAAATAGAAAGCTTTTGTGTTTATTGTTATGATATCTTTTCTTTTAAGGTTTTCCTTGTGTTGTTTTTATGTTTACTAATATTTTATTATTTTTCTTTATATAAAAAAGGACATCCAGGATGAAAAGTTATATTGGATGAACTTATAGAAATCAGAGTAACTGAGATATGTCGAAACCAATTATCAAGTTAACTTTTTAGTGAATGCTGAAACATTTTTGTTCGGTTTGTAGTCGTTCTTAATAATTTTTAGACTGTAAATCCTTTTATAAAACAAGACAAGGATAAGTTAATCTTACATTTTAAGTTATTACAATTAATTAAGGTTTTTAGTTGTGATAAAAAAGTCAATGTCACGAGCGGGATTCGAACCCACGACCTTCGGCTTGATACACCGCTACCACTTGAGCTATCGTGACCTCGATCCACTCGGACACTAACTTTCCATCTCAACCCCACCTTTTGAATTTTCCCTCCTTTTTGCCATTTTTCAATTTTTACCTCAACTAAAAACCTTAATTAATTGTAATATATTAATTGGTCAAGCGGACCACGAAATTAGTGAATTTAATGAATTTTAAGTTATGATAACAATTATAACAAACTTCAATAATCAGGAATCTTATGTGTTATACTTCGCAGTCGATTTTTCAAAAATCATGGTGTTTCCATTTTTTCATAATTTTTTTATAGAAATAGTTTAAAATTTGTTTGACGTACTGGTTGAAAATCGTCGTGGGTCTTCCCCGAGCCTCTTTGGGGAAATTATGCAAAACATTTTTCTTTTGGAAATTTGACAGTTCTTTTATTTCTGATTTTTTTTTTACTTTGATTTAACTGGAAATATATTATATTAAAATTACCCTTTCTACTTTTTGATGTTACGTATGTTAAATTTTAAAGCAAAGGACTCGAGTGTCTTGACAAAATCCTTTGATGTTCCCAACATCTAAACTTTCCTTTTCACTACAACTTTCGGTATCGTTTTGAGTAATTGATAAGTTTTCATGTCTCGGGAAATTGTTGTCAGAAGGATGTAAATTTTCTCAACTCCCCAGCGTCAGGTTTCGCTAGTTTCGACAAACTTCACATCTTGTTAGCAAAAAGCAACGCCTTTAAATGGACGCGTAGCAATTATTTGAAAAAAAACTAACGTTCGTTATGATTAGTTTTTAAATATGTAGTACTTTGTTGTTTTGCGATTATATAAATTTATATCAAAAGCGTTATGTTGCAAAAATGGAAAAATTCTTATCAATCTTTACAGCAAACCTAGAACCGAACACTGAGCCCCAGTCAAACAATTTGATTTAATATATGATCACATAACTTTGTAGTTCTCGAGTGACAAGAACTAATCCGGTATATTACAGTATCTCATCTGAGTGTAAGCAAAGTTAGAACATGACAATCCAAGTTAATCCATAGGACGACAAATGGTAAGTGAAACAGAGCCTACCTTCAATTCAACTTGTCTAATTATATCTTTAATCTCCGGGCATTAATTATTTGTATAAACGGACAAACACTCGGTCTGAGTATGCCGACTTTTAAATCTTAAGGATAGTGAATTAGCGGTTTTCGTACCTCTTTCGACTCCTTTTGTATTTTTCAACAAGTTCACAACTTTTTGCGCTCGGCTCGGAGCACACGCTCGACTGGCTACTCAGCCGGCGCATTAAGAATTCATTCTTCTCTCTCTCTCTCTCTCTCTTTCTCTCACTTCTCTCTCTCTGCTCTCTAATTATGTTTAATTAATTCCTCTTTATTTTTTTGACTATATTTAAAATCCTTTGCATGTGGTATAAGTAGGCATTATACAATTCTATAACTTTTTTCCTCCGGCCGGCTAGCTGCCTGGGCTATTGCCGGCACCTCACATTTCTTCCACCTCACGTTTTAAGAATTTATTTATTTTAATTTTATTTTTTTGTTTTGAAGTAGGTTTTCTGTAGGAAGTATGGCGATCTTTCTGGTTGTGTTCTGGGACGTTATTTCTACATTTTTAGCTCTCCAACCCACGTGGTGAAAAGGCTCTGAAACTATCTCATTCCTCTTCGTTCAATCCTAGCCTAGCAGACATTATGTACAGTTAAAATTACAATTAATTTAAAATATTAACGTAGGTTGGTGGGTCTGTGGAGTACTCGATATTCCCGCATAACCTACCCATACATGCTCACTTTCGCGCCAATAAATACATTCATTCTACCCAAAATACACAAAGAGATATCTATCCTAGTTTGGTTGGTCTGTGGTGAACTCGATATTCCGACCACTACCCACCCACACACATTCTCGCTAATAAATACACTCACTTCAGGAAGGGAAAACGAAACCACGTATGAAGAAGCATTAATGGCGACCATATGCTTCAGATATTCGATTACTTTCTTGCTGTTGTCATTGCTGTGTTGTAAAACCTCTTTCTTACTCGAGGAAAGCCGCACTTTGTTCTGTGCGGCGCCAATAGTTGGCATTCGGTTAGTAAATGCTTAACAGTTTTTGTGCGCCGCACAATGGGCATCTCCGTGGATGTTTTCTCGCCCAGAGATGACCATGCGTCAGTCAAGTGTGGCCTATTCGCAGTCGGGTCAACATTTTTCTCTGTGTTTTGCGCATACTATCCATGACCGACTGTTTAATTTCTTTTAATTTGTCGGTCATTTTGTCCCAGTGGTTCTGCCAATGTTTGCCAACACAGATTCTTCATATATTTTTTGACGTCCGCTGGGCTCACGGGAGTGTCCGGGTCATGTGGCATTATCACTGCTCATTTGGCAGCTTGATCGGCATTTTCATTACCTTCTATGCCTTCATCCGGTATCCAGGCAATAACTACCTCTTTTCTTTGTTCGTGTATTTCCCTGATTTTCTGTTGTATTGCCTGGATTAGTGGGTCCATGGTGAAGATATTACGGATGGCTAAGTCCGTATGACATATGGGTTGCACCCAATGTGTTCAGTTTCACTCAGTGCGGATGATATGGCGGTCAACTCTGCAGTAAAGATACTTGCAGCCTTTGGGAGAGGAATTGTTTTAGCGTATTTTTCCCAGCATACTGCGCTGCCGACCCCTTCACTGTTTATAACTGTTCTCAGAAAGGGAAAAGTCTGTTTAAAGATATTGAATTTTTATCTTGATTTTGATTCGTATCCGTATTCCGAAAAATCTTATAAATTTTATTTAATTTAATTTTTTTAGAATTTGTAGTACATTACAACTAACTTAAAGTAGGTAATAAGTAATATTAAATAATAATCATTATTTAACATTTATGTTGCTCGGACTATTCATTTTTTTATACAGATTGTTATATTTTACCATGTATATCACGTTTTTCTTGGCAAATTAATCTGTGTAAATCTATTTTTATATGATCTTTAAATATAATATATATTCATTCTAAATGTCCTGTTTTAGAAAAGAACTTGAAATATCTAGTTTAATTTGCTAAGAAAAACGTGATAAACATGGCAAAATATAACAATCTGTATAAAAAAATAAATATTCTGAACAACGAATAGATTGTTTATATGTTTTGCATATGTATATGTAATATATTGTGTTGTATATATGTTCGAGCAACATAAATGTTAAATAATGATTATTATTTAATATATTTGTTGTTCTGAATATTCTTTTGTATACAGATAGTTATATTTTGCCCTGTATTCACGTTTTTCTTGGTAAATTAAACTAGATATTTCAAATTCTTTTATAAAACATGACACTTAGAATGAATATATATTATATTTAAAGATCACATAAAATTAGATTTACACAGATATGACACAAAACAATTAACTAAAAAAAATATATTGTCGGGATTGTTCAATCAAATTTTGTATTGATTTTGCTTGGTTTCATTAATGTTTGGATGATTTTTTTTCCATCGAATTTGATCCAGAATAAAAAGTTGTTATATTTGAATGTCAAAAACAAATAATCAAATGAACTTTTTATATTGTTCAATTAATTTTACTTCCTACAACTTTTATGTGCGTTATAATATTTTTCACCTGATGTTCGGAAATGTCAGCGCTTGTTAATTGTAAAATAACATCCAAAAAATTTTTTTTAAAGAAGATCTATTTTTGAACCAGTTACAGTCATAAGTTCTGATTTTTAATCCAATCCAGATCTGATTTTTTTTTCGTTTCAATATTTGCTAAACTTTTTTTGAAACTAGTGTATTAATTATGTTGACTCAATATTTTTTACAATAAAGTATTATTTTTCAACTAGGTTTGTTTTATTACTAGTTCTTTTTTAATTTTAAAATGACTGTAACTGGTCCATAAATAGATCTTGTTAAAAAAAATGGACGTTACTTTGGGCACTCTCAACACGATACGCAAGAATGGTACAATTACACTTTGAGCGCTGAAGATGATCTCAATAAAGATCGAAACGTGGCACGATAAAAAAAATGTTTTTCTGAAATCTACATCACATCAGACCGCATCTCACGATTTCTGAATAATTATAGATTAACGGTCACTAATCACTACACACGTTACTTTACAATTAACAAGCGCAATGATGAAGGTGAGATGAGTATATAGATTCACTTTTTGTAAATGATATTTCTATTGACAGATTTGTATTTTACAATGATGCGGATTTCAAGCATTAAACGCTCATCATCCGTTTGAAGGGGTTTGTAATACGTCTCTCGACATGACGTGTTAGAGTGAGCAAGTGAACAAATTTTCTTAATTTAAGGACCATCTAAATGAAACAAAACTCAATTTAAATTTAAATGGAAATACATCAGTGCTACACAGTTTTAACAAAGGAAAAAACTAGATTTGTGTAAGAAATTTAATAGATTACCTCTAAACACGTACCTAAATAATTTTTTACGTACAAATTAATTACTAATTGATAATTATTTTCTTACAGTATTTATTAGGATAATATTTAAGTTGTGTTGTTCACATTTATCGCACTTCAAAATTGAGCGGCATTAAAAATATATACGTGTTTGTAACTCCTTCAACCTGATGATGAATGTGTGCTTGAAATCCGGATCGGTGTAAACAGCAACTCTTCGATCAAACATCTTTTAAAAATATGGGCATAGAAGTTGATAATAAAAAAGGAAAATTTCTTTAGATCTGTTACTAAATCGCCCATCCCAAAAAATTAAATTTCAAAATCTTATAAAATTTCAAAGTTACATATGTCAACAATTAATAATAATAAATCTGACTCACCTAATACTCCTAGTTATGCTCCCAGAATGGTGTATTCTGATGAACTCGTTGCTTGTTGTCGCTATGTGGAAGTATGACTGTTTTTCGTTCACGAAGAACGTGTCCGGCACCCAGATGTTCTTAATGAACTCCGAGCCGACGGAAAGGGTCTCGACTCCCTTCTGTTTCCTGAACGCCAACCGCGGGTCCGTCCAGAATTGTCGGAAGTAGAAATCCAACGTGAAGTCCTGAATGATTGGAACGGAGAAGAGAGGAAAAAACATATATTAGTATCGTTTGAAATTTTTTTAAAAATAAAATTTAACAGATTGGAACGTACTATGGGTTTTCTAATGTCATTTTCTTTTCGTTAAGAAAAACAGATATACTAGTGAGTTTTTGTTCAAAAAAGCAGTGGCGAAATTACGGTGAGGTGTTGTTCTAATAATTTTATCTTAATGTGATGGCTGTGAGGGTGTGTATATTTTCATTTTCTTTAGGTTAATATGCTCTTCATTGCTATTGCCTTCGTTTTTGTCCATGTTAAAAATTGGAGTTAATTCCTTGTCACATATTCCTTTATTTCGATTAATTCAGTGATTCTTTGATACCAGTACATAAGATAAATGAAAATTTAAAGTGTTTAATATATCAATTTTTTAGTTGTTACAGTTTTCAATGCCTTTCACTTTTAGTTATAAATATGACAAAATACGTTGACAAATTTTAAGGCGCTAAGGACAACGTTTCCGCACGAGTTCTCGGTTTTGCTGGTTTAGCATCAGAAGCCCCTTGATTCCTACCTCCACTTAAGACTTAACATGGTTTTTATACTAATAATTGTCCCATAATGTTGCTCACGAGTTTAAAATTATTTGTTAGATATTCAAGAATATTTAATTTTAATTATACAAATTATAAATATACGTTAAAAAATGGTTTTCTTTGATTAACTTGAATACATTAATTATTTATATTATTGCATTAATTTGATACATGTATATATTTGTCATAACACTTTATTATAACATTACATCAACAAAAATTCCCCGATTGTCGTATATTAATGTGGAAATTTGAGAGATAAACATGTCTCTTTCTTACTTTATTTACGTTGGCTTCTTAAAATGATGTGCTTTTTTTCACGATTTTTGCCTAAAACTGTTAGTTTTATTATATCTTTCTGACTATGGTTTAATTTTATATGAAAAGATCAAGTATTAAGCTAATATGATAGGAAAACTGTCAGACTTTTTGTTGAACTTTTGAAAAATGAAATTTTTTTATCAGAAGTTTTTATTAATAAATCTTTCAAGAACTAGTAATATTATTTATTTGAATCAATTTCCGTAATGATTGGCCACGATAATTNACACACACACACACACACACACTATTTCTCTCTCTCTCTCTCTCTCTTACTCTTTTTCTCTCTGTGCATATATACCATTTCTTACGTTTTTCTTTCTTCCCAATTTACCGTATTCGATCATTTATATTTTTTTCACGTTTTACCATTTAGTGATTGAGAGTTCCATTAGCAATAAATAAACTAAAAATAAAAATTTGTTTTATGGTAGTTACTTAATAATATTTTTTATTCGTACGTCTTTAATATAAATAAAATGATAGATTTTTGCTGAATGGTTAACAGAGTTTTAAAATTGCTCCTAATTTTGTTAATTTATCCCTCTTTCTATTTTTTTAATTAGCTCTCATTTTTCACATTATCTGCCACTGCCTCATTCACTCACCTCCTGACTTTCTCTCACTTTGTTACTTTATTCCTCTATTTCTCTTTCTTTCTCTCAAATCTTTTCTTTCTTTCTCTCATCTTAAAGACATAAAAAATACATACTTTCTCCTCTTTTTTCTTTCTTACTTACCATTCTGATGCGTTCACATTTTACTCCTCACTGATAGTGAGTTCTTTAACAAGAAATGCCATAGAACAATATCAGTTTGTGTTTGTTTTCATAGTACATTTTAATTTATTTATGTGGGTATTTTTCTTTTATAAATAAATTGACTTATTTTTGTATTTGTTTAATATGACTGTAAACTAGATAAGTTTATTTTGGTTCTTTGCGCATTAAAATGGGCTTATATTAAATAAAGATTTTTAATCCTTCACCGCTAAAATTCTGATGACTGAAATTATATTTATGCGTAATTAAACTTTATTTTTTAACTTTTTATTTATTTTATTTTTAAAATGAAGGCATGCATAGGCTAATTTTTAGATATGAATTTCGGAATGACAAACAAAAGTTTTGATTACTTTAAGAAATATACAAGAAATGTCTTCCGTCTGATTGAAAAGCCTATAAACAAAACCGAAAAAGCAATATCAAACAAGCATGAAATTCTTATTTGACAAAACTCTATTCTTCTGCGATGGTAGCCCGTCTGATTTACTCTGACATCGCCCTCTAGTAAACATGGTGGACTTCTCTTGTTTGTCTTTAACAATAATTGGTTCCAGGAGCAATATTCCACCATGAGAACTGATTAAATTGAATTGGAACTTTGTGATTGCAATAAGGTTTATCTAGCTTGCTATTTTATGTTTTGCCGTAAAACCCAATGTTAATTTCGGTATGTCTTTTTATATTCTATATATTGGATATTGTTACAACTGTTATTGTACATTTTAGACAAGTAACTTACTAAACTGTGTTTTTAAATATATTTTTCTACGAAATAGAGTCGTGGGGAAACGTCTGCCTTAAAAGGTTCAAAGAATCCTAGCTGAAACAGTGAAGAGCATTTTTATTTATTAAAAAGAAAACCATAGTACGTTCCATTTACACAGAAAAGGGTTATAATCTATGTAAAAGGAAGGGTGGAACGATGCATATAAGCATTTTTGGTGTGTATCGGCTTTGATCGGTGTGGGCTCGGAAACGATCGAGACAATTTAGATCCATGCAAACATGCGGTTTCTCTAAACACATGCCAATTTACATGCACACACAGGAGCCGAACTCGTGTACTGGGCCCTTACTCGATAGCATGCTGAACTTTATTTTTCTATTCGTCTTTGGTTTTTGTTTAAAGTCGGTGTACTCACCCTCCACGATTATCCATAAGTCGGAATCTTTTCGTGAACTTCGATAAGACCGTGCTGTTTAGTGGTGTGGACTTAATTTGTTAATTTATAGTATGTTAAAATAAGTGAAGCACTCAAAAACAAAAATTTAATCCGGTAAATAACTCTAGTAACTATTGAAAAACAACCTTGTGACAAAACTTCAAAATTCAATTCAACTTAGTAAGCACTACTTTTATAACAAACCAATGATATCTTAACGTTTATTTCTCAGAATAAAGAGATTTAAAAAAAAATTCCTTTAAGTTATCTGCAAATGTACAATCTTACAATCTGACTGTTTAAAACATAG
This sequence comes from Cimex lectularius, assembly GCF_000648675.2. Classification (NCBI taxonomy): domain Eukaryota; kingdom Metazoa; phylum Arthropoda; class Insecta; order Hemiptera; family Cimicidae; genus Cimex; species Cimex lectularius. The sequence goes on from NW_019392782.1 coordinate 527,566, forward strand.
CACAGATTAATGTTGTTTGGTTTTACATAATCATTTATTAATCAAATTAAGTGGCAGAGTAGTTAGGGCGTTCGACTAGTATTTTTCACGCTAGTGGTCCTGGGTTCAAATTCGAGCATAACACATAAAATGTTATTGAGAAAACCAGGAAAAATGTTGTAAAATCATTCTGTCCCATCATACGCGAAAAGTAGGAACATATGGATTTAAAAGCTCATTAACTAAGTTCCAACACTTAAAAATTCATGTACCTAGATAATTAAAAAAGATAGTGTACAATAGTGACCTAACTTATTCTATAATAAATTTATTTTTATAGAACTTTATAACATTAAAAAACCTTCACAAATTAGTAATGTATTTTATGATAGACTAGGTTAGATCAGCGTTTATGTTGTGATTATTTTATGTAAATCCTTAATGTGAGAAATGATTGTTCATGTTAAAACATTAAAGGGGAGGGAAATTGATGTATTGTCCGTTAGCATGTGGGCAAAAAGTTCTTTTTTGTTCGTGTGCATGCGCGTGTGCGTGTGTGCTCGCGCGAGCGCGCTAAACTGTAAGAAAGTTGTTGAAGTGTGCGACGTACTTTGGATATTAGCTAGATCACGGCATAGAAAGTTTCGTGAGCGTATTTTAATGTTGCCCACGCTCGGGCGGATTATGCTTTCATTAAAAACAGCACGTGTACATTTTCTATCAGGAACGATTTTTTTTCTGTGTGTCAAAAATAATTATGCACGTACCACGGCGATAATTTCTCAGGTAAAAATATTAAATAACAAATATACTCGAATAGTTTATATTAAAGAGTGAACTTAAATTTTACAACGAAAGTAGAGAAATGATGACTCTGGGCGTTTTTTGTATTTAAATATTTACAAAATTTAAAAAAAAGCGTTGAAAATTTTCGTTTTCACAAGAGTGCCTAGAAGTATTCTCGTTACGGAAGCCGGATGAGTGGTCGTTAGCCGGCAAATTTGAGAGACAGAAGACTTATTTTAGATTTTTTTTCTCTCGTGAGTCCATCTGATATATTTAGCGGATGGGGGTGAAAAATGAATTCTGGTGTGCTGTGCAGATCAGCTGGGATAAGGGGAAAGCGAAATGGACTTCCATTACGCACTTTCGTGGGCGGGCTTCATCCGCAATTTTTTGATCAAAAGCCGGAAAGCTTGTTTGGACCAGGCTGCAACGAAATTGGGTGGAAAGGTAGTAGAGAATCAACAATAAATACGAAATGGAGTACTGAATACACAATAGCAATAATCGTATTAGGGTTTTTATCAAAACACCGACTTCTAACCGAATAAAAACGATGTGTTAAGTAATTTGATTATTTAAACTTGCTACTCGGGGTAGCCGAGTGGTTAGCATGAGAGACTCTCACGCCGCGGTCGTGGGTTCGATTCCCAACGTCGCCTCTGGCCCTTTTTTCCCGATAACCCCAATTTGAACAACATATGTAATAATTCGTCATGGCTAATATGCAAAGATCATAAGGCCAAAAAAAAACAACAAAAAAAACTTGCTACTATCAAACGTATCTTCAAATTATAAAAGTTTTATTCACAGAAAACAAACGAATCCTATTAACAATAAAACAGGCTTAATACAGTTTATATCGTATTTATAAAAAAATTGTGCGAAATGAAAAATGAATCGTGGAATATTTGAAAATGTACATGAGGTCTCATATGATAGTTTAATTGCTTTTATAGTTTAGTAAAGTCGTTAGCGTACGATATATGTGTCAAATTAAAAACCTGAAATTTCGTCATTACCGATTTCTTCTTGCTTATCACATCTAGGTTGTGTTCAGATGGAGACTGATCAGTACTGATAATAAACAAGTAAAGAAAGGAAAAGCAGTTATAGCTGCTGGCAAACTGCTGAAAATATTATGACTGAAAAATCAACAGGTTCCTTTTATCGCAGACCACGTTATGAAGCGAGTCAATTTGTACTGATAACAACATAATTGAAGTGAGTGTATTTATTGGCGAGAATGTGTGAGTGTAAGGGTGGGTAGTGATCGGAATATCGAGTACACCACAGACCCACCAAACTAGGATTGAATATATCTTTGTGTGTTTTGGGTAGAATGAATGTATTTATTGGCGCGAAAGTGNCGACTACACCACAGACCCACCAAACTAGGATTGAATATATCTTTGTGTGTTTTGGGTAGAATGAATGTATTTATTGGCGCGAAAGTGAGTTTGTATGGGTGGATTGTGCAGGGATATCGAGTACTCCACAGACCCACCGATTTAGGTTAGTATTAGGCTATAATATCTTTTAGAGTGAGGCACTGTTGTAATATTAAATGCGCTAGTGGCTCCGCATTTTTTTTATTTGTAAAAACAGAATGATTAGTTACTGTTTGAGTGAACGCATTTATTAGTGCGATAGTGGTGTATGCATGGGTGGAATATCAATTACCCCATAACCCACCAACCTAGGTTAATATTTTAGACTAATTGTAATTTTAATTGTACTTAATGTATGGATGTATTTATTAGCGTGAAAGAGGGCGGGTCGTCAGAGGAATATCGAGTACTAGGCTAGGATTGAATGTTAGTGAATGAGATAATTTCAGAGCCTTTTCACCACGTGTTGGAGGGCTAAAAATGTAGAAATAACGTCCCAGAACACAACCAGAACGATGCCCAGTCTTCCTACAGAAAAGCTAACTTAAAAAAAAAATTCTTAAAACGTGCGGTGGAAGAAATGTGAGGTGCCGGCAATAGCCCAGGCAGCTAGCCGGCCGAAAAAAGCAACGTAAGTTTGGCAATATAGCCCTCAAATCTGGTGCAAAAATTACAACGATTGCTGAATTGATCAGGACGATCGATCTTCCGAATATTCTTGGAACAGATCAAGCCGAGATGTTCTGAAGAGGACCTTGCTGCAGAATTACATTCTAGCTGGACTGATCTGGATGGTCTGAAAAGATAAATCAACTTCTAGCAGAACAAACGCGCCAAACGACCACTGACAACTGCTGTTGTAACTGATCTATACTGATAAAAATACAAGGACAGAAAAAACTGAAACCTGATTGAAAAAAAGAAAAATACTTTCAATGACCAAACCAGCATGGATATTAGATAGATACCAGAATTTTTCAGATAATCGAGCTGCAGGTTTTTCTTCTTGCTGATTAGAGATCTGAATGACCTGAGACGATCTAGCCGCGGAATCATATTCTAGCAGATCTGCTTTTAGTTTTATAATCATATTCTAGTAAATCTGGCAACATATCGCTACAAAATCATATATTTTGTATTATTCATCATACTTATATGGATGACCATGTGGATGACCTGAGACAATTTAGCTGCGAAATCACATTCTAGCAATTCTTCATCTGGATTAAATGAATTGAACTACCTGCTGAATCATATTCTAGAAGAACTGATTTGCACAACGTGAGACGATCTATCTACAGACCCATATTCTAACAGACTAGATCTAGATGACCGAAACCATCTTGCTACAGAGTCGTATTCTACCTGATGTAGATAATCATGACGACTAGCTGCTGAATTGTTTTTTCAGCAGAAATTATGTATATGACTTGAGATGAATTTTTTTAAACAATGGATACCAGGAACTGGAGGAGTTCTCTCCTGAGCACTACAGCTGTACAGTTTATTGTACTTTACCACTGGCTCCATTTTTTGGGGGCTCCCGACACAAGTGTGAATTTGAGTCCCCGGTGCGCCGGTGTTCTTCCATCGAAGAAACTCATTCGTGAAGGAGGTTGTGACCAAATTCAGGGTCGCTGAGATCTGATTCCGCTCCTTCCATTGATGAGTGGCGTGTCCGTGTGTGAAAAAGTCCAGAGGCGACGGTGGGGCTCGAACCCACGACCGCGGGATCTACTAGCCGACAGTCTGACGCCTTAACCACTCGGCTACCGCGGCCCCTGAGATGTTCTTGCTGCAGAATCAATTTCTAGCTGAACTCGTCTGGATGACTTGACACAATCTACTGTAGAGTCATAATGTAGCATACCAAATCTAGATGACCTGATATCATCTAGCTACAGACTTGAGAATCTCGACTATCTAGCTGCAGAATTAGAAAAGAAGAATACAAAACTAACTCGGTAAAGTTACCATTGTAAGAGGTAGTTCTGGGTTTAAGGATGACAAATTAGCCATCAAATCTGAAGAAAATATGCTGTATCGTGTCTGAATAACTAAACCCACAAGGGTAGACAGATCAGGTTTGTCTGAGACGATCTAGCTGCCTAATATCCTAGCGTAGGAGTCCTGGATGATTTGAAACAATCAAAACCAGACTTATCCCAAATCAGACCAATCAAGAACTGATGATGGCAAAACGCGCATGATAGACCAACCCAGTGAGAAGGGTGCAGATTTTGCAGTGCAAAATGATAAGAAACGACCACTTTCTAACTTGATGTACTATGTGCATAATTTGCGTTTAAACTAAAACAGTATCACTGCAGTACATTGAAAAATGACAAATTATTAATACTCGGCAGAATTTGACTAGCCGAAGTACATCCATTAAAAAAGGAAACAACCTAACCAGGACTGCATCTCCTTTTAATACGAAACCCAATTAAGTCTGTTGACAATGCGAGGCCAAATGTGTACTTTCAAAAGTTCTTCTGCCAATTTTCCTTTTTGCAGGTCTGCTAAATTGATCATTATGCGGCCGGCGTAGCCTGCAATTCAAAACGCTTTTAGGCGTTTGCAACGGGGGTTTCCGACTTTTGAGGGAGGGAGCCTAATTAAATGAACGACACGCTTCTTTGGATGGAATAAATGAATTTTGATTTAATTAGACCTTAGTGTAAAAGGGGTGAATAAATAAATTCCCATTCCTTTCTTGGATGTTAGCATGAAATATTAAAAGGAAAACTATTAATATTTAGAGTTTAATCAACACTCCCACTTGTTTTCAATGCTCTATCTTTTTTCGCTTTGTAAAACAGAGTAACAATAAACAAAACTTAATTTCTTGAATACCCATTAGAAATTGATATTTTCAACTTTGAGCTCACTGTACAAATAAATTGATTTTACTAATATAAGTATATCAAACTTCAATATTTATTAATTGTTATTTGTGTGAAAAATACAATTATTTTTTGTTTTGTATATGTAATTTCATTTTTTAACTAAGAGTAAATTTAACTTTCCTCAATAAAATGTTATAATAAATTCAGCAACGAATAAGAACATTTTTAGCTAACAATGATGGCTTTAACCTTTTCTAAACGTCATGATCAATTCCTTATATCAAAAGAGTTTTAACAAAACGTCCTAGGGTTAATAATTTAAAAGGTAAATATAAAGCATAAAACGTATGTTTTATTAATGCACTACCATGTTAAATTATTATTACAATTCTGCAGTGAATTTCCATATATTTCTTTCCCATATCCTTTTTTTTCCTTTTCTAATTCTAATTTGACAACGTTAAAGCTTATTTAAAAAAATATTAGAGGAAGAAAGAAAAACAAGAAGGGAGTAAAGTTTGCACTGTCACAGAGGGATATTTATAGTACTGGACGAAAGAAAAATAAAAGGGCGTTGTCGTATCGTGACAATTGCGCTATACAAAGAAAAAATATAGCTGTTTTTCTTTATTTTTAGTCGTATTGAAAAAATATTTGCATATTTAAAATAATAACCATAACATTTTATGCTTTAGATAGAGTTAATTCAAGACAGTATTCTGAGAATTGTCAGACGAGGTTAAATGAGAAAAATATGTTTTTTATGCAATAATGACAAATTGATTTAAGAAAATGTCAATATTTATGCCAGAATTTGAACTCGTTACTTGCCTCTTCGTGGCAAATACTAGAAACAGACGCCTTATTATTTTTCTTGTTTAAAAATTAATATAAAACCTGATAATTAGTTGCAAATAATATTTAATCATTTGTAATGCGTTAAGTTTTAACAAATATTAACCATTAATGAAAATAATGCAAAATTATTTGTTTATCTATTTCATGGTATCGATAATATGACTTGACATGCCAGTTATGATATGGAACATCGCTACCAGAAAACTAATAAATATCTCAAAACAATGCGGTTCCAACTTAATCCCAGCTTTCAACCGAGATAACAGTATCCGAATGATATTAAATTAATGAAGTCCCCAGTGGGAGATGCGAGAGTGTTTTGATGCGAGGGATGATTTACTTTTGGGATCCGCGGGGACCATCTTAATGGGCCGTCGTAATGGCGCCTCTAAGAGTGGGCTGGCAGTGTTTTTGGGGCATTAAAAAAGTGGCTCGGGTTCGAAGAATGTCCACGGATCATTAGCCTTCTCTTTGGCCGAGGGCCAGCTTTTGGACCCAGGCCTAGTCCTGTTTTGAGAAACACCAGTTTAAACATATTCGACCTTCGAGAAATACACTCTTGTGAAAAATACCAAACAATCGCTAATCGACATTTCTCACTCAAAATGACCAGAAAAATAAAACAAAAAATCAATCAATGCAAAGTTTAATATTAAAGGGACTGACAATTATTAGACGATTCTCGTGTAAAATTGGCCACCTCTGGCTGTTTAAACATAGATGACAGTTTGCAAAATCCATAAAAGCAGACACTAAAATGATTTCAAACAACGTGCTTAGCAAAGACTCATTTCCTGCATTTATTTCCATCTTCTTTATCTTGATATACGCTGTATATGCGAGACAACAAATTGTAATAATATACAAAATTTAGAATTTGATTCGACAAAAATACAAATTATATCTGAATTAAAACTGGCAATAATAATAATAGTTACCTGGCAATAATAGGTAATATTATGTTCAATTAAAGTTATATTAATTAAAATCAAAAATAGACAATAATGATTAAAAAAGTGATAGAAACGTTATTGAAAAAGGTTTGCATAATATATAAATTATAGTTAAAGTATCATAAATTTTGTTTACTTTGACAAGGCTCCACACCACCACTATAAGAAAACGAACCGAAATCAAGTTGAAGTTGTTATTTATGAGATGGAAACATTTTTTCAGAATGGTAGTCAATTTTTATCAAATTAATCGATTAATCGTAATCCCTTCTCAGTTCTTGCTGTAAACAAATGTTATGAAGGGAAAAGAAATACTTGCAAAAGTAAAAATAAGGCACACGTGCTCAAACTTGCAAAACGTTGGGGAAAAAGCAAAAAATAAATAAAATAAAAATAAATAAATAAATAAAAAAATAATAGAAAGAATTTTATAAGAAAACAAATATAAGAAAACGTGTGATACATAAATAAAGTTATATGTTTGTTTTCCCCTTCGGATCATTTTATTTACGAGATATAAAAAACTGTAATATAATGTTTTACAATATAAAAAAAATTCATAAACTATCTCGCATTTATCTTTTAATTGTTCAACAATGCACTATCAAATAGGCTATGTTTTACAGAAAAACTATTCTTTTCCTAGGCGAATGTGTAATAAAAAAAAAATCTATTTGAGTGATGGTGGTAGATTTTTTTATATTATTATTATTTTTGTTTAGTTGAGATGAAAAGTCAGTGTCATGAGCGGGATTCGAACCCACAACCTTCGGCTAGATTCGCCGCTACTCTACCACTTGAGCTATCGTGACCTCGATCCACTCGGACACTAACTTCCCATCTAACCCAACCTTTTGAATTTTTCCTCTTTTTTGAAATTTTTCAAATGTCGTGTAATCTATTTGATTCTCGGCGACAAATGAAATGGCCACGGAGAGCTTTAGTGAAGGTATACTTCATTTTAAACTTATTAAATTCACTAGTTTCGTGGTCCGCTTGATCAATTAATATCGTTCAATTAATTTTTTTTAAAGTTGAGATCGAAGTCACGATAGCTCAAGTGGTAGAGTAGCGGCGTATCTAGCCTAAGGTCGTGGGTTCGAATCCCGCTCGTGACACTGACCTTTTTATCTCAACCAAAAAAAAAACCATTATTAATTGAAAGATATTAATTGTTCAAGCGGACCACGAAAACTAGTGAATTTAATGGTGGTAGAATTGATCGTCGTTTTGTTTCTACAACTCCCTCCCGAGCTCGATTTACATAAGATAATAAGCTTATCGATAATTTCAAATGAAAAATAAACCAATTAGAAGCTATTAAGTTAATTGTTGTATAACAACGACATGGGGGTTGATAAAGTTTAGTGGTAAGTAAAACCAATTACCCTTCCGGACAAATTATGTAATCGTGATTGTGATTGAGCCGGCCTAAGTAAGAAAAAAACATAAAAAAAATATTCCAGGATGAATGATATGAATATTAAGAGTTTTCACGTGGAAATCGAAAGATGATGAATTTCCATCATATTCATTTCACTTGGGGGAAAATATTATTAATTTTTCGCTTGCACTTTCCGATAGCTACCTTTTTTAAAACAGCAAAAACAAAACCTAACAAACAGCACTAAAAGTGCAAAACAAAATTTCTGGTTCATTATTTTGAAGGAAAATTTCAAGTCAAGAAAAAACAAAATATTTGTAATGCAAAATAATATTTATATTTAACTTAAAAAGTATAAATTTTTAGCATTTTACTTAAGAATGTTATTAATTTGAAACCCAAATATTAACTTTTTGTACATAACCAAGAAAGATTGTCCTTTTTTTTATAAACAGGTTTAATTTAATCACAATGAGTTTAATTTTTAATAAACTAAGGTTTTTCAAGATAGCTTAAAGTTAAATTTCTATTTACGATTTAGTGGTCAATTGACCAAGTTACTTCTTTCATTTAATTATTCTTTTTATGGTCTTGGTTGAGAAAAAAATTTAATTTCTATTTCTATATAACCAATATAAATAATATTATACATTATTGCACACTCCAAAATTAGGAAAATTTACTCCGCATTTCTTGTCAGTATGTTTCATAATGAACGTTCACATATTTTAGAAACTAGTTTATGTAAGGTTTTGGTTGAAATGAAAAAGCTAGTGACACCAGCGGGATTCGAACTCACGATCTTCGGCCAAATCGCTCGTGACACTAATTTTTTCATTTGAACCCAAACTTTACATAAAAAGATTAATCAATTGAAAGAAGGAATTTGGTCAATAGTCCACTAAATATAATATATTTGAAAAACCTACATTTTGTCCGTCATTTATATTAACAATGTCAGAAATATTCTTCAATATTCTTCGTATGATAATTTCAATAAAAAATAGATTAATGTATTATATATTCACCACGGTTGTTTAACCTTTTTACATCTAACAGCTTATCATTTATGACCTGGTAAAATGTGGTTTGTTTGGTCTTACCGACTTCCTCTTCAAAATTGAAGGTTTTTCAGTTAAAAATGTTTCATAAAAAAGAGAAATTCGTTAGGCCTGATTTATTAATTTGAATTGTGTCTCCAGATTCCTACAATACATTGAGATTTTGGGATTGTGAGCTTGGTGTGTATGGTATTTTTCGCCTTAGCACTACCCACTACTTGGGAGATAACCTTTGTGCCAATGAGGGTCAACACTTTCAAAATAAGAACAAAAATTATATGCCACGTTATTTTTGGGCTTTTGTTACATTATGTATAAATACATTAAATCTATGTATTGTTAATGTTTTTAATGGGGATTTGTGATTTATTGAATTTCACAGTCTATTTATTTACTTTCTTTATTTCTCGTTTAGTTGGGAAAACTTTAACGAGTACAGTCCCTCTTCAGCCAGTATAACAGTTTTATGTCTTTTCTTAAACTTGGCTTGTAAAATAAATCCGTAGCTGTTGTCAATAATTCTATTATATCTCTTTTGTGCGTTGAAGCTATAATAATAATAATAATAATATTGCCTTTATTGTTCTACCACCCTACTAAAAAGTAAATTGTAAACATAACATATAAACATTATATTTTAAAATTTAATTATACAAAACAGAATAACAAAAATAATTATAAATAGAGTAATAAACGCTCAAATAATAAACTTAACAATTGAATTCCTTGACCAATTCATAGCATATTTCTAAGTAGATTTATAATAATTCACAATAGGAGCTCAATTTTTAAAACCACTCAAATATTCTATCATTTTTTGGACAATCTAGTATTTTCTAAATAAACGACACGAAATGACTTTAGGACCAGATGAAATTGTTAAATTGGGCCATCGTTAAATTATGCGTATTTTTCACTTTACTATTTGGTTTTGCATTATTGAAGTGAATACGGACTTATTTTACAACGCGAAATATTTTATAATAAAGTCCTGCGAATTTCAATAAAATACGAATCCCAGTTTTAAAATCATAATCCCTGTCCAGCAAACTGAGCAAGTATGCTTTTAAGATTAATTGGAACAATTATTCTATTTATCTAAGATATTAACTGAGACAAAAAAATTAGTGCCACGAGCGGGATTCGAACCCACGACCTTCGGCTCAATACGCCGTTGCTCTACCCACTTAGCTATCGTCACTTCGCAACAACCTGTTGAGCCGAAGTTCGTGGGTTCGAATCCCGCTCGAGACACTAACTTTTTCATCTCAATGAAGACCTTAGATAAAAGGAATAAATAATTGACATAATTAATATGGTCAATTATGACCTCTAAACATATATTCAAACTATTCTTTAAAAATCTAATTCATTGTAATTAAAATATAATTTATTTTGTCGGTTCATGTAACACTAGTATTTTTTTAAATTAGTTTTCTAAAAATTAATCATGCAGACAGACACATTTTTTACCTTCAACGTTTATCAGGCTGATTTTAAACAACTAATTATACCCTAATAAAATTTTTCAACTATGATAAATTTTTCCATGTCCGCTTAAACTCGCTAGCTTTCTTTAAACTCATACACATTAATTGATGCATGAATCATGCATAAACGAGCGACAATAAACGGACCCAGAATTGTTCGACAGGAGTTCATTCCACTTGCGGACTACCCACTTAATTTTATATTGTGTAGTTTCTTTCATACTTTTATATGAAAAGTTTTTGTTTTGCCTTTCTTCTTTTTGATGGGGGTTAAGGTGTGTTGTTTTTATATTTTTATTGTACTAGAAAGATTATTTTAAATGGCGATGAGTTATGAAAGTGTTTTTTTTTAAATTATCTTCATTATAATTATGATTTGTTGGTGTGAAACGTTTTGAAGTGATGATGTTTTTAGATTCGTTTTACCGACCGTTTCATTGGAATGAAAGTAGTTACGTTTGATTTTCACCCAAAGCTGCAACGCAATCAAGGGTTGGAGGCGAGTGAGAAATGGGAATGGAAAAGTAGAGAGAGAGTACATGCGTCCTGATTGATGGGGCGGTCAATCAGCCCCACGGGAGCAGTTCTTGAGAGCACCTGGGCCTGTAAGTGAGAGGGAGGAGCAATTAAAAACACTCGACCAGGTTTTTGGCGTATCGAGCCCAGCCCCAGCACACTTAAATCTAGTAAGCGGATTAAAACAGAGAGCACCATGCACAAGCATCTACAAACAAGCCTCTACGGCAGAATAAGCCTTGCACATTACGTGAGCGGTCATACAAAAATAAACAAAAGCTGAAATTATACTCGTATTTCGCCGAGTCGGCTTAACTGGTCGTACACCCCAGGTTCGTGACAATTTTTTTTATTATTATTTTTTTTAAATATTGCGTGGTTTAACGCGGCAAAACGGGGTCCTAGAAAAATAGTGAAGACAGAAATAAAACTGATAGAAGAAAAAGAGAAAGAGGAAAATATAGAAGAAATAAGAAATAGAAGGGAGCGGGTTTTCTTTTGCCCCCTTCAAGGGATCACGTACTAGAGTGACCTTTCCTTTTTTTGTTATATTTGATTTGTTGGACAGGGCCATTAACCTGGTTGCGGCCTGTAGAGTCCACCCAGTTCACCGCGCGGAACGAATAAATCTTTTTTTTTACTTTTACTTTTTGTTGTTTTATTTCAATTTTTTCTTGTTTAAAAGGTGAATTTGTCTTATACATCAACATTCCATACAAAACAAATAAACAAAAATATATTTCAAAAAATGATAACTGAAATGTAGGAAAGGTGTTCCAGTGAGTCGGGAGAACTGAATGTACACGCTCAACAGTCGGAGAAGAGAAGAATAGAGACAACAACGACTACAAAATGTACAATGTCTGTATTACACATTGACTGAGTTGATTCGGCCAGGTTTCGTTTTTTCCGCCTCCCAACCTGTGACTATTTTAAGTTTTAAAATTTCAGATGTGTTGGACATAAAATATAAAAATTCACTCACGCAATTCAACCAAAAACAAATTGTGCAAATTAACTTTAAATATTTATACTTAAAAACAAAAAGTGCTTAAAAAAATGTGAATATTACACAAAAAAATAAACACTTATTGTAACATAAAACTTTTCAAAAAGATTAACTAAAGAAAAGTTATATTTTATACAAAAGAAATAATTATTTTACACCAATATTACATTCTTACTAAATTTTTGATAACATCGATTTATTCAAATGCTGTGTCAAGGGCACTTTTATATTAGTTCGTGTCACAAGGTGGGAGGAGGGGGCCATGCATAGGTTCTTTTGGAACGCTGTAGGGTTCCTTTACAAACATTGGCAAACCAGCTGGAAAAATGTCAATCAGTCTTATTAATTTCAGGACCAGGGATCCTCCATCTAAGACGCACTAGTTTATAACTTTTAGTTAAAATATTTCGACATAATGGATGGTTTAATGATTGTGATGATGAGATGAATATGGTCCTAGTCCGACTGAAGGAGGATCCCTTGTACATTTGTCGAGGTACAACACCGACAACACAACAACTGGGTTTGGTTGTAGTTTTTTTTAAAGGTTTGGTGTTTTAAGTACCATTAGGACTTCTGATACAGAACTGATACTGAGGACGTACATTGTGACCCCGACTTCCACTGGTGGACCTGCAACCAACACCACTGTACACACACAATATTCACACAACCCAATAAAAAATGTATAAACAGTCATTAGGAAATCATTTGTCCATTTATGTTTTATAAGCCTCCACCTGTAAATATTAGAGCGTTAAAGCTTAAAATCTAAATGAAAAAAGAGACAACCAAAATGCTTTCATCTGCTATCTTGCTGCTAAGACATCCAAACTCGTTTAAAAATTTTTACATACAGAACTAGTTCAACTGAATCTCCTACAGAGTAGCTAAGTTACAAGGTTCGACGTTAGCAAGCATCATATTTCAATTAATTTAAATGAATATTTTATATAAATATAATTTAAATCGCTTTTCATATAAACCTAGCTCTCCATGCTTCCTCCGTCCCAAAAAAGTATTTAAAAAAATTCTATGAAACAATCAAATAAATAGCCACGTTTTGCTTTTACATTGTATTCCATTACGAATGAGCTACGCTTAAAAATCTACCTCGGGCACGGGAATTGATGAAAAAAGGGAAAAAATGAGATCATAAAAACAGATAAAAAAGTTCGATCGTTAAAAGGGGACATTAACTTGGGGTCCATTTCCTGAATTCGCACCCAAAGATAGTAGATAGATACTAAAAGGGACAGAGCCGTGAAAGACAAAGAGAAAGTAAGAGACGGACACAAGAGTCAAGGGCACGGACATGTACACATGTGCAAGTGAAATGAACCCCTAGTTTAAAAAAAATAAATTTTCATACGATTTAAACTGTGTGACAAGCTTATTTATTACATAATGTCTCAGAGCATGCGCGGTGTAACGTGTTTTCGGGCCAGGTCTCCGTAATCCCAAAGTGTGTTACGTGTGTACTTTATAAATTTCACTTATCAAATATTATTGTATAATATAACGTGGCTGTAGGTACCATTTTAACTTCAGAGAGTGATGATATACTGAGTACATACATGGTGACTCCCACCTCTACCGGAGGACCTGTGAACAATAAACCTATACGGTCTTTGTCCAAGACAACAATAAGACATTTGTCTTAGTACTGTCTCTTTTTTAAACAGAAAATAAGACTGTAAAAATAAATTAAAACAACAAAAATAAACAAAAAGAGAGAATTCAGCAATGGACCCCAGGAGGGCGCTACTAGGATGGGTAACATGCCCGGGTACACTCAAATAGAGAGGTATAGAGAAAGATTCAGTTATTTGAGAGTACCATTTGCACTTCAGATAGTGAACTGATGCTCAGTACATACATAGTAACTCCCACTTCCACTGGAGGCCCTGAAACATTTTTCTCTTGCATATCCCAACTAAACAACCCCATTCATTTTATCTACAACTTTTAGTTTTAATCAACCTTTCCTCTTTAAGCATCTCGGAAGAATAGAAATTTATTACAGACAAAAAAATTATATATAATTATTATTAATTAAATTACATGCATGATTGGTTAACGCCATTGTTACAACTGGACATTTACATATTACACTATAAAAAAACTTTCTTCCCAAATTAGCCTTCTTAACATAAAACTACAGACTTTTCTACAATAAAATAATCAACCAAATTATAATTAGTAAACATTGTAATTGTTAAAATAACAATAATCATCATAATATAACATGTCAACCACTCATGTCAAATGTCGTAAATTGTAAAAATTCGGAATAATTTGATATTTTGTACTTTTTGAAAACTGTTGTATCCACCAAAGTTCTATACCTATTCTCCACCGGTGAATCTCAATTTATGTTAGAATTTGATTTTTAGGCCCGGTTTTAGTGTGTGTTTATTCTAAGGTTACGACGAAAATCACAAAGCATTTCCTTTCAAATTTACAGAGCTGATGCTTGCCTTGTTATCTGGTTAGTTACTTCTTTGTTTTTGTATCGTCTATTTTAATTTGATTTGATTACATCTCTCATTTGCATGGATTTCATCTTATATTGATGAATACTGTTGTACTTCTAGTCTTAATATTTATTTTCTTTTAGAGCTTCTTGCCATTGTACTTTCTTGTGTTTTAGATTAGCGTACCAAAAAATCTTGCCTGTGTCAACTGACGTGTTTTTTCATACTTAGGTTGGTTTGGAAGTTTTGTTTAAATTTAAAAATACTGTTCATGTCTCCCCTAGGAGGCATGAGTTTCTGATTATCTTAATTTATGATGCTCTTGTTAATTTCACGTTTGGTTTTTTTTAGCTTTCTTTGTTGATGTACTTTTTGAAAAGTATTGTGTCCACCAAAGTTCTATATCTGTACAGCACCACCGATGATTCTCAATTTATGTTAATTTCACGTTTGGTTTTTTTTTTAGCTTTCTTTGTTGATGTTAATAATATTTCCATTTTTTGTCTGCGCTATCATTAAATGGACGGAGATAGTCATGATATTTTATCCATACCAGAATTTGGTTATTAGGCACAGTTTTATTGGTTGTATTTCTTCTTAAGTTACGTCGTACATTGCAATGTGTTACTTTTGTGTGTAAATGTGCCAAAGTTTATGTACACAGTTCTTATGATTCTTCACAGAATTCGCGCCATGTTGGTTAATGCAAATTTTTCCGAACATCTCAGTTAAGAATCCTATTAAGATTCGAAGCCCTGCTTTATTTGATTCATTGTTATGTTTCTTGTTTTCCAAACCTGGCCAAAAGGTTTTTGGATCGTTTGTGTCAAATGAGCAAATTCCATGGTTTCCTCAGTATCACTGTCTTCTTTCCTTCCTTTTTTCATATCGTACATGTTTTTGTTAAATTTAAACAATGTTTGTAAATTCCAAGCCCTGAAGATGATCTCAATAAAGATCAAAACGTTGGCACGATAAAAAAAAAGTTTTTCTGAAACCTACATCACACCAGACCTCATTTCACGATTTCTAAATAATCTTCTTTCCTAAGTTGCTGTTCATAGCATTAATCTCAAAACAGTTTAGTATTTTTCAGAAGTGTCGCAGCCTTTTTCCGTAGAAGGAAAATGTATCCTTGTTTAGCACACTTAATCTGCCTAGTTTGGTTTTGCAATTCAGCACCAATCTTGAGCTGTGTTTGAGTTTAATGCTTTGCTTTGTTATTCTTTATTTAAACGGAATATTGTTTTCAATTAAATGGGTTTCAACTTAAAAGATTTGTTAAAAAATAAGTAAATGAACTTTAAGAAAGTGAAGAAACTGGTGCACTTGTCTCTGAATATTTGGAATTTAGGGTTAAACACTCCTGATTCTGCAACTTGGATCTTAGATCCATCAACGTATCAATAAATAAAGCCCTTGTTGAATGAGTGATTTTCACTTTGTTACTTTTTTTGTACTTAGGTTTGTTTGAAAGTTTTGCTTAAATTCAAACATCCAGTTCATGCCAGCCCTAGAAGCCATGAAATCTGATATTCCTGAGCTAATAATGCTTGAGTTTAATGCCTGTCTGGCCATAAAGTTTTGGCTATGTTTATGTATCATCTGTTTAAGTTTAGTTGAGTTTCTCAATTGCTTGGATTTCAGGATGAAATTTAGAGTTTTTAAGCAATATAATCAATTTTAAATAAATAAAGTCCACACTTTCCGATTTTACCAACTATATGCACTCTGCTTTGGCTGAGGGTGATTATGCAATTGGAAGATTTCTGGATTTTTTCAAAACTTTTAACCGGTTTCGTCATTACGCAATCATCAGTTTGATCTGTAGTTATCAGAAGACATGTCGTGGATCATATTTCTAAGGATGAACGGCGATTATTAAATTTGGCAATGAAGCACGGTCGGTCCCATATTAAGGGAGTGTTTCAAGGGGGTATACCAAGCCTACTATTGTTCCTGCTATTTTTTTTAACGATCTGCTCGTTTATCTTCCTTGATTGCTTCGTAATACTGGTTTATATCCAACTGCGGAAATATTTTGTAGTGAGATCAATGGTCGGTTAACAAGTTTGAGTTGAATCATTCTAAATCGTGTTTTGTCATCAGGAAGAGAAGAACCTGTAGCATTGAAATACCCCTTTCGTCCTTAATCATTCTACCATAAAAGCGTTTTCTTGACTGAGGGTTTTTTCCTTTTACCATTTTTTTTGGTTTGTTTGAAAGTTTACTATATCAATATAGCAAATATCCTGTTCAAATCTATGAGTATCTGATCTTCTTTCATTAGGAAGTTTTTGATTCTGAATTAAACTTTTGAATCTTTTTGGACAGGTTTATAATAATTTTCTTTGCTGTCTCAATTATCAACCCTGTATACCAGCTATCGGACATGTTCTTATCGCGCCACTCCTATCAAAACATAATATAAAATAAAGCCACAAACATCTTTTTTTTTTTAAGTGAATATAAAGAACTGGAAATTTAGATGATTTAAAGCCCAAAGAACGATGAAACGTGTTTCTAACAGCTGTAGGGGAAAACACCCTATTTCTTTCGTTTGAAGAAAAGCGCCGTAAATCCTCTCCAAAATTATTATCCAACAACAATAATAAGATTAAATGAGGCGGGACGAAAGTAATCAATTTAATCCTTTTAAATTTTTCTTGTCATCATCTTTACTACTGTCTTTCTATTGTTTGTTTCGCCTTTTGTTTTTCTCTTCCTTTTGACACTCTCTAGCTATTTTTCCTCCGGAGGTGCGGATTTCATTATGCGTACAAATGTCGTATAGGTTTATATATTATCTTGTTTTGTTTAAATAATTCAACAATTAATTTCTACAATAACCTTGTATTTGTATTTGGTTTTGTTAAAGGAAAAACGATGTTTAGGCAATTTCTAGTTAACAATGAATTAGAAACTGATTGGAATTTTGTTCAATAATCAAAATACTCTAGCTGTTTTACTTAATCATATCTACAATATTTNCGATATTGGCCTGTATGATTTGATCTAGTTCGCCGGTTTTCCTGTTTTTTGATCATAATGACTTCTGCGAATTTCCAGATGCTGGGAACATATTTCAGTCTGATTGCAGCATTGAATAGGTATGTTAGTTTAACTATACCCTTTTTTCGCAATTGTTTTAGTATTTCTCCAGTGAAAAGGTCAACCCTGGAGTCTTTTTAGCAGGTAAATTTTTAATTTCACGTGCTACTTCTTTAGGTGAAACTAGCTTTATATTTTCTTCTTGAGGCGTGGTTGTTACTTCAAGTAAGCTGCTATTGAATCATATCTACAAATATAAATCTTTTATTTCCAAATTATTAAATCGCCAGAAACGTTCCGGCTGATTTGATAGACGTCAATCTTCGGGTGATTCTATTCACTAGAGTTCACAGATATATCAAACCTCTTCGCGAATACTCCAATAAATGTAAATTAGCGAGGTGAAACTCTCGATATTATTAATAGCACTTCCGGGAACAATAGTGGCATTGTACGGGTACCTGGTCGCAAGGGCATTTCGGATCAGTGGAGCCTATCAGCTGTCAATAGGGATTTGTCAGTTCAATTGACCCGTTACGTGAAGCTCAATGTTAATCTCTGTTTCTTATAGTCGATTAGACAAGAAGCAAGGATCTTTTTTCCTAGCGTCCATCAATAGGGCCATCATTATTTTTTCTCTCGCAAGTATAATCAGTTTAATAACCTAAAAAATAAGGAATTACTTTATCGTGAAATTGCCTTGGTTATAGTGGCAGGCAAAAGGAGCTCTTATCAGTCTAATAGACAGAATTTGCATTTATTAGATTGCTTTCTTTTAACTACCATCTTTTTCACATCGATCGCATAAAATACACCCTGTACGTTACCCTGTTCTTCCATTGTATTTACTGTTATTTACTGCTTGGATTTCTTGTTTAAAATATAAAAAAATATACCCAAGAAAGCAGTTTTATAAAAATTTTTAGGTTTGAAACATTATTATTACTTTGTTTTGATCCCTCTGAAGGACGCTTTCTAACTGTTGCTTAGTCATGCTATACTCAGCATTGTAATGTTTTTAAATCAATAGTCTTCGTGATAGAGTAATCCCTATTGACCTACCTTGGTGAAAAAGTGGATGTACGATCCCATCCTTAATAAAAAGGTGGCAAAAATGAATTGTTCTTCTTGATTTGATCTTTTCAAAGGCTGGCGATCTAAGTAGAGCTTTTCCTTGTTAGTCGCAGCCTGAAAACGTCCACAGACAAGCATTCAAACCACCGCCTCAAGTCCTTTAGCCAAGAATTCTACCATCTTGCAATGTACCACTTAGTATTTTCCCCTCCATTATTAACCAGATTAATTCACAGCGGGCTTTACTCAGAAAATATCTCTTATACCGTATTTTTTTCTTTTATCGTGAGCTGACGTTTTCTGGCTTTGCCAATTCTGCGAAGGACTTCTTGACTTTAAACCCTCCGGATCCACGTTCATGTATGATACATCTCAAAGGCCTCAAGCTTCAGTACTAGGATCAAGCGTCCAGATTTAGCATATAACATGATCATCATAATCAGCAGGAGCATCTTTTCATTCTCATTCTCAACTCTGAACTAAGCGTAAAAGGAACAAAAAGGGTGTACGCATCACATATCTCAGATACATGTTTTGCATTCTTTGATCGTGATTTTTTCACTTTTTTCTTCAATTTTTCATTCAGACTTTGACCACTTATTTTTTTGCTTATCTACTCTTTTGTTCTTTTTTTCAGCGTTTTGGTCATGTTCGTGTGGAAATAGTCTAATACCTGTTACTAGACGGAACTAGATCCAATTTTCATCGGTTTGGTATTGGAGGACTTTATTTTTTTTATTTTTTATTATATCATTCTTTAAGGTTTCATCTAGTTATTTCAAGCTACTAGTAATTTGGAGTGAAGTTTATTTTAAAAATTGAAAGTAGATTTTTTTCTGTATAGAAGAGAATAATTTTATTAACCGATTCCAATCAGCAGAAATGTTTCAAATGTTTTCTGTATATCGCGAAGTCATAAAAATCCGGCGGAGCACTTCGCTTTAGCGATTTGTAAACTTACTTTTGACACGTCTCCTGGTCAGAATTGGCCCGAGTTTTACCATTTCGTCCAAAATGATTTTTTAAAATAAAACTTGCTTTTCTATAGCAAATAAATTAATATTGGGGACGACTAAAAACAATTATTACTGACTACAAAATCCGACGTTTTTCGGCGATTATTGTCTTTATTTTTATACCAATATGGTTAACAACAATCCATAAAATATTACATTAGATTGAACCCACATAACAAGAAAGAAAAGCTTATTTTTAGTTTTTGTTTCATCTGAAAAATCGATTTTTTGTCTCATAGGTACAAGTTCGTCAGTTTCTCCATCAAACTGCGTTACTTTTCTTGTCATTGAGCCTCTTTTGTCTCCAAAATTTTTGAAATTCTCATGGATAGGTCGCTTGGATTAAAAATTGATTTTTTTTATATCTGACGTTCTGAGCCGACTATGACATTCTATAAAAACTTTTCTATTTATTTATTTAATTTTTTATAATATAAATTAGTAATAAACCATTATAAATATATGGAGAAGTATGAATTAGGGTGAAGAAAGTACCTAACGGAATTCACTTTTCTTTTAAAGAAAAAGACAGGTAGTGACCCTAAATTTGGGCAAATTGTTGTAAAATATAGAAGATATTGATATTAATATATTATAGATATATAACATAATAACGGTGATTGATGATTGCCACTCATTAATAATTACTCGTCCGCTGGCTGAGTTTACAGGTATATTTGTCATCAGATGAAGCATATTAATTCTTACGAAAATAATGGACATTAAAGTAATAAATTTTTCTTTAAAAAATGAACTATTTCGCACATTAAATTTTATACAAAGGAGCTGAAATTTAAAATAAAATGTCATTTTTAACATTTTGAAAAGTTTAGTCCGGGAAAAAATATCTCGGTAAAATCCAACTTTTCCACTTCTTCGGCCCATTTCAAAATTTTACAGCTCAGCTCTTTCTGTTTTAGGCTCGTTATAACTGGGTCAACTCCGTGGGAAGTGAGGAGGTGGCTGAAAAATGTATTCCACAGCCGACGGCGAGGTGGAACTTGTCAAATTATAAAACAGCTGATGTCCCATGGCATTAAGTAGGTGCGATGGAATTTTGATAAAGTTCAGAATACGCTGGAAACTTTCCGCCTCCTCAGAATACGTTATCTCTTAAAGCGATTTTTGATTAATAGTCAAAACGTATAGTCCTTAAAGGAGTTTCATTAGACATTTTCTAATTGATTCATTTGACAAACAATTTGTTTAGGTGGCATGTGAACTATAAAAAAATAAACTTTTGTTTCTCACCCCTAATTTAGACTTAATATTTCAAGCTTAAATTTATGGAAAACTGGAAAACATGTAACGCAAAGCAGAAAATTTTCACAATCAATGGTAAAATTTTAATCATTTTATTTATTAATAGTTCATCTTGGAGGCTGAAATGATAATTCTATTATTTTTTGTTTAAAAATTTGTATATTATTTTGTATTTTTTAGTTAGTTATAACTTTATGTCTCTAACTTAATGCTTGTATAAAAAATCTATAAAACATTAAAATAAACATATTTTGTGCTGTTTAGTGAATAAGCATTTTTTTCCATTTTTTAAATATATTTGTAGAATCAAATATGACCAAAATAGAAGTTGGAATGGTTAAGTTGTAATTCCATGTTGTATAGAAGTTGAGACCAATGCAAGAGGTAACCCAGTGAAATAATTCACTTTACCATTTTAATTTTTATATAGAAGAATCCCTCGCGAAGTCCGTTGTGATTCAGTTAGAAGGCTAACGGAGATAAAGTACAAAAATCCCAGGGCTACAAGAATTAAATCCATTTAGGTTATATATTGCCGGCGGAATCTGCGGAAAGTAAGGAAGGGCAGTGGGATATAGGTCGGATAGGGTGCGTGCGTGTGTATGCCGTGGGCGGAGGGGGCCTTCTGGAGGCCGGGGGTGGTTTTCTGGGGGTCGGTAGAAGGGGGTGCAGATCGATCCGCGGGCCCCACCCAAGTACGACCAGCGGGGCGAACCCTCTCGTTTCTTCCCCCGGGCGTTAACCAATCAGGCAGGATGCGAAGGAATCCTCCGGCGTATTTGCCAACGCGACACATACACGCGTTATGCTACCACTGAAGCATTTGCATATAAATTGAAGTCCCGTACTAATTTCCTTCTTTCCTCACCTCTCGACTTTTTCCTTTCGACTTTTTTAAGGGCGGGGGATTTTACGTTTCATCGTCTCTTTTTACTGATTTCTCATCGCAGGCCTATTCTCCCGGATAAAGGCCAAAGACCAAAGATAACAATATACAAGTGTTACTTCTGCTCGTATAATTTTCCAGCGATATCCATTTTCACACTGATCCCACAACAAAATACATAACACGATAAACTACGATAAAACGTTTTGTATATAACTATCAAATTATAACCTAAATATTATATGAAAAAATTAAATAAAACGCTAGAATGTAACAAAATTTCCAAAATATATAACTTCATTGTACCCAAAGATAATTATTGAATCATAACGAAAAAACCACGCAATTATATTCTCATGATTTTTCTACGGTATGCTCGACACGGCTGAACGATATATACCATTTAGTCCAGGAACTTAATTTTTAATTCTAATACATCTTTCCTTTATTAAATACCATAATCATAAAAAAAGTTAATGATCTGGGCGAAAAAATCATTACTTTTCTGTGTACTTATATATATTCTATTTCTGTTTAACAATATTACATGTACAACCAGAGTTTTATGTTTAATTTTCAATTAAAAATTATATATGACAATTTACAACGATCTCCGACGACAGACGGATTTAATTCCATGTTGAATATACTTTTATAAATATGTTTCATGATGTGCACTTAAATTAAAGTATTTCTATTTAAATATCTATCATAATTTTATATTACAAAATTTTCAGTTTTCTTCTGTACGGTATCAATTAAAATGCTAAATATGTTTAGATAGTTTACTGTGTTTTTATTGGTCATTTTACAAAAATTGCTAATCTCTAGTGTGATGAAAACACGTAATTTCCTTTAAACAATTTTTTCGTGCTTTTCTTGTACTTATATACAAATAATACTCCAGCTGATATTTTTAAATAATAGATATCAACAATAAGCCCAAACGTCACAAATATTTTAAACTTTCGTTCTCAACGCTCATCGTCCATGTAATGTCAAATTTTCACAATTTGTCTTTCAAATATCCCGAGATGCTTTCCGAAATATTTGGAAAAAATACACAGAAAGAAAAATACTTAATAATTTCTAAAACGATATTTACTTATATTTCAAAAACCTTGAATATAGGCACATTTTCTCCTACGTTTATTTTACTAATTTAACACAATATACACATATTTCTTCTTCTAATCTAATTTCTAGTGAGTAGATTGCAACAAACACGCTTCAAAAGGCTTTTACTTAAACTTTTAAATGTACCGTGAAGAACTCATTGTTTTCAGATTTTATTGTACGAGTTAAAATCATAAAATCCATACTCTTCAAGATATATGATTTGTAATAAATTGAATTCAATATGACAAAAAAACTATTTTAACAACTTTTATCCTTAAAGCTAGTGTATATAACAAAATACCCACAATTTGTCTTTTAATTAATTAAAGAAGTTAATTAAAAATAAAACGTCATGCAATATTTTTCGTAAATATTCGTATTTAAGTAAAGAAAATTATGATTTGCTTGTGAAGTAGAAGATAAGTACTAAAAGGTTTAAGGAAAAGATCGTTTATTTATCAAAGTAATTTCTTGAAACCACATTATTTCTCGGTTTTGTAGTACTAATGTAATATTATATACTCGAGTTATTCTTTGAAATCTTATTTTTAATATCTTTCGATTAATTAAGGTTTTTTAGTTGAGATGAAAAGGTCAGTGTCAGGTGCAGGATTCGAACCCACGATCTCCGGCTTGATACGCCGCTACTCTGCCACTTGAGTTATCCTGACTTCGATCCACACGGACACTTCCCATCTCAACCCCACCTTTTGAATTTTCCCTTCTTTTTGACATTTTTCAATATTATTTTTAATAACGTAGATTGCAACAAAATCACATTAGGACTACGATAAACTTAGACTTTCACACAAATCTTTAAAAATCCGGTAGACTAGTTTAAAAATTTTTATTGTTAACGACTGCATACCATGAACAACTCATTATCGAAAATAATAAAATTATTGTTACTCTTACTGATTTAAACTTTATTATAGATCTCAAAACACTGAAATTACGATGAGCTAAGAATTTTGGACAGATCTTTAAGAAAAGAAAACAACAAAATTAATTTTAAAAGTTTTATTCTCAAAGGTAGCGCTTAGGTAATTCCAAAATTAATTAAGGTTTTTAGTTGAGATAAAAAAGTAAGTGTCACGAACGGGATTCGAACCCACGACCTTCGCCTAGATACGAAGCTACTCTACCATTTGAGCTATCGTGTCTTCGATCCACCTTCGAGTCACGATAGCTCAATTGGTAGAGTAGCTTTGTATCTAACCGAAGGTCGTGGGTTCGAATCCCGCTCGTGACACTAACTTTTTTATCTCAACTAAAAATTAATTGAAAGATATTAATTGGTCAAGCGGACCACGAAAACTAGTGAATAATTCAAAAAATTGATTTCAACTTCAAATAATCAAAGATAGTGCGAGAAATGCATAAAAAGCAATATATTCAATTTGTCTACACAAATATTTTTGATTTTAGGTAAAACCAAATCGTGTGTTTCATCTACAGTGTATAATTAGTTTATATTATGTATAAAAACAGTTAGCTTGTTTATGATAGTTTAGTTTTTCGTTTTTTGGAAAATATTTTATACTTATCGTTGTAATTTCTATTAAAAAACAATATTTCTTAGTTTTGTTGTAGCAATATAATATTATAAACACGTTTTTCTCCTGTGGATCTAATCTTTAATCATTGTCAGAAAAATTTGTACCTACTATCATAATACAATATATACATGTTGCTCCTGCTGATATAATTATTTATTTTATTTTCCATCTTTACATGTACATAGATTTCAATATAAAATACTTAAACGATGATATAAGCTCAGGGTTGCACTGTGAACTTTAGAAAATAAGAACATTGCCTATAAAACTCTTATTTTCAACGCTAGTGAACATTTAACCAAATTTATCTTGAAAATATACTCAGATTTAATTGTAATTATTATAAGTACCAAATACGTTAAGCTTCCTTCTGAAAGTTTGTATATCTCTTTTTGAGTAAAATTTGGTATTTTTTAGTTTGATGTCCATTTGATCCATCACCTTACTAATAGTTTTTGACAGTAGAATGCACACCTAAAGAGAATCCATGACAGAACCCTAAAAGCAAAATGTATATGCTAAAAAAACTGTTGTAAAACTTGAACGATAATTCGTAACTTGATCTTATCTAAGAACTCAGACCCGTTATCAGATATCCAATAAGCTGGTCAAAAATAGAACAATGAAAGGTAGAGGAAATACTAGATAAAGTTCAAAGAATAATTGAACATCAATGCTGCTCTTAAAACAACACCCAAATCCATAAAACGTACCTTAAGCCGCAATCCTTAATTTTTACATGTAAAAAGGATGGCAGCTGTCGGGAAATGAAAATAATTCGGACAGTAAAAAGAAAGCATCTAATAAATACTAGACATATTGGAATTTTTGAACAAGTTAAAATAAGTACAGTGACTAATGCTATCTCTCATTTATCAGAGAGAAAACGAACATTTGAAAAAAAGAGACATAGAAATTTTCTTTGCTCTACAGATGGCTCGAACTGCTAAATAAATAATCCAACTGCTAACCATAGAAATATGTGGACATGAAATAAATAAGCAACATTTCAAGGGTGCAACCATACACTATCTGTTAATCGGGCAACAATACGAGATCAAGGGGGCGTCGGTGGCCGCAACGGTTTAGGCGTTGACACGGCGCTCATCACTGTAAGGTGAAGGTCCCCGGTTCGAATCTAGCACCCTTGTATTAGAACCCGAATTACTTACAAATGGGCTTTTTTCAAAAACACCGGCACCTCGTAAAAAAAAACATCTGGAACAACAAAACATGTCTGGAATGGCCTCAGTACGCCTCCCCTCCCCAAAAAATGGGTTGTAAAAAAAGCCTGACGCTAAAGTGGGTCCCAGCTCATGAGGTTTAGGTATCAAAGCAGAAGACATACGTATATAAAAGGGAGCGTGGAACCAACATGCCCAAATTTGCGGAAAAAATTATAGACACATTAAAAAATTATAAAATTGGAATCTTGGCTTACTGAAGAACATAACACATACTGGCAACGTAATAGAAGCGTGAATCAAACAAAAAGACAACTCCTAAAAACAATCCATTGCAGCCCAACCTATCTTGTCCACTATTGATCTTGATTAAGAAAAATTATATGGATAAGAATTTTCAATTTTTGTAGGACAGTTTAAGAGTTAAGTAGGAAATTTCTACGACTCCAATTAGAAAAAATAGATCTACCAAATAAATAATAGTCCTAATGACTCAATTCATAAAATATTGTTTAACAAATGTTATTTTTAAAAAAATCTTATATTACCTAAAGTGGTTACAAACATTTTTTGGATCCACTGTCTTTAAAACAATTATTTTACATTGCAATATTTACAATATATAATTAAATTACTATGTTAGTTATTTACATTGAACAATATGTGCATTATCCGTACTGGAATAATGTTCTGGTTCAAACAATTAATTCAATAAACATGTTTAAAGCTAAATATTTATACGTAAATTAATATACGTATGTGTTCGTATAAGGGTTATTGTACTAAACAATTGCATGTATTGATCGCATCGGTACATATTTAATCAGTACATTTAAGGTTAACTTCAATTTAGAAAAAACGAACATTAACTGTATTATTTTGTTAAAAGTTCATTTTATTTTTTTGAACAATTATTTATCGGTAATTAATAATTGTTTTTATATGTGTGGTGATTAGTGACCGTTAATCGATAATTATTCAGAAATCGTGAGATGCGGTCTGGTGTGATGTAGGTTTCAGAAAAACANAAAATTACATGTACTTAGTTTGAAATAAACTACAAAAAATATGAGTGGCTTGTTCTGATGCTACCCGACGAAAATCGTGTAATTTTACGAGCAAAACTATGAAATAAATTTTAATTAAATTTTATGAGCAAAACCATGTAATAAATTGTTCCAAATTTAGTATATGTACCGCCGAAGCGAGTACAATAAATTGTTAGTTAAATCCATTATATCACAAAATCGTATACCGGTGTTTTGATTAATTTTCTACCAAACCATTAAAATTAATTTTTTAAATAAAAACTAATTAATTTTTAATCACAGTTAATAAGTATGTTGTAATTAATTTTACGACAATAATACATGTAGTTTGAATAAAAATAAGAGTGTCCGGTTCTTTTGTCTACGACTGTACTCGATGCGACCCGACGAAAATCTGAACAGTGGGGATCGCAGAGCGTCGGGTAGGTTAGCGTGGCATAGCATCGGGTAGATGTGTACGGGGGTAATGCAACCTTATGGAAAATCGGAGTTTTGATTAGCGTCGGGTAGCATCGGGTAGCGTCGCATGGCGTAGCATCGGTTAAGTGTCTTTCTGGCTTAAAACGTACCATCACGAAAACCCAATTGTAGACTTTTTTTCAAACTGCACTAACCTTAACTGAATGAAGATCCAACATTAATTGAATTGATTGAAATTTACTTATAGTGGCCTAGCTGGTTGGCTGGAAAAATGATACTGCTGGACAATAACCCTAGCATGGGGTACGCGAAGAGATGCATAAAAGGGTCATCCGCAAGACTTACTGGAAGGTAACTTTGCATTTCGAAAAAATGCTTCATTTAATGGACACATAGCAGCATGGAAAAAAAATCGTATATGATAATCAAAACTACCTGACATGTCCAAAAATAATTTTAATCAACAAAATAATGGTGACCCATATGTACATCCAATATGGACTCTCTGTGTTTGAACCATGCTTGGCATCCTGCCACAAAATAGGATATATCATAAAAATAAATCCTTAATGAGTCCAAAACCATAGAAGGACCATCCGCAAACTTACAAAAGAATTAGTGGAAGACAACCGCAAACAGGATTCTGGTTCGACTAATGACGGCCCCATAAGAAGGCACATGCTCCGATTAGGGGTGCTTACAGAAGAAATACTATGCATATACTGCCAAGAAAAAGAGGATCCTCATTCCATTCAAAAGGTGAGGTTGAGATGGGAAATTAGTGTCCGAGTGGAACGAAGGGTGTCACGATAGCTCAAGTGGTAGAGTAGCGGTGAATCTAGCCGAAGGTCGTAGGTTCGAATCCCGCTCGTGACATTGACTTTTTATCTCAACTAAAAACCTTAAACAAGTTAAACAAAAAATATGAATGTCCCGTTCTGATGCTACCCGACGAAAATGATGTAATTTTACGAGCAAAACTATGAAATAAATTGTTAATTAAATTTTATGAGTAAAACTGGGTAATAAATTGTTCTAATTTTAGTATATGTACCGCCGAAGCGAGTACAATAAATTGTTAGTTAAAGCCATTATATCAAAAAACTGTATTCAGGTGTTTTGATTAATTTTGTACCAAATCATTAAAATTAATTTTTTAAATAAAAACTAATTAATTTTTAATCACAGTTAATAAGTATGTTGTAATTAATTTTACGACAATAATACATGTAGTTTGAATAAAATTATGAGTGTCCGGTTCTTTTGTCTTCGACTGTACTCGATGCGACCCGACGAAAATCTGGACAGTGGGGATCGCAGAACGTCGGGTAGGGCAGCGTAGCATAGCATCAGGCAAATGTGCACGGGGGTAATGCAACCTTATGGAAAATCGGAGTTTTGATTTGCGTCGGGTATCATCTGGTAGCGTCGCATGGCGTAGCATCGGGTAAGTGTGTTTCTGGCTAAAACCGTTGCTGCCAGCGACGCCCCTTTAAAATTATTGTATTCAAAATTTACATTATTAACATTATTCTGCGCGTTTAAGCCGGTTCTATCTAATACTCCGTGATGTTATATTCAAAACTAGTTTGACTATTTCGGTTAATTCATCCCCCCTTTTGATATACGCTAATAAAACCCTTTATCGTATTGTTTAACGTTTGAACAGCGGCTAACTTCCACACTCCCGATTTCGGCACATTCCATATACCGTCTAACAGGCAGAAGCCTATCGCAATGTTGACTTTGTATGTGTCAATTACATTTGATTGCATGCTAATGAGGAACATCAACCTGTGTACCAGGATCCTAACAGATTTACCCGGATATTGTAACGGTGTATACAGAGATTTAGTCAAACTTTCAATATTAATTCACTAATATTGTGTTTCGGTTTGCCGTTTGAATGAAACATTTAAATCTTGTCTTTACAACGTTAACAAATTAATTTTTTTATAGACCGTTCGTATTAACACATTCTGACAGGATTTAAACAATAGATGAAAAAGTACGAAAGATGGTCCTCGATGCGGCAAACGTTCCGATAATATTTTTTTTAGATAGGGCAAAGTTTGCTTTCCATCTTGTCGCAATATTATCGCAGAACTTTGTCAGTCCAGGCTTAACAAACAAGTTTATATTTGACGAACGGAGGCTCTTGTACAACTTGACACCTCGGACAGTTTGCAAACTCTTGTTGACCGTCCAATTAGAGTTATTTAGCCTGGATAAACCGCAGTCGCAAGTAGTTTAAACAGTTGGCTAAGTGTATTACCAATAACGGAACGTTTTTGGGGGGTGGGGAACAACCGAAAAACCGATATAACATCGAATGCCAATTGAGGGGATAATTGTAAATTTTCAAGTTTGACTCTATTTCCTAGCTTACAAATCTAGTTTTTATCTGTACGGCTAAAGACATTACAATTTATAAACTATTTTTTCTGTATATCCCTTTTTCTTTTAGATAAGATAAGTGTAACTTTACCAACTTAAACATGTAATTTTACTCTTTTTCACTGAAAATGTCTCCTATTGTGTCCAAGCTTTGACAAAGATTTTCCTGGAATATTTGGTCTCAATAATAAAGTACATAATTATTCCAAAGGGTTCATTATTTATATTTCATTTCTCAATGACGACTTACCATGGTAAAACAGTCTTTTATTCTAGGTATACCAGAGCAAGTTGCTTATAAATTATATTGACTAAAAATTAATTTTCCATAAATACCTATTTAAAAGTGACGAAAATATTATATAACAACTAATTTAAATTTATTATTTCGTATTAAATTGATAATGTTCTTGCAAATATTTAATGGGTTACCAGCTTTGAGTGTTTAAGGTACTATCTTTAGACTATTAATTAGGAAAAACCAAATTTGCACAGAACACACATAGAAAAATGATGCTGGCTGGACCGGGCTTAATTTAATTTTAAACAGGCCGGGTATATTTATTTTTCATTTCCTGGAAACGTACGAGTTACCGCCGCTTCTAAAAGTTTGAACTAAACGAGTTTTCACTGACCCCACGTAGGCCTCCAGTGCTATATTACCGAGACCTGTAACCGCCGAGCGTTACATTATTTAGAGTAGAAGTGAGCCGTTACATTTAAATAATTTCCTTCCGTCCTAATTAAAACCGGCGAATAGTTCAGATGTTTCAACTGATTTCTCTTGTAATAAAACCTGTCCATTGATCCAGGTAAGGAGGATGAACGAGTTATCATTTCCTGCCAAGAACCTTTGTTATTTTCATTTTTTTTTGTTATTCTGTAACCGGGTTATAATTTGGACATGGGATTAAACGGACAAACCAACAATGTTATCTCTTAGAAATAAATGTTTGGTATTTAGTGACCGTTAGTTGATTTTTTTTTGGAGATCGTGAAATGCGGTCTGATGTGACGTAGGTTGAGACATTTTCTTTATCGTGCCAACGTTTCGATCATTAATGAGATCATCTTCAGGGTTCTTATAAACATTGTTTAAATTATACAAATACACGTAGGATGTGAAAAAATTGAAAATTTATACAATGCTAGAAATTTTACATTCAATCAAAATATTTGTACTCACTCAGAGTGTTTGTTTTTTGTGTCATTCTTGTCTGTCGTGTTGAGGGTGCCAGTGAGGTGTTGATGTTTTATGTTTATATACGTTGGATTTTGATGGTGGGGAAGGAAGTCGGGATAGAAAAACATTTTTATATGAGGAGTCGGTCCTTTGAGGTGAAAAGAGCGCCCACAATGGGAAAGAATGGTGGTTCGGCCTGATTATTCTTTCTGGATTATAAACTAGAGATATTTAGGGAAAGGAAAGCCAAATTTTTGAAAAATTAGATTATGTAGAAATGTCTGATGTGAGGAATGTCATGACTGTTTTTTTATGTTATATTATATGTTTTGTATAATGTGATGAAGTGTATGTTATTGATATAAATCCTAGGCCCTGAAGATGATCTCAATAAAGATCGAAACGTTGGCACGATAAAGAAAATGCTTTTCTGAACCTACACACCAGACCCCATCTAACGATCTCTAAATAACAACTTACAAATAAACTCGTTTCATTTTAACTTTTAGTTTTACCAGTTAGATTAAGTGTATTATATTTATTTAAAATATGCTAGATTTATCGGGATATTTTGAAAATATTACTTCTTCCAAAGGAAAAATTTGAACAAGAAGAGCTTAAAATTTTTCAGTTTTTTATTCTCGCTCACTTTAAATAAAGATCTTCTTAGTATTAATAATAAAATAAGTAGCTTTATTTAAGAATAATTACGAGTTTACTTAATATAAGGAAATTATAAAGTGTGTTCTTTTTGATGCTATCAAAAAGACAGAAAATACTTCTTTAATATTTTTAGTCCAGTTTGAAATTTGTACCTTTTTTGTAGAAAAAGTATACAGGTACATCAGGACCAATACAACATCAAAATTTCAAATACAACGCTACATATCCTGACACACTATTTTAAAGGATTTTTAAAATGCAAACAATGGTGCAATCGGATTTTAAAATGATCCAAAAATGACAAAGTTATGGCAAAAAATTTGAAAAAAAAACAACAACTAATCAGTTGGTTCGCTATTTATCAATCCGGTTTTATGTTCGAACTGCCTCCCTTGTCCACGGGAGATGGATTCACAAAACCATTCGCTATCCTTTTCTGCAGTTCTTCAACCGAGGCTGCTGGGTTATAATCGGGGCACTGTTTTTTAAATGGCCTCACAGAAAATAGTCAAGTGGAATTAAATCGGGCGACCGAGGAGGCCGACAGATCGGGCCATGAAGTCCTAACCACCTAATCCCCAATTTGACGATTCAAATAACGTCTCACCTGTAAAAAATTGTGTGGGGGCATCCATCAAACTGGAGAATATTTGTTTTTCGTTGTTGCAAAGGAATATCTTCTAATATTGGTAAAACCTTCCTCAAAAAATTGAGGAACTGATCACCATATTTTAGTTGAAATGAGGCCATATTATTTCATTTCCGAAAAGTCCATACCAAACGTTGATACTGGGAACCACCTGATGATGACAAGAGTATGAAATTCTCGGATTTCCTTCTCTTTGGTTCGAAAATTTAAAAGGTTTTGTGTGCCATTTTTCATCAGTCCATGTATAAGGTTTTTTCCACCTCCAAAATCGACCTGTGCAAGAAACATTAGGCGCCTGTCATAATCATAGTCCCGAAGTCCCTGGGCAAGATGAGGACAATACGGCTTAAAATTGTAAGTCCGGAGTACATCTCTAATTTTATTTCTTCAAAAAAATAAAATCCTTCCAACATATCGGAGCGAGGAATTCGGGTTTTTGCAAACATTGAGTAAAATTCATTAGTTTTCGTGGTGCCCTTGACCAATTAATCTCTTGCAATTAATTAAGGTTTTCAGTTGAGATAAAAAAGTCAATGTAACGAGCGGGATTCGAACCCACGACCTTCGGCTACATACGCCGCTACTCTATCCGCCACTTGAGCTATCGTGACTTCGATCCACTCGGACACCAACTTCCCATCTCAACCCCACCTTTTGAGCCGAAGGTCGTGGGTTCGAATCCCGCCTGTGACATTGACTTTTTAAACTCAATTAAAAATTTAATTAATGCGGTAAAATATTCATATTAATTTCTCCTCGTCGAAATTATGCTGCCGGTTTCTTGGTGATGGAAGACTGATCCGTATCTCCTCATATTGCGAGAAACACGAATAAACATTTTGTGCTTTAATCTGGGGCGATCAGGCAATTTCTGAAAGTAAACTGGACTTCAGATCCGTAAAATGTGCACTTCTGTTCAATTTGAATGGAATACTGAATGTAACGATAAGGTACTATTGAAGATTTTATCTCATAATGCAACATTTGACAACAACAACAGAATATAAACAATAACCCATTAATATTTACTTTAGTGAAGAAAAATTTTTCGCCTTAACAACGAAAGAAACGAAATGTTTTTTCAAATATTTTGCCATAGCTCATTTTATGATTAATTTAAAATCCAATTGCATCATTGCATTTAAAGTAAAAATTCTTTTAAAATAATGTGTCATGATGTATAGGGACTTAAAATTTTAAAGGTGAACGCCGTACTTATAATTTTTCTCTAAAAAAATTTAAAAATTTGAAACTAGACTGAAGATATTAAATATGTATATTTTGATTTTTCTGATAGCGTCATTGGGATGACACCCTGTATATACAGAATATAGGGCTTGGATAGCCGTCAGCTGGAGAGTGATCCATAGTTTTGATATAATAATAATAAATAAAAAAGAATACAACAGAAAACTAACGTAAATGTAGCAACCCCGAAATATTATGTATAAAAATGAACTACATGATAATATCTACGTTTTATTATATTTGATCATTTATATCCATAAGCAGTGTTGGAAAATAACATTTTCCTTAACATGTCTATTACATTAACTAATTATTTTTATGAACGTGGTTTTTCTGATCATTTTTGACAACCATATACGTGATTTTGTCCTGTTTGTACCATTTCAGCTTTTCTCCATTGTCACTGAGTTTTATGTGGAATATACTGAGAAAAACTCTCAGATAAACATACAAAATCGCAAGTTCTATTACAAACATGCAATATATAAACTGCCAGCACACCCAGGCTTTCACTAAAAAGTAGCCTTAAGCATTAAAATTTTCCCCACATAAAGTGGTTGTTATGTGTGCTCTTTTTGTAGTTTTCTTTTGAATCCTGCGAAAATATTCATCTTAAAAAAATATTTCTAACGTTATGGTATTATTTATTTTCAAAAACCATTGTAAATAGGTATTTTTGAATATTCCTTGACCATAAATGTTTTAAAAGGACGAATATTTTTAACCTGGGTATCAGTTACAATTGTATACTTTGTTTATTATATTTTATGCATTTCTTGTTCTTACTGTAAATTTACGTTCATTTATGATAAGTGTTAATAAATGGATAAATCGGCTGAAGTAACATTGTCTTAGAAAATCGCAAGGGTAAAATGTATCTTATAGTGCAGGTGTAAAGTCTGAAAGCAAGTTTTTCTCTTTACTGCTTTTTTATGATCCAGGGTCGTCATCAACACTCTACACATGCGATTTTCACTGCCCACGCCCTTTTAGTATAACGGAGAATAAGTCTTTTTCTGCCCTTAATCTGTCAAGCGTTGTGTTGGGCTTTTTTCAGAGCCGGTTGAAAATGAAAAGAAGCGGAAAGGAATAAGTCGAGGGTCGAGGAAAAGTCGAAAAAAGTCGTTCGGAGAGCGAAATCGTTTTTTTACGAAAAAATCATTTGCACTCGAGCCGGGATAAAACGAAACGCACTTAAAAGTACTTTTTTTTTCAAAACCTGATGTTTTTCCGTAAGTTTCCATTTACGGATTGCAATTTGAAGCGTGTGGAGAGTTTGGCAAATAGGCCGGCGGTAGCTCGATTAAACGATCCTTCTTTCCTTGAAATCCTTTGAATGATTCTTCCCTGCTAAATGATAGGCAATTTCGTTTTCACTTACCACCGTAGTTGGGCCTTACTCTTTTGTCATAACTGACACTGAAGGAGTCGAGGATTGCCGAGATGTTGACATCGCCCAACATGCTTCCGCCGCTTCCCCTATAATCAAATTACACAAAGTTTAGAAATTTAATACGTTCAGCATCGTATAATGAAAGAAACTGATTAAAATTGAAAGAAAAACATGTTGGAAAAAACCATAAAAATTAATTAGACAAGGCGATAATTTGAAAAACGCTCATGCGGCCTTTTTCGAACATGGTTATGCGGATCATAACTTTCCTAGAAGGTTGAGACGTTTGGTATTTGGGTCGGGTTATAACGAGATGGGCACAAACTATTTCGACGGCTGTGTGTCGTGCGGCACGCATTCATCGGAAACGTCGGAATAAAGGGTCCGATCAAAAGCAGCTATGTTAAACTGTGAGGTCAGGAAATGTTTCCACTGGTTTCTATTTTGCCTGTAAATAAATCAAAACCGTTCGATTGATCGAAATGTTTTTAGGGAAAAACCATTCAGTTAAAAAATCAGGATAGAGGCTAGTTACAATTTTACAAGGATAAGCATGTACAAATGAAGTTTCAACAAAGATAAAACAAGTCTAAAAAATCGAAAAAACTAACGTCTTTTTTAAAACAAAAGACATGTTATTTTTTAAAACAAAGGTGACATAAAATAGGCATTTTCTGACTTTTTGAAAAGCTAGGTTGTTTCAGTCTCAACGCTTCCAATTTTTAAACCTAAACACACTCTTTTTTTCAGTACGTACAGTATTGTCACGTTCAGATTTAAATGAACCGCCATGCCCCTCCACACACTCAAACAGTGATAGGAGTAGGGGCCAAGAAAGGGCTATTTTTTTCAAGTCCTAAAACAGATCCCTTTCTGGCTTGTGTGGGTAAACAGCTATTTTTGGTAAAAATAAAAATTTGGTGTGCACACTATTCAAGTAAGTTAATTTTATTACTTTGACGTCAAAATAAAAAATAATAATTGTAATTTAATTTTAAAAGGATATATATTTTTATAAAGAAGAGTAAAAGAAATAATATTTCATTTTAAAAGTTGTTAATATTTTAATTGTATTTTCTAATTTGAAGGTCAAAATTTTAATAATAATAATAATAATAATCTTTCAACCGAGAATCAAATAACATTTTAAAATTAAGGTTTGTAGATTTGAGATAGGTTTGTTATTGTATAAAAGGATTCTTTAAATTAAAAATAATAATTAATAAAATATATTGTCATTTTATGCGAAAATAAATAAATACTTTGGTTTAAATGAAATATAAAAGGTGCCTGATCGATAAATGAAATAATCGTAGTCAGGTCCGATCGTAAAAAAACCTCTGGGACCTTGATTTCGGTTTTCCGAAATCAGGGTTGGGCCCAACAAAAAAAGAAGAAGAGACACGCTATATCACAAAATATACTTTCAGTTCGGTAACATCTAAAAATGTGATGGGAAATATATACAAAATTGACATAACATAACCATAGTACTCCAACAAAACTAAAATTTGTCGCGTTCACTGTCACTAAGTTCGAGATCTCGCGGCCATCTTGTCTTCAGACGGCGAGGATGGTTCGAGGGAATTAGTTGCAACGCTAGTTTCATGATGTGCGTATTTACGGTGGTTGGAAGCGTTTTGAAAAATTTCCGATAATGAGAGCTGATTTCTTCGTGGACGAGTGCAATAATTAACCCTGTGTGTGTAATTTCAACATAAAATGGAATTCACTATTTTTCGTGGTCCGATTGACTAATTTATATCGTACAATTAATTAAGGTTTTACGTTGAGATAAAAAAGCCAGTCACGAGCGGGATTCGAAACCACGCCCTTTGGCTTGATACACCGCTAATTTTTCAAATGTGTAATCTATTTGATTCTCGGCGACATGTGAATGGCCACGGAGAGCTTTAGTGAAATATACTTCATTTTAATTCATTAAGTTCACTATTTTACATTTAAAAAATGGCAAAAAGGAGGGAAATTCGAAAGGTGCGGTTGAGATGAGAAGTTAGTGCCCGAGGGGATCGAAGTCACGATAGCTCAAGTGGTAGAGTAGCGGCGTGTCAAGCCGAAGGTCGTGGGTTCGAATCCCGCTCGTGCCATTGACTTTTTTATCTCAACTTAAAACGTTAATTAATTATAAAATGGAATACCAAGAACTAAAGTAGGTTTTAGTATTAAGGATTGTACAGTTTGGCTTCGGCGGATTACTTGGCTGAACTCAACACTTCCAGTGTGGAATTCTATATTCTTTAAGCTTATCTATGTTGGAAAGTAGCCTTTTTATTTGATAGAGGCAAGTCAGAGCGTTTGTGAAGAGGCTGTGGATGTGCTCTGTATCGTGTCATAATTTCTTCCACGTTCCACTTTTCAGACGTGTGTGAGGATTCCAGGTCAAGCGTTTATTGATATGAGGTACCGCAACTTGTCCGCAGGTAGGAGGGAAATATTTTTCAAGCAGACTGAAAGGGAAATCTTTTTATGGAGAGTGAACGTGGATGGATTTGTCTATGTTAAATGTTATTATTTTCTTTGCACATCAAGACACAAGTCATGTGAGGTGTTGAAGGTTTCAAGTGGAAAAGTATGGAGATACTAGAGAGGATTGCTATATAGTCTGCAAATGTCAATAAGGTGGTTTGAGCATGTGATGTAATGTCGGCTGAATAAACCTAGTGTGTGGAGGCATGATCGCTCTTCTGAGCAACTTCAGCATGAATAAAGAAATATTCTGAGAAGGGATTGTCTTCAATGACTAAAAAAACCCGCAAAAGTAGGTGGAGGGAAGGATGTTCTCGGGTAAGACCAGCTGCAAGACTAGGTGAAAAATTCGGACTTAGGTCAAGAAAGCCCCCAGAAAAGTACTCCACTAAGTCTAGAGAGAAGGAGATAATGTCTACCACATGATGTTCGTTGGATATTTCAATGGCAGTTGCGAAAACCAAATTGATGGTCGGGGATTACATTTTGAGAATTTAGGGTGGGAATAATTTGATTCTTGAGAAGAATTTAATTGAGCTTGTATAAACTTTTACCTAAAATAGGCAGTATACTTATTGGCCAATACGAGGCAGTACAATGTGTTGGTTTTATTGGTTTGTACATACGAGTATTTTCATGCTAAAAGGGTAGACGATTAAACAATTAATTAATTTTTTTAAAAGTAGAAGTTAGAGGATGTTAGATGTGATAAGGTCAAAAAATGTTGCTTTCTTTGATTAGAAACATTTTCCTCATTTTTTTTCTATTTATTTACCATTCTTTCAAGTAAGGCGGCGAAATATTAACCATGTCTCCATTACCACATATATTATATAACTAATTTCCTTGAAGGTCGATATGAACTAATATTCCACTTCGCATTCGCGCTAATAAGTACATTCACTCTTCGAATAAACAAAGGTGAACACTAAATAAGATTTCTATTTCATCCATATGCAATAAAACAGTCTTGTTCCTCCAATAATCTGACAGGGGGACACAAATACCCAATTCCTACTCGCTCTTTATATAGAGCCAAGGAATGACATCTATCTGTTCGAATTCGACACATCGAGGAAATTTCCTCGCCGGACTTATCACCGGATGACAACCTT
Source organism: Cimex lectularius (assembly GCF_000648675.2). Lineage (NCBI taxonomy): Eukaryota > Metazoa > Arthropoda > Insecta > Hemiptera > Cimicidae > Cimex > Cimex lectularius. Next base: position 566,072 of record NW_019392782.1, read on the forward strand.
ACAAAGCCAATTCGATTTAGATCCTCTAAAGAGAACCCATACTCTTGATACATAGGAGCTTCCTTTTGATCATATTTTTTAGAATCAGAAAGCCGGATTGCGAAGGTCAACTTTTTGAAGTGAATTTTCCTGCTAAAGTAAATAAATTTTTTTTAAACGTATTGATTAGACTATTGATGAGATGAATTTTCAGCAATAGACTACAATCTATTAATTGCAATTTTTATATGTTCAATTTAGTTGATATTTTTATTTAGGGGGCCCACGTTGATGCTAAATTGGGGTATAAATTCTAAGCGGAAACTTATTGGATGCAATTACTCGAATCAAGAAAGTGAAAGCTGATATTCAATCGAGTGGAATCCTTTTAATTGGCAAGCAACATGATCTCTTTTTGGGTTTAGAGTGAGCCCGAGTCACAAATGAGAGGCGGGTAATTGGCCAAAATAATAAAACGACCCTTGTCCGCCTAAGGATGAAAACCACTTGAATTAAACGTTTCAAATTAAGGTTTTTAACCACTGTTCCTAAGGCCGCTTTGCCATCTTTAATTTACTCAAGCTGGAAACTTGGCTTTAAAATTTTTTGGACCGCTTTAAGAAAGAAAAACTTTACTTGGACGCAAATAAATTAAATTTATTTCCAATGAATTGTATTTATTTATACTCTTAGTTATTTGGCGTAATGTTACGCTTGGATATGTTTTATATTATATAAAATACTCACATATTACTTTATACCATTTGGGTACAAGAGTCTCATTCCTTGGCTCCATATAGAGAGCCATCCATTTCTTGAAGCCAAGGAATTGAATATTTGAGTCCCATTTTCAGATTAGAAGAAGAAGGTTTTGATAGAAAGTTGACTAAATTCAAAAGGTGGGTTGAGAATGGAAGTTGGTGTCCGAGTGGATCGAAGTCACGTGGTGGAGCAGTGGCGTATTTAGCCGAAGGTCGTGGGTTCGAATCCAGCTCGTGACACTGACATTTTTATCTCAACTAAAACCTTAATTAAAGAAGAAGAACATTAATGGGTTTATACAGAAATAGTTTCACCTTCAAAAAAATAATTTGATGTATTTTGTATTACAAACTTAACACTGAAGATAACTAGAAGCCGAAACATACACAGACCCTTTAAGCGAGAAAATGAACACTGAACACAAACAAATAAAAATAATCACCTTGAAGACTTTATGTAGAGATCGTACAAACTAAAAATAGTTTTGATAGATGTGATCGAGATTCTATAATAGCTGTCTCACCGTTGCCGGATTTCCGCAGAGTGGGCAGCGTTTTTGACTTCTACCCTCTAAGAGGTGACCGTGCGTGAGACGGGTGTGACCTATTCGCAACCTTGTTAATATTATTTTGTTACGTTTTTCCAAATTCTCCACGGGCCATGGCCTCACCGTACTTTTATGTATTTTTAGTTTTTCATTACTTTCGTTTCAGCGAGCCTGCCATTTACAATAAATCGAATTTTTCATTTTTGATTTTAGATCCATCGGGCTAATGGAGGACTCGGGGTCTTGTGGGGTCGCAGCCGCTTTCTTAGCGGCCTTGTCTGCTTCCTCATTTCCCCGAAGTTCGACATGGCCCGGGACCCAGGCGAACACAATTGCACAATCTCGATTCACTATATTCCATTATAGTCACAAATATTTGTATTTGGTCGATACAAACTTTTGACATGACACATTAGTTTTGGTTTTAAATATTAATGTATAACCTATAATTACAGAGAAAATAAATTTCAATTAAATTAAACTCTTTATAAATATCTTTTGTAAAGCATTACGATCTGCATCTTTAAAAAAGACTAGTATTATTGCATTGTTATTGATGGATTTATTGTTTAACTTTAATTGCCCTTCAAAGATTTAAATGTTGATTTATAAAGAAAAGATATTCTTTTGTCTAAGAATCAAAATATAATTTTTTCAATATTTCAATGATTTAATAATTTTAAAGATCATTTAGTTGTTCATTGAGATCCAAAACGGTAACACTTTTTAAAACAATTTGCTCAAAATATAGTTTGTCTATTGCAAACAAATTATTTCTTATTCAAATTATTCAATGTATACTAACTACATTTGTAGCTATGAGTTTTGAAAAAAAATGAATACTTTATTTTTATAAAAATACCTAAAATTTTGACAAATTTTTACTCTTTTGTTTATACAACAAAAGTATTTTGGGCGTGTTTGTAAAAACAAATGCAGGCTAAGATTATTTGGCGGTTTTTATCCTTTGAAATAAAAAAAAGCGTTTCAATAAATAAAAATGTTTTTAAAAAAATGTACAGAGCTTGAAAAAATACAACCTTTTAGGGCAACCGAATTTTCGATCGAGTTCCTATTTTCTAGTTTCAGACCAATTTGCGACTTAAAAACTTTAAAACCTGAATTGTTTCGCAGATATTTTATTTGAGAAAAATTGTTGTGACAAAAAGCTTTTTGTGTGAGTTGTAAGCTAAAACGATCAAATCTTATTTGAAGCACTTCCAAAATTCATAATCTAATAGATAGAACTCTATAATAAAAAATAACTAATATTTATTTTAGTAGAAATAATAAGTAAATAAGTCTATTGGATTGAAAAGATGTTGTTACGATATAAAATTCTTCTGCCACACGATGCTAGCTTAAAAAATTAATATTTTGAAGTAATACTTTTCCAAGCTATAAACAATCCAAAAATTATCAGTATCACAAATATTCGCTAATACTAAATTTACTTTTATATATTTTTGAATCTATCGCGTTTTGTTTTACAGCGCATTTTACGTACAAAATTCTTTTAGTATTTGGATAAGCTTGACTGACATGACAGACGTGACAAGAAATGACTGAACTTGAACACAGGCCGTAAACGTTTTCATTGCCTTGGTCCTGTTAAATTAGCAGCAAACGGCCTCGTCTAACTTTTTATTATCTGACATACACCCGTAGTGTCGGACGGTAATGAAATTTCATAGCACGCCTGACAACATCAACAAAAAAATCCTAAGTACACAACCCCTGCCGGTTGTAGTGATATTCATCAGATCATTCATGGACAAAAATCAGGATACATTTGTACTAAATAATTCAAAATATGTATTAACTTTAATTATATATCAATAATGAATAAATGTTTTATGATCTTTATAAATAACGTTTAAAAAGTTTTTGTTTTTATTTTAAAGATATAGAAAAAACTTGGCTTCCTTGTGTCGAACAAAACAAAAAGGTAGTTTTAATTTAATAATAAAATCAATTAAGGTGAATAATTTTTTATTTGAAAAAAAACTTACTCGATAAAAACTCGGATTATTCGTTTCAGCACGATATTGGCAAAGTTCTATTGTCCTAGTCAATAAACCTCGATACTGATCGTCTGCTATTGTTTAAATAATTTTAATTACCAAACATCCATTAGGCTATCAATCATTGCATTTGAATTTCATACCAGAATAACAAAAATTATCGGCAGCTGAAGAACAATTTTTTATTTATTGATAATTTTGTCAAATATTCACTCAAGTATATTTTTACATAGTCCATTTTAGTGGACGTTTAATCGTTACCTAATCATGTTTGGATAACTAGATTGTTTTGCTGCTTATAATCTGGTAAAGTGTAAATTATGTTATATTTACACTTTACAAACTGTTATATTTACACTTTACAAGCTTCAAAGATTGCTTTTGAAACAAAAGAAAAATTTTATTTTATATTACTTTGCTCTGGTATTTTTCAAAATACTTTTCTGGGAACATTTATAAAATTGAACACCTTAAGTTTTTAGAAACACTTTTAGAAATAAATCGGAATGGTAGGATGTAAGAAAAGTTAACATGAAACTCCTTGTCTATTGGAAATCCATCGGATTGTCATATGACAAAGAACTTTAATGAGAAATCATAAACTGATAAGTGCATGACTGCCTCCTATGTTGATTTTGGGATGAAATCAGTTTGTTAAAATCTTAACCAAACTTAAATACCAAAATTTAGGGTGAAGTCAAATTAATAAGCTTTTTGAAAACATTGTGAAGTTAAAACAAGCTTCGTTCCAGGTCAATAAATCAGACCCTTCCTGGGAGTCAAGAATGGACTAATTTTCTTCTAGATTGCCCTCGGAAAATAAGAAGTTCTTCCACAAGTCAAATCATCTCTTATCATAGTAATACGTTAGACTATAAAAACCATCCGTCTTTTTTAAATAAAAACAAGAACTGAAAGGATAAGAATTTATAAAAATTAAGATCTATAATTGCATTCATTTTGAACTATTTTACAAAAATTTCTAAACCTACAAAAAAATGTGTAAAAGTTATTATTAGGATAAAACACGGGGTCGGAAGATACTAAACCCGCAGAGTTGATATGTCGTGCGGAACGGTGTTTCAACAGCGTAAAAATAAACTGTTTTGATTGCACACGTACGCGCATTTATTTTGTGAACGCATGCAAAAAAATATATAAATGTAAAAAAATACGCAAATGAAATGTGTAAACAATGAACAAGCAAATGAGGATAAAACGAGACACCTGCCTAATCGTACAAACCCACCCTCGAAACAGACAAACAAACAGATTGTTTTTTCTTTCATTAATTTAACTGAAAATTAGTGCAATTAACAGATGTAATTTTATATATTAACGATTGTATTGAATAAGAATATTTAGTTAGAAAAGAGTACGTAGATGTTTTGTCAAGATTTGTACATTTTTTGGAGCGTTTTACTCCTTTTTCACAGTGTCTAGAAAAAAAATCTAAAAAAGGAACAACTTTCTCCAGCATAAAAAATCGTAAATGTTATCATAACCTTTCTTCAATTTTTTTGGTTTTTTATTTTTATAAATATTCTTTTATATCTCATTCTTAAAAATAATTAAACAGTTTGTTGTAGAATAACCCAGAATATAGTGTAACTTTTGTCTGGTTTATTCAAATCAATCGTTAAAAAATAATTAAAATAATAAACTTGCTAAGAAGATAGTTCGTCGTAAAGCTGGATGGTTTGTTACTCAATTACACATTAGTTGTTTGATAAATTTACAAAAAAATAGAGACAACACAAAATAAAAAATTACATAGTATAGAGAAAACAAAGTACCTACCCTAATTTATCAAAAAGTATTTATCGTCATTTAAATCCATATGCATAAGTATGAGGCTTATATATACATAATTTAATTATATAATAAATTAAATTCATTAAGACTGAAGGTACGCGAAACAGAATTCTGGTAGGTTTAGTACGTAGGCTGAGCGTTAGTAAAACCCTGCTCATAAATGTCCGCTCTTTCTCTGAACAATGTCCAAAAGCTCAAACCATATTTCAATCAATAATAAAAATCATTGAAAATCGTATTTTTCGCCCCTAATACCAAGAATATTGAGCACATGGTCAAATTGTTTTGCCTAGTATCATCAAAAAACATTTAATTAAAATCTGTTATTCCACTCCAGTATGAAATGAAATGAAATTTATTTGACATGACATTTTCTAACAATAAATAATTTGCGTACAAATGTATTTTTGAGGGAAAGTGGCGGAGCCCTATGCGCCCTCTTTATCATATCACCGGGAAAATGTTCATGAAAAACCCGTTTACCTTTACATTAACAAATCCTTTGCATTAACTAACTACAATAACAGCAGTAACTAACAGCACTAAGCAACAATAACACAGGTAAACTACTAAAAAGAAACATAGACACAACTAACTCGCTAGACAGCAACGATGTTTACAGCATCACATGTCAATGTGGATACACTTACATCGGACAGACTGGAAGGAAACTAAGAGATCGATTCAAAGAACATCCTAGATCGTTCAGAGACAAAGACGGAAAATCAAATTACGCCACACACTTAATACACTACAACCACGAACCAAACACAATAGAAACAAGCATGACATTAATACACAACGCACAAAAAGGACGAAATCTAAACATACTGGAGAACCTCGAGATATACAAACAAATAACACTTAAATACGAAAACTATAAACGCACAAACAAACTCACTATCACACACCACCTTTACGCCACTAAAACACTTCATAACAAAAAACGAAAACGTTCAGAAGAACAAAACATCGCAACTAACACCAGGAAAAAACAAAAAACCAACAACGCACAAATAATAACTGACAATGGAAATAACCGCCACCAAGACCGATCAACGAGCACGGAGACCACGCCCCCTAACGCAACGCCCCCAGCGACAAGCGACGGACGCAATGCTATATAAACCCTACTCAGACTAAATGACAGACAGTTTTTCACTGAAGATGGCGTAATGCCGAAACACGAATAACTCAAACAAAAAAACCCGCAAGTGAAGACAGACCCAGTAGTGCTCGTGTGCCGGTTCAACATAAATCCTTTGCATTAACAAAATGATAACGGTATTGTTCAAAACTGGGAAAACTACTTAAAAATTTTACCAAGAACTAACAGTTATAATATATACATATGTTAGCAAAATAAATAGATATTTATTTAATAAGTCGGTTAATATAGGATAAACAGTGAAATATTTAGTTTAAAATAAATAAGGAAATAAGTTATTTTAAATAATTAAATAAATAAGTTGCAATTAATTAAGGTTTTTAGTTGAGATAAAAAAGTCAATGGCACGAGAGGGATTCGAACCCACGATCTTCGGCTAGATACGCCGCTGCTCTACCACTTGAGCTATCATGACCTCGATCCACTCGGACACCAACTTCCCATCTCAACCCCACCTTTTGAATTTTCCCTCCTTTTTGCCATTTTTCGAATCCTGCTCGTGCCGTTGACTTTTTTATCTCAACTAAAAATCTTAATTAATTGTAATATATTAATTGGTCAAGCGGACCACGAAATTAGCGAATAAATAAGTCAGTTGAACAAATTAGTAATAAATTGACAATTTAACAAATTGACAGTTTAATCAATTAACAAATCAGCAAGTTAGTGGATAAATAACTTCATAAGTTATTAAGTAACAGATAGTTAAATAAGTGAATAGGCTGATGAATAAGAATTTTAGAAAAACCAAGGCAAAACAGCGAGAAGATCCACGCCCGTTGACTTAACTAGTCCTAACTCTTATCTGAGAATTTTCTCCGTGATATTCTATTTGTGAAAAACTATTACAACGCTGATTCAAAAAGTTTCATAGAACGCTTAATTTTCATTTAAGTAGTTTCGCTCTTTCCACTTTTACAAGAACTACTTACAACCCTACAGAAAGACTGAAATGATATTGGGGAAAACATCCTTTGAAATTATTATAAAAAAATTGAAAAAAAGGGACTAAATAACTTTAAACTCTTTATGTAAGTCTTTCTAAATTCCTAGTTAAAATTTTAATTATTGGAAACAGTGCGATAACCGAACTCAGGATTGTAGGGTGGTGATTGGGTTGGAAAAAGAATTACAAGAATAAAGGAAAATTAATTTCTGTATTAAAATTTAATAAGTACAGGAATGGAGTTGGGGGTTTAAGCGAAACAGACTCATCGTTTGTTACAATTTTTCCTATTATAGTGAGAGGAATTAGCATGTGGGAATGAAGCGTGTCGGTAAAATCCTTATCTTGGGACGCCAATGGGAAAAGTTTCAAATTAAAATATTTCGAGATAATTGGAATTATGGATTTAACAACATTATTGGATTAAAAACAGTGCCGAACATTCAGTGTGTAGGACAAGTTCAAAAAAAAGTTGAAATCCAATATCCGTATAAATTAACGTTGAATAAAGGTCGACGAGCCTAAAAGGAAGAGGGTGCGGGCAGCGGCGAGTCGGGGTAGGAAATAGGGGCGGCCTGGGGGCTCGCTATCTGCAAACGAAGTCCATTGGCCGTCCGTTGATTGGTTTCAGCGGCCGGGTCCGGCACCGGGTTTCATTAGCAGACAATCGTACGTTGGAAACGCCCTGCCGCTTTTATCCACATCCCCCTTATTATGCCTTTTCCTGTAAGGGTGAGGACGTTTCTGAGGAGGGGTATCGAGAAGAAAATTAGCTCGTTGCCTACCCTGCGACCCCTGATTTATATGGACGTAATCAGCCATTTTCTAACCCGACCTTGGGTTCCTACAATGTTTTCTTCGGGATTTTTTTGTATGGAAAGATCTCACGGAGGCATCCCCCCTTGCGCCCCCATAGAAATTTACTGGACTGTAAAATCTCAGCCTCCTAATAACTTTATCCCTTTTCGATCTTCTACACCGTATCATCAAATTTCTATTCTTTAACATCGAAATGAATACATATATAATATTGAAATAGTTTGTTATGTTGCTTAATATACTCAACTTATATAATACACTGTTGTGAATGCACAGAAACAAGATTTTTTCTAAAACCTTTCAAAATGTTAATAAAACAGCTTGTATTTATTTTATCCGCTATAATGAATTTTTAGCCATTAAATAGTTCTACGCTTTGAAAAATGATCAGGTTAGAAGCCAATTAGAAAGAAAACTCTTACTTTCCAATATATTTTAAAAATATTTGTTCCTTTATCATGACTTTACAACTTTAATTATTTATTAAATCCATTATTTTTAGTAGTAAGATTGACCAAATTACGTCTTTCAATTAATTATTCTTTTTATGTAAGGTCTTGGTTGAAATGAAAAATGGCAAAAAGGCGGGAAAATTCGAAAGGTTGTAGGTTGAGATGAGGAGTTTGTATCCGACTGGGTCGCAGTCACACAATAGCTCAAGTGGTTAGAGCAGCGGCGTATTTAGCCGAAGGTCGTGGGTTCGAATCCCGCTCGTCACACCAATTTTTTCTTTTCAACCAAGACATTAAATAAAAATAATATTTAATTATTTACTTAAAATAGTAATAAATGTAACCAAATTTTTACTATTTTGAATCCTTTAGTTTTAAGTATTATCGAAATCAAAGCGTCAGATCGAACTTTTTTTTAATTTAATTTATTTATTAAAACTGCTCTTATTGGACCAGCCATTAATTTTACAATGATACATATAGAATAAATAAATGGTTCGATTCTTATAACCCCATTGGTACGGCAAGATTTACACTTCAAAATTCAGGTTTTGGTTGAGATAAAAAAGTCAGTGTCACAAGCTGGATTCGAACCCACGACCTTCGGCTAAATACGCCGCTGCTCTACCACTTGAGCTGTCGTGACCTCGATCCACTCGGATACTAACTTCCATCTCAACCCCACCTTTTGAATTGCTTGCTTGCTCTTGCTAATCCCGTTACCAGCGGGAAAGTGAAACTAACACTCCTTTGGAATTGTCAAACTTTCCTTTTTTTATGTAGGCCACAACCCTTTTGTACAGTTATTCTATAGAAATCCATTTCTATTAAAGGAAAAAAATGATAATAAAAAATCATAAATACTCATGTAAGTGAAAAGATTAGTATTTTATTTTTTGTTTAATTATGTAGAGGAATGTAATAAGTTAAGAGAGTACCGAGAACGGTGTGACCTACCATCTAATCTGGAAATAGTTCTTAAGCATAACAGTGACTTCAAAGATAATCTTATTAGGTACTTAAAATTGATAAATGCGTTTCGATACATATAACCAACCACACGTGATTTATCTCCATTTTGCAGTGTGAATGTATTTATTAGCTTGGGTGATGAGGTATGTCTGTGATTGAATATCGAGTAGCTAACAGGCCCGCCAAATTAGTTTAGATAATTATATATTTGTTGTGTGATATGAGAAACAGGTCACCGCTATCAAGGTTGTAGTAATACTACCGAGATGCTGCGACCTCTCCAATATGAATGTATTTATTAGCGTGAATGTATTGTGTAAATGGACGTGGATGTCGAGGAATATCGAGTACTCCACAAGCCCGTCAAAAGGAAATTAGTCTAATGGATGAATGAAATTCTGTATATACTGTATGAATGTATTTATTAGCACGAATGGAAGGAAATCGGAAGAATTATTTGATTGTAGAGGCAGGACGTCAGTCGTGCATCTGTACTCTGAGCCCTGCAAACTGTAGATTAGGTAATTATTTTCTTATCGTGAGTGGGTATTGTTAGTGAGACTGTAAATATTGAATTATTTTTAACAAACCACGTGTGAGATTGTAAGAACGAGCAACAAGACACTCCTCTGTTTGGTCGGTAGGAAACAATTAAGAGGAAATATACTGTGAATGAGATAGAGAAAAAGTTGAAATGAAAGAAAGAAAAATGCGAAAAGCTTATATAATGAGGTGCCGGCAATGACAATAGTAGTTAGCTGGCCGAAAAAAAATAAATAAAAAATAAAGGAATATCAGTGAGAATTCATATTGGGGTGTTCTGAGGGGATGAAAGTGCACTTCCATATCATTTACCTATCTTGTCTGTATCAGTGGTTGGTATTTAAAAGTAAAATCACAAGAACGAGAAGATAACTCTGTTCTGTTAGAGAACTGCTAAAACTACTATCTAAAAATGCCAGCGAAAATGGAATAAGAACTTTACTAAAATTATTCAATAATCTCCATTTACGTTTGTGTCCATAACATTTCATCATAGTGAATAAATTTGTTTAAAATGATGTAGAGAAATAAGAGCCAAATAATTGCGGAGAGCAATCTTTTTAAAAATCAACCTGCGGAGAGAAATATTAATTTATCGAAAAAGAACTGTACAAGTTGGTAAAATTTAAGTTATTAATTATGTGTTAATTTTATGTTAATTTCCTAAAAATTAATTATTTGCAATTTGCCAAACCTTCTAGCTACAAAATCGTGATATAATGTTAAAAATTATTTATTCTAATAGACCAAAGTGAGAAGAATTACTTTTTGGCTTTCTTTTTACCAATTAAAATTGAAAAATTGCTGCGTTCGTCGTAATAATAAAAAGTACAATTTCATCCTTAGTAAAGGGAATTCCTTACTAAAACGCCCAAAGATGAACAGGAGATCTGTCAAAAGAGACACCAATAATTCAATCGGTTTTGAGAAAACTAAAAGAAAAAAATAGGTCCAAAAAATGGCAAATGTTTGTCTACTTTTTGAGAAATTTATTACCATAAAAATTGTTAAGGCTAAAATTGTAAAGTTTGTTGTTAAAATAGAACAGCTCTCGACAAAGAAAAGTTGAACAAAATGAAAATATATTTAGTAGAATTACAGTAAAAAAAAAAAAGGAAAAAAGTACTTTGTCTTTACGCTCTCTTATAAAAATTCGTGCAGTTCACATTGTCATTTAGAAATGAACAATTATTAATTAATTATTAATTAATAATTCGAAATTTCGACGCCTGCAAGCTAGCCTCATTATCTATTANGTAAAGCCATCCCTGAAATTTCTGACTTTTCTCCCCCATTTAAAATATTTAGTTTATTCTCGTACTGAAGAAAACATATGGAAAAAAGTACTTTCAGACATTAAAACTAGGAAGTTATTTGTTGACTTGGCTTGCGTAGAAAATATAAAACTTATTGTCTACAACGAAGAACCGTGTTCTGCTTTGAAGATAAAAAATTTTATGGGCAATGATGAACGTGAATTTATGTTTATACTAAAACTGTGACAGTCTGTTTTCCGTACACTCTAATTTATAACGGACCCGTATTGTCGTTTGTTTAACTTAATTACCTCCAGGATCGGTCGACGTAGAAAGGCGCGCCATTGGGACCTATGCATAACTAATGCTCCCACCTGGCCCGTTCCTCGCTCCAAGACATAAATTCCGCAAAGTTTTTCCAACCCCTTTCCACGCCGCCCACCGACTGGACCGGACCGGCGTTGAGTACTACTGATTTGTTCAACGACGGCAATAAGAAAAGGAAAGTTTACATAATTCATTTCCCCCTTTTACCCCCGGCATCGCCCTCTTTCTATCAATATTCATGTTTGGTGATGTAACGTAACCTTTCATGTCCTAGTTCAATTTCCATAATTTAAACCAACGTTTGTTTCACTCTGCCAAACTGTTCCTTTTTTATCTTTCGCTCATCGTATTATACTAGTTTTTCTATAAATATTTCAGTTGGCTATGCTTTTTCTTTTCATCTCTATCATATTGGTCTTACCCATCAAGTGACTACAAGATTCAACCTAAACAATGCTCACAACTTATTAAGTATTAATGACCTATGTATTAGTAGTTCTTCATTTAGTATTTCTAACTTTGCTTCTAATTCACTTACTTGACAAACGGATAGTACGTATTTTGTCCAAGGGAAACCTAATTTTATGTATAAAATCTTTTTTTTAAAAAGTTTTTTATGTTCATTTGGCCTAATGAAACGTGGAAACAAATTGAGATTATACCAAAGGAACACTAGGAAGTATTTCTTACTTTGCTACTAAGTCACTTACTTGACAAACTGATAATATGTGTATTGTCTAAGGGAAACCTAGTTTTACGCGCAAAAACTTTTTTTAAAGTTTTTTATTTTCATTTGGTCTAATGAAACGTGCAAACCAATTGAAAGGAACACATTTACTTCAGAATTTCTTTAAACTTATTATTTGATGTAGGCGTACCAAATTGTCCTATAGACCCACAATATTTACGTTTGGTTTTATCCGAAAATACATATTTTTCATGATTTCTTCTTTTCTTTAATAGACAGTAAATTTGTATCTCGTATGCAGACAGACCATCCAGCAAACTGGGACCCATTGACCTTCAGAAACCTCCAAGAATTTGGTTGTTGAGATTATACCTACCTAAATTCCTTAAGATGGCATTTAAGGACCATCTAAAAGAAACAAAATATAATTTCAATTCTAATCTAAATACAAGAGTGTTACATAATTTCAACAAAGGTAAAGAATTAGATTGATTTGAGAAATTTGAAATTAAAAAAAGTAAATTTAACATGGTGATAAATGCATTAATAATATAACAGATTTTGATCTACCTCCCATTTTAAATATGTACATAAATAATATCAAACATCCAAATAATTAAACTAATTATTTTAATTGTTATTATTTTTATAGTAATTTAATAATATTAAGTATTTACTAGTATAATATTTATTTTTGTTATAATTTCCGCGTTTCACACGTTCAAATTGAACGCCATTAAAAAGATCAGTTTGGCAATTCATGTCGAGAGACGTGGTTGTGGAAGTCCTTCAATCGGATGATGAGCTAAAAGGCTCGAAATCCGGATCGTTGCAAAACAACTAACTATGAGTAGGAACTATGTTTTTAAAAAGGACCTACAAGAACATCTCTCCTCTTGGGAAAAATAGTTCAGTATTGTGAGAATCAGACTCAACAAAACCATATTTCAGCAAGTAACCTATACACTATTTTTTTAATCATTTTTTCTCCGGATTACAACTTCGTTTTTACAGTACTTTACTCATTTAAAGACCAGCATCTTACTTTTAGCAAATTTTGATCTACTGCCCTTCAGAATCCTCTTGGTCTAACTCTTTTTTAAGAAAGAATGGATCAATAAAATATAAAACAGAATTTATGAAAATTCAAGGAAATAATCTTCGCCGTATAACCTCTCCTCCAATCTTTTGTTTATAAAACTTGTTCCTACAGTACTCCTCTCACATACGGACAAGACCGTCTGCCTTTCATCCAGCTCAGACCCAGTAACCTTTAGAAACCCCCAGCACCTTCTCTCTTGATTAGAAGAAGGATTAAAGAAAGTGAGGTTCAGAATCAACAATACTGTAGCAAACAATAGTAAAGCAAAGAGATCATGGATGAGACCATGCAGGTGAACAAACCAACTTGTTTTTCTACTGTCGAGCTTTCGGCTGTATATTGTTAGGGTTCCTCGCCGGACCGTTGGCAATTCACCCGGTCGCCGGGTACCTGGGATTCAGTGTAGATTTTTTTTTCGTGGCCTCTTCGTCTCCAAAAGGGAAATAATCGAGCGCCACACTGTTTTTATTTTATTTTCTTTCTTTAGGAAAACATTGAAACCCTCGGGGTGAAATAACAAGATAACAAATACAAAAAACAAAAAAACAACAACAAGAAAGTGAAATATTAATGTCTTTTGTATTATGGATAAGATGTAAAGCAAACAAAAAAATAAAATAAAACAAAAAATCAAAACTGTCCAGAAACCAATCTTATAATATAACTTAGAAGCTCGAACCTCGTGTACGTCCTTTTTCTCGACGTTCCAGAGCGGTTCTTCCCTCGCACACGCGAACCCTCCACTCCACGACGATGAGAAAAGTCCCAAAATAATAAAATATACACTGTCACGTTCTTTTTTACTTTTTCGCCTCGCTCGTCCACACCGATCAGTCTCAGCTCGAGGGTTCCTTGTTCACTCTTGTCGGGCCCCACTCCTCGCCGCCACCCTGAGCCCTGGCTGGGCTTCCTTCAGCTTCCAAATGCCACCCGCGCGTCTTCGGCCTCTTCCAGACCTCACTCAACCTCGCCGTGTCACTCCAGTGCAAAAAAAATTTTTTTTCTCTAATGTTCGCTTGTAACAATATGAAGCCTTCCTCAGGACTTTGAAACTCTATTTAAAAAAATTTACAATTGGTCGCGACACGTGGTCCTAATAGAAGGGGCCGGATGTTAGGACCACATGTCCCGACCAAGTGTAAAGTTTTGTAAATAGTTTTTCAAAGTCTTGAGAAAGGTATCAAATACAGCTGAAAGGTCGACAGTAGAAAAACAAGTTGGTTTTTTCACCTCCATGTTTCATCCCTGATCTCTTTGCTTGACTATTTACTATTGAAGGCCGATACTATACTTAACGGTAGCAAACAACCTTCATTTTGTTTGTATCACCTCGTCTTCAGTTTACAACAACTCGGTTTCAACAAGAATAGTCCCATATGCAAACAATACCCAAAGACTTTCCGAAGCTTACATTACCATCTGTACTCTTTGAAAGAATTTTTTTTTTTACTTCATTTATTTATATCTACAACTGTACATGTATTATATACAACCAGCAGATTGGATTTCAGATTATGTGTTTGGCATTATGAGCGTTATAGAGAAAGCTACCCATTGGCAGCCGCTCTGGATTAACGAAATGATATTAATCATTTATGTGGTCTCTTATCCATATTCTTTTCAGACGTTTACGTGGTAATTGTGGGGAATGGAGTAATCGTATTTGTGTGTTGGTGTGATTTTGTAATTTACTACGAAAACGTCTGTAATATGTTTTGATGGATGAAAAAACTGTTGGGATTTGAAGATCTCTGTGAAGTGTATTATTGTTTAAATAAAAAGGGGCAGAAACAATTAGTCTTAAAATTTTGGATTTAAAACTTTGTAATCTTTGAGTATTGGAAAACTTCGCCGATCAATATACTTGGCACTCGTACATCCAAATAGGTTTGAGTAGGTATGTGTATGTCGAAAGTTTTAATTTTAATGGTAATTTTGATTGTCGGTTGACTAGGTGTTAAATAATTTTAAATCGTTTGTTCAATCTGTTTTTTAATCGTGTGTGTGGATTCCAAGTTAGTCTTCTATCAAATGTAAGTCCTAAATAGTTACCTTTGTCGGATTGAGGAACAGGTTGATTGTATAAGTATATGCTAGGACAAGTCTCACGACGGAGTGTAAAGATGATATGTTGTGACTTTGAAGGATTGAACTTTATTTTCCAAAGATTGCTCCATTTTTCAATTGTTGATATGTGGTTTTGTAACATGAGTGAAGCTTGTGTAGAAGAGAGATGGCTTGTTAATATGGCGGTGTCATCTGCGTATGTGGCGGTGAGTGTATTCTGATTTGTGGGTATATCAGAAGTAAAAATGGTGTACAACAGCGGAGCGAGTATTGACCCTTGTGGCACACCTGCAAGCACTTCTTCCATCCCAGAAGTTGCCGTATCCTGGTTTATTTCGAAAAATCTCTCTTTAAGGTATGATTGTATAATCAGATAATAGGCCTGGGGTAAAAATAATTTTACTTTGTATAATAATCCCTCGTGCCATATTTTGTCGAAGGCCTGAGAAACGTCTAGAAACACTTCAGTCGCGTACAGTTTCTGCTCGAGACACGAAGTAATGAAATCAGTCACTCTGTGAAGTTGATGAGTGGTGGAATGATGACTTCGAAAGCCAAATTGATGGTCTGGTAAGATGTTGTTCGAAGTAGCAATAGAGATAATCCTTTTGTAAATTAATTTTTCGAATTATTTAGAAGGAACGAGTAACAAACTAATTGGACGATAAGATGATGAGGAGCTTAAATTTTTATTGGGCTTTAGGAACATTTTAATGTAAGAAAGTTTCCATCGTATGGAGAAGTGTGTAGTCCTCAAAATTGCGTTAAATAAAGAAGTCAAAAAGACGACTGCTTTTTTGGGAAGTTCTTGAAGAACTTCAGCTGTTATCATGACCAGGTGATTTTTTTTGTAGAAAGCTGTCGTATTTCTTGTGATACTTGTTTTGGAGTTATTGGTTTAGGTGGCAGATCTAGGGGCATAGGGGTCACAAGTGAATCTGATATTTGAAAGAATTATTAAAAAAATCACACTCCACCAAGCCCAATCTCGGCACTAAACTTCACACTATGTTGTATCACTTTTTCTCCAGTCTACAAAACTATGTGCCTACAGTATTTCCCCAATAAATAGACAACACCATCCTTCCAGCTAGTCAGACCCAGTAGCGTTCAGGAACGACCCAAGATTTTTACTTTTTGGAAGAATGTTCCAAGAAAGTGATGATCGAACTAACCAAACTCAATTTCAGCAAATAAACTTCACAAGACCTTCAGTCAACTTCAACTTTGTTCTACTCTCAGAAACCAAAGGACATCCAAAAAAGATCTAATTGGAACCTTATGACTAGACTCAAAAGAATATAGCTTAAAAAACGACATTAACTACTCGATAACAGTTCACTCACTGCTAAACAAACAAGCAATCTGCAAGCAATATGCCTTCAACCAAGTTTTCTAACTTCCAAATAATCCAGTAACACCCTCCAGTCCTAAATCCTTCTAACTATGGACAAAATTTGTACTTCCTATTCAACCCTACTATTCAATCAAATCTCCAAATCCCATTGATCATAGAAACTGCAAGAAATCGCTAGAGATATTTCCATAAAACCCTGGAAACTCATCCCCCTAGTCCGACTATTTTCACGCCGCAACCGACAATCCTCTAAGGCGCCTTCTCGCGACTTTTTTTCCAATGAGAAAATTAAGTGAATAGTTTTGTTTTAGGAAATTAATTAATGAATTAATTTTTTTCATTCCTATAACATAAAACTCATAAATAAGAATGATTCTTACTAGAAAGCCTCTACTAAAGTAACAAATGAAAAAATGTTTGATGTAATTACGGTTTAGATGCTTTTTTTATGTCTGTTATTTATATCCACGACATGTGTTTATTGTCACCATTTCCTTTTCTTTATTGTTTTATTTGTCTGTTTGTGTTTTTCATCATAAAATTTTATCGAACATTTTATGCGAGAATGGGCGGAGGGATGGAACTCGATCAGCGGATGTGCGATATCATCTTTCCTCATCGGCCGTGTTACGCCCCAGAAACGATTTATAATCTCTAACCCAATCCAGTTCACTTTTAATTATCCGGCTTATGAGGAATATAGGAGTCAATTTTACGAGTTTCCGATGATCCGTCGGCCGATCCGTTTAGCGGTTCCGTTACCCTTTTAACTCAATCAGTTTCGGGCCCGAAAATAGTTACGTGTAGTTCCCACTGTCGAAATAGAACGTTCTAATTAGTATTGGAACAACACGTTACAGAAAACAAGTTTGACCCAGTTTCACAAGTACAATAACGTGAGGGAATTTATCGAGGCAGTTTCTTTGACTGCCCCGCCGCCCTTCCCACCGTTTATTCACGGGGTGTTCATGCCACCCTCTTTCCGTGTTTTCTCGTCCCTTTTTTACCCCTTTTGTACCGGAGACCGAACCGCAATAAACTTTGGGACTCCATTTCTTATGTTCTCCACATAACACGAGAAAATAATGTTTTAAACTATGTTTCCACCGGTTTGTTGTTATATATTTATTTAACTTGAACATCCCTACAAAATATACACAATTGAAAAGGTTTATTATTTTTTTCCTAAATTCAAATTTAAACTAAGCATTTTTTTATCAGCCTAAAACTTAGGCATACATTTATAAACAAGCACATAAAATTTGATTCAAATTTATTGAAAAGTATTTCAGAAAATTGTGTGTGTCCTCTATGAAAAATGTTGTATTAAGTGTACATTTCTTTATATACAGAAAAAGATTATAATTTTTGCACCGGTATTCAAGGTCGGTTAACAATGTTTTAAAGAAAAAAAATCACCATTGAACATGTTGAGATGACGAGCAAAGAGTGCATAAGGAATATGTGAAAATCAAGAAGAAATGCCATTTATAAAAATGATAAACAAGAAATGAGCAAGCAGTTAGCCTTGAGAAACTCCAAAATGGGAGAAATTATTTATAGACTATAGAAAGTAATTTACCATGTTCGCTTATGCCAGTTAGAAAAAAAATCAACCATTCAATGAGAATGCACATTAATATGTAAAAACAATAGGAGATTCTTTATGAATAGTATAAACAAACATGACTAAGCAATGAGTATTGTAGAACTCTAGAGGAGAGAAAATATTTTTTCGTGAATAAAAATTGTAATTAAAAACTTACCCTTTTGCCAGTTAGATAGGAAAATAGGAACAAAACCAATCTTTAAGAATACAAAATATATACTTAAAAAACAGCATCCTTTCTGAAGGGTTCAATCAAAAAAGCCTCTTGAAGTGAACCTTCAACAACCCGGGGGGCACACAATTTTATTTTTTTGGCTAAAAATAATAATTTAACTACTTCCCTTCTCCAACTTAAATAGTCATTCTACGAGAGTGCAAAACGAATAATTGGAAAACAATTGAAAATATCGTTTCTACAGAATAAAGAATAAACAATAACAACAAGAAGTTCGCCTTGAAAAACTCAAAAAGGGACCTAAATATTAGAAAAATATGATAATTTTACAGTTTCTGTTCGGCCAATTAGATATAAATGGAGAATTACAGATCTTGCGAAACAAATATATGGAAACATAAAGAAAACCTTTGAGTAAATGTTTAACCAGAACGGACTAAGACGTGAGCCTTGCAGAACTCTAGAAGGACACTAATATTTGTTCGTGAAAATATTGATCTTTCAACAGTTTGGATTCGGCGTTTTTAATAAGAATGAAGTAAGTTAAAAAGAGTGTACAATGAATACACGGAAAAACAATAGGTTATAAAAATTTATATTATCTTATCTTGTTACCATTGCTGCGTGTATGCTGTTCTTTAGGTTGTAAAAAATTTATTTCTCATCTTCACTGATTCTGTTTTACAGTCGAATACAACCAAAACACACTTAATCCAAACTAATAATTTTTATGAAAGTCCTTTCTCCATCTCCAGAATAGAATGAGTTAAGATAAAAGATATCGTTTGTAAAGAGTTTAAACAAGAAAGGTCCTAGAAGCGTGCCTTGAAGCACTCCAGATACAAAATATTTTTGTAGATATGATAATTTTACAGCTTTGTCTCTGTCATTTGAATAAAAATGAATTTCAAAAGAGGTCAAAAGAAGACAAAATGGAAATGTCATTTATAAAGAGTTTAAACAAGAAAGGTCCTAGAAGCGTGCCTTGAAGCACTCCAGATACAAAATATTTTTGTAGATATGATAATTTAACAGCTTCGTCTCTGTCATTTGAATAAAAATGAATGTCAAAAGAGGTCAAAAGAAGAAAAAATGGAAAATAAATGGAAAGGTCATTTATAAAGAGTTTAAACAAGAAAGGTCCTAGAAGCGTGCCTTGAAGCACTCCAGATACAAAATATTTTTGTAGATATGATAATTTTACAGCTTTGTCTCTGTCATTTGAATAAAAATGAATTTCAAAAGAGGTCAAAAGAAGACAAAATGGAAATGTCATTTATAAAGAGTTTAAACAAGAAAGGTCCTAGAAGCGTGCCTTGAAGCACTCCAGATACAAAATATTTTTGTAGATATGATAATTTAACAGCTTCGTCTCTGTCATTTGAATAAAAATGAATTTCAAAAGAGGTCAAAAGAAGAAAAAATGGAAAATAAATGGAAAGGTCATTTATAAAGAGTTTAAACAAGAAAGGTCCTAGAAGCGTGCCTTGAAGAACTCCAGATACAAAATATTTTTGTAGATATGATAATTTTACAGCTTTGTCTCTGTCATTTGAATAAAAATGAATTTCAAAAGAGGTCAAAAGAAGAAAAAATGGAAATGTCATTTATAAAGAGTTTAAATAAGAAAGGTCCTAGAAGCGTGCCTTGAAGCACTCCAGATACAAAATATTTTTGTAGATATGATAATTTAACAGCTTCGTCTCTGTCATTTGAATAAAAATGAATTTCAAAAGAGGTCAAAAGAAGAAAAAATGGAAAATAAATGGAAATGTCATTTATAAAGAGTTTAAACAAGAAAGGTCCTAGAAGCGAGCCTTGAACCTTGAAGCACTCCAGAAGGTCATTTTTTTCCGATTTATGATAGTGTGGGTCGAGGAATAATTTTTTTTAGGCCAGAAGATTGTATTGCCAGAAGACTTGTGAACAAAGTTGAAACCGCTCGCCGGAAAAATTATTAAATACAAGCTATATTATTCGGAAATCGTGAGATGCGGTCTGGTGTGATGTAGGTTTCAGAAAAACATTTTCTTTATCGTGCCAACGCTTCGATCTTTTTTGAGATCTTCAGGGCCTAAAAAATAATTTTTGCATTGGATAAATTAACTTTTTTCTACATCCTACATGTGTTCGTGTAATTTAAACAATGTTTATAAATCCCAGTCCCTGATGATGATCTCATTAATGACCGAAACGTTGGCACGATAGAGAAAATGTTTTTTCTAAACCTACGTCTCATCAGACCGCATCTCACGATCTCCAAATAATCAACTAACGGTCACTAAATACCAAACATTTATTTGTAAGGTATGACATTGTTGGTGTGTCCGAGTTTAATTTTAATAGGAATGTCATGCGAAGTGTCATGACAGTGTCCAAATCATATTATAAGCCGTTTACAGAATAACACTAAAAAAAAGGAAAATAACAAAGCTGCTAGTTGGCAGAAAATGATAACTCGTTCATCCTCCTCACCTGGATAAATGGAAACGTTTTATTATAGGAGAAATCAGTTGAAACATCTGAAGTATTTGCCGGTTTTCCGATTTCCAAATAATCATCGACTAAAGGTCACTAATCACCGCACATAAAAATTTATTACATATTTATAACTTAAATTGTAGATGCACGCCGTTTTGTCACAAAGGTGTTTTTCCTGTAATCTGTGTTGAGGTTTTTAAAATCATGAAACGAAACAACCAGCTTTTTTTTTTTTTTTTTTTTTTTTTTAAAACTCGCATATATTTCGGGTCTCCCACGTCCCCTCATCAGCGGCCACGTACCCAAGTCTTTATGAATAAGCACATCCTTCCAGGCCCGGGAATGTTGTCGGTGACGAGAGGGGACGTGGGTGTCTCTTAATATGTATGAATAAAATAAAAATCAAAACAAAAAACTGGTTATTTTGTTCCATGCTTTTAACAAACCTTACCATAACTGATAAATTAAGCTGTAATTTTTAGCAAAATAATGTTTTCTAACAGTGATAAGATATATAGGACTAATCTGAGTAATTCTCTTGGAGTTCAAAAGCTGAATAATTAGCCTTGATTGTGGACAAGGATTGTAATAAATATTGTATTTAACCTCTCTTTAATAACTTTGTTCTTCTGGTTAAATGGGTTTCTCGTTTCATCGATTAAGATAACTCAATTGGAAATATTTCATAACCAAAACCATAATTTCAATCGATTCTCACTATTCACGACAAATGGGATTTTAGTTTTGTAGTGATTGATGGCAGTACGGATAACGATTAGGTTTATTTTTTCTTTAAGTCTTCAATACTGATTCTTTAGAAAACGTCTTAAAGATACCCTGGGTAATTAATGTAATTAGTTAAACGTCAAAACAATTGCCTTGTTGTACGAAAATATAAAGACTCCGTCGATCTTGCAGGATAATAAAAATTAATAAGAAGATGATAAAAATGGAACGCAATTACATATTAGCGATTTTTAAACTGAATAATCATATGTACGTGACTTTGATTACCTGTCGGTATATTATTTGTTTCCTTCATAAATATTGTTAACAAATTACACATTTTTGATTTAACAGTGAAATCTTGACTGCTAAATATCAACAGGTTAACTAAAAAAAGAAAAAGATTGGCTTTTCCTTTCAGCACTTTTAGAGTTTACAGGGCGTAAAAACGGTATATGTAGAGAAAGAGATAAAAAGAAATTTAGTGAACTAGATAGATGAATTAAAATAGAGATAGATATCTAGATAGAGTGAGAGAGAAAGGGAAAGTCAGAGGGAGTAATGATAGGAGAGAAGGCAAGAAAATGATAGATTGATGATAGACGGAGATAGTTAGAAAGATAGATAGACAGATAGATAGATGGATCGATAGAGAGAGGGAGAAAGAGAGAGAGAGAGAGAGAGAGAGAGAGAGAGAGNAGCGGAATGCTACAGAGGTAAACAAACAATATCATTTGGAAGAGGATTAATAAGTGTTGACATTCATACAAATGAGTAATCCTGTAAACGTAAACAGAATATTTTATATAGATTTTTTTTAATGAAAACTTAAAATCCTGCATTATTTTCCGGACAACCCGATATAAGATAACAAGTATCATTAATCATGATTTACCACTCTTAAATCCAACAATTTAATATAATAAGCAAATAATAATAGAGAAAGAAAGACAAAAGTAAAATATAGAGGGAGTGAGAGACCAAGTAAGACGAAAAGCGTGGCAAAAGGAGCATGGATGTGTGGTATTACGTACATAAGTTATATTTAATTAATGTAATTAACCTTTAAATTAAAGGAATTGTTTGAATAACTTACATCATAGATCACTTATTCCTCTCATGTTAACTAAATTTGCAAGAAAGTTCTAAAAACCTACAAATTATAATTAATTCCCTAATTACGTGGTCCACTTGACCAATTAATATATTACAATTATTTAAGGTTTTTAGTTGAGCGGGATTCGAACCCACGATCTTCGGCTCTACCACTTGAGCTATCAATATTCCCTCCTGTTTGCCATTTTTCATTCAAAAGGTGGGGTTGAGATGGGAAGTTGGTGTCCGAGTGGATCGAGGTCACGATTGCTCAAGTGGTAGAGAAGCTGCGTATCAAGCCGAACATCGTGGGTTCGAATCCCGCTCGTGCCATTGACTTTTTTATCTCAACTAAAAACCTTAATTAATTGTATTATAATTAATGTTCAATTCTGACATAAATTTATTAATCTTACTATTTAATTTTCTTCTATAATAAGAAATTAACGCTGAGATCCACTACCAGGCCTTCTATCTAACAATAATATCTAATAATAATACAAACACGTTATAGAAGAACGAAGACATTATAGCAAATCCTTAACTCCACAGAAAACCTCCAAAACTGAAGATAGCGTCTGATGGTCAAAAAATCAGCAAGGATAGGCAAACCAGGCTGATAGGTAACTATACATTCATCACCTCCCATACCAGAAAAAGAAAGTTCACAATCTTTAAGTGTGATTTTTTTTGCTATTTAGAAATTGGGGACTTATTTTAGAAAGGAATCAACAAAATTATGTTGTCCTTTGTTCAAGGGTTTGCAGATTTTAGCTATCGTCAGGACGCAAACCAAATTCTCTAACCTTCATAAAAGAATTTTCGTTGGTACTTATTCTTTATTAATTAGTTATTATTTTTAAGGTCTTGGTTGAGATGAAAAAGTCAGTGTCTTATTCTTTTTAATTCGTTTTGTTGTTTTTGTTTTACCTCAACATTTTTCAATACCGAGTCAATTATTGAAGCCAAGTATTTCAAGAAGTCATTTCACTAAACTCGATAGCAATTAAGCAAAAAATTAATTAATAAGTCCTCAAGAAAGTCTCCTCATCGTAAGAACCACCGGCATTGTTGGCTGAACAGGTTTTTTCCTATTTAAAGATTAAATAACAATGCTGATTATTTCGAATTATATGACCATTTTGTTTTTTAAATTTTATTCTTACGTAAAATTATGTACAATATAAGGATCGAAGTCACGATAGCTCAAGTGGTAGAGCATAGGAATATCTAGCCGAAGGGCATGGGTTCGAATCCCGCTCTTGACACTGACTTTTTTAACTCAACTAAAAATCTTAATTAATTGTAAGATTGGTCAAGCGGACCACGAAACTAGTGAATTGAATTGTTAATAATGTTTTTTTTTATGTAAGTGTTTTATTTATTTCGTTGTTTATGGAATTTTCATGAGGTCTTTTACTGATGAATAAATCTCATGTTTAGGTTTCGACAAGTTTTCGGCAATTTTATCGCCATGATCAGAGCCACCCAGCAGATGAAATTAATTAAACACTGGTTAGACATTGGAGTTTGAAAAGGAACCGAAATTAATATATTTCTTAAAGTCTATCAGTCCACCTGAAAAGACGATAAATTGTCGAATTTTTTCCAATCCTTCTTTATGTTGGAAATAGTTTTTGTTCAATTTTAATTATAAAAATATAATATGTAACATAACTATGATTTCGATAATTGTACCTGAATTGCTTGATAATTAATAAGAAGAACTAACAGGATGGATTTTTTAAACATAACTAAACTTTAAGCAAAAGATTTATTTCACTACATTGTTGAACTCTTATGAAAGATATGTAACCAGTGTTACGTGTGATTTCATCTGTTGGGTAAAGCCCTGATGATGGCGATATAACTGTCAAATGCTTGGTAAAACCAAAAATGAATTTTATTCATTAATAAAAAAACCTCAAGAAGTTCAAAGATCAACGATTTAACTATTACAGGTCGATCAACTTCCTCTTTATTCATTTTATTTATTACTTTGTTGATTGTGTTTGTCTTGTAGCTGTTATCGTGTGTTCGTATATTCCTTTAAATTCGTTTTCGCTACTGTGTTTGGTTAGCGCGTTTAATTGTAAAATTTTGTCGTGTATTTCAGTGCTGCCGTTTTGTGTCGGTGTGATTGATTTGAGTCGGCTTTTGTTGTCAGTTGCTGTCGTAGAAAATTGTAGTTTTTATGTTTTTTAAATATGTGATGTTGATTTACTTTACAGAAAGTACAAGAAGAACCGCAAAAATGTTAATTGACTTTCCGGCAATCAGTAGCTTAACTGTATGTTAAACAAGAATATATAATAAGAGCAAAATAACTGTATTATGGTCCAAAGTAAAAAAAACAAAAAACAATTTAGAATAAAAATAGACTGCGCTTTTAGGAGGAGAATAACAACGTCGATATCTCATTCGTTTTGTATTCAAGGCGCGCCCGGCCACTAAATCAGGACAACTGCAATGTTATGTCGGTTTAGCATACATCGAACGACCTTCGGTCTGTATTATTCCTCTGCAAGCGGGAAACGGAATTTCGCCAATGCCACTTATTATTTAAGCAATGTATCTCTTGAATTATTCAAGTAATGGGAATCAAAAAAGGCCCTTACTTTTGAATTTGTAGGATCCACTCGGAATTTGAAACACTGCCATTTGTATTTGGCATATAAAGGCCAAATGATGCTGTCGTGTGCACTGTCGATGTAATTTTCTACGTTTGGTACGTAACAGGTTTTCAATATTGTACAATGTAGAAGTAATTAAATGTTATCGTCCTAACCCGTAACACGGAATTATTGATTAAAGCCTGGAAAGGCCGTAATCAAAAATAAAAATTTCTTTCAGAAATAACAAACTTTTCTTATTAAGGGCGGATACAAAAAGTGCCTTCCAAATTAAGTTTGAGAATGTTGTTCCAGTGATCCGAAAGTCAAAGAGGTCGACCGGGGAGGATGCCGGCCCGGAGGAAATAACACATAAACTCAATTCCTCTGATTTGTCAGGTAACTCAATAAACATAATTGACCCAAAAAGAAGCCGGGCTCGGTTTGCCGGAGCGCGCCCGCAATCCTCAGCCGGGTCGGCGCAACAGCGCGGAGCTTCTTGGTGAAAAGGAGGCCGGTTAACGACGCGATAAGGGCCCTTCACGAAAATTGCTTTTGTCTCCCTGCTTTGTTGCTTCGTTGCTGTTTGTTTTCAAAGCGCCAATAGCGAAACACGTCTCAGTTAACACTTACACAACTTACAACAAGAGACCGGATTCTTACGCAGTAAAAATTGTCAAAAATGTCATAAAATATGCAGTTCAAAGCCTTGAAATATGAAATGATATGCAGTATTAATACGTTAAAATATACCATGCTATGCACTAAACCAGTTTTTTTACTATCAGTAACTTTAAACAGAAATAGAGGTAATTAAACGAAATAGATATTAAAATTATTTGAGACTAATAATAATTAAAATTGATGAGTATTTAAAGTTTATTTAGATGTAACAAAAATATTTTCTCACTTACATAATTAAATTATATGTTTCATACTAATTGAGTACAATTAATGTTAATAAACAAGTACTTCTTTAAATTATCTTTCGTGAAATTGTGCCTACGATCACTTAAAATTTTGTTATAGAAAAGACAGTTCTACATCCACGGAAATGCTGGGGCAAATTTAAAACAAATTAACATCCTAGGTTTTGATATGTCACTTATGCTGGAGTCTTTTTCTCCTAGAAGAATATTATTTATTGAATTAATTAAGGTTTTTAGTGGAGATAAAAAACCTTAATTACTTGAATGATATTAATTGGACAAGCGGACCACAAAAACAAGTAAATTTAATGAGTTAAAATGAACTAAACTTCACTAAAGGTCTCCGTGGTCATTTCATTTGTCGCCGAGAATCAAATAGATCACACGACATTTGAAAAATGGCAAAAAGGAAGGAAAATTCAAAAGGTGGGGTTGAGATGGGAGGTTAGTGTCCGAGTGGATCGAGGTCACGATAGCTCAAGTGGTAGTGTAGCGGCGTATCAAACCAAATGTCGTGGGTTCGAATCCCGCACGTGACACTGACATTTTTATCTGTACTAAAAACCTTAATTAATTGAATGAAATTAGTTGGTCAAGCGGATTACGAAAACTAGTGAATTATTGAGCGCAATTTCATTAGACAATGATTTTTTTTTAGGAATTCATCTTCCTTAGTTTTAATAACATTTCCAACTTTGCCCGGAATCAAACCAATTTTAGTTTCCGCCTCTTTTAAAATATCTAAGCTTTCGTTTAAAGGCTTATTTTTAAGTTTTATGATTGAATTGATTAAAAAAGAGCAGTGAGTTTTGATAAATGTTAAAGAATTTACAACCTAGGAATTTTCTGCTCATCTTGTGACGTAGTTTAATCTTTGGGCTGAATCCAAATTATTTTTTTTATTGGCATATAGTTCACTGTGTTTTTCCCAATGTTCCTCATATTACAATGACGTAGTAAACCTCGTGCCTTACCTTGTGAGCGCAGGTGATGGAGGTAAATATTCATTCATCAATTCCTTGCAAACCACCACGCGAGAAGGAGATTTTAGAAAGATCTTTTGCCTCGGTTAATTAGTGCATTTAATTCGGGAAAAGAATCACGAACCTTTTCGACAACTCGATTTAGCGCGTGAGCAATGCATGTCACATGGATTAAGTTTTTATAAAATGATTATTTGGAAGTCGTGAGATGCGGTCTGGTGTGACTTAGGTTTTAGAAAAACATTTTCTTCATCATGCCAACGTTTCGATCTTTATTGAGATCCTCTTCAGGGCTCAAAGTGTTTGTTTTTCGTCATTCTTGTCTATCGTGTAGAGAGTGCCCATTTTTATAAAATATTTTTAATGTGTTCCCACGCCTTAATCATGTCGCGATCAGTGGGAAAGATTTTTAAACTGGAATTAATAAAACGGCATTCTGTCGTGATTAGTTTTATCTAGTATTTTTGACGCCAAAAGAAATGGGTATTCAGCTTCGTCGGAACTCAACTTTCCTATTAAAAGGTTAGCAACATAATTACCACTAATTTCCTGGTCCGCTTGACCAATTTATATATTACAATTACTTAAGGTTTTTAGTTGAGATAAAAAAGTCAATGGCACGAGCGGGATTCGAACCCACGATCTTCGGCTTGATACGCCGCTGCTCTACCACTTGAACTATCGTGACCTCGATCCACTCGGACACCAACTTCCCATCTCAACCGCACCTTTTTTTGTGTTAATTTCCCCTCATTTTTGCCATTTTTCAAATGTCGTGTAATCGGATTGGAAGAAAAATGATCGTGGGTTCGAATCCCGCTCGTGCCATGACTTTTTTATCTCAACTAAAAACCTAAATTAATTGTAATAATTAGCACTAACGTCTCTGGTTTCATGAACAACAAGATATACGTAGTTGTCACCAATGTGTTCAATCAGTTTATTCAAAGTGTTTTTATAAAAATATCTAAATAATTTTTCGGAGCGTGCTCGCATTCAAGATATTTCGATTCGTCTGAGTGGTATTCGTATAAGTAGAATGGAATTCGTTGTGAACGGAATTCATAAGTTTCAAAAACGAAATATCGGCCAAAATCAATGGCAGACACAAATTTTCTGGAAAAGTGTCTCGTGGTTTAGTTGTTGATTTAGTCAACAAAAGTTGACGCTTTGAAAATCTTCCTTTCGCGGAAGAATTCTTAAAAGAAAATATGAAATGTCAATGAGCTTATTTACGTCAAAAATTTCTGTGTGAAAATTCACACTTTCAATTCCCTCCTACAAAGTCAAAGAAAAAAAAGCTTACCAGTTTTAATGTGTTGCTCTAGTTGAGATTTCCTCTCGCACGTAATTGGTTTACCACAAGGTTGGCAGTGCACAATTTGGCCGTTAAAAGTAAATATGATATTATTTTTTTTATTAAAATGCACCATCCACCCTCTGATTTTGCTAGAAACTGACTGTGTAATGTTATAGGCTCAAATTTTACAACTTACAGCACAACTGAATTGAATATTAAAATAATACGTCTTTTTGTTTTGTTTTATTTTCTTTTGTCGGTTTTACTAAAATCTTCCCGTCGTTGAGGCCTCTTTGTCAACTTATTTTTTTACAGATTTATTTTATGCTTCCCTCGAAAACCAATATAATATTTTAGTTATTCAGAAATCGTGAGATGAGGTCTGGTGTGATGTAGGTTTCAGAAAAACATTTTCTTTATCTTGCCAACGTTTCGATCTTTATTGAGATCATCTTCAGGGCACTCTAAACACGACACGCAAGAATGGTACAATTACACAGAAGACATACACTTTGAGCCGTGAAGATGATCTCAATAAAGATCGAAACGTTGGCACGATAAAGAAAATGTTTTTCTGAAACCTACATCACACCAGACCGCATCTCACGATTTCTGAAAAATTATCGACTAACGGTCAATAACCATGACACATAATACTTTTAAATATTTTGCGCGATAAATGCGATTTTAATCCTTTAAAAATCCTTGAAATATTCGTTATTGTTCAAATGTACAATTTTATGCGATGTTCATCAAATATGAAAAAATATACTCTATAAAATTTAACCTACGGATGCCTAGATACATTATTCGGATAGATAATTGATTTTTTCAGTCGTATGTGTGGCACAGAAAATATGTAAATGCATAAAAATCCGGTCTCTAGTTATAACAAACAGGTTAGTTAAAAAGACTCAGCTCTGTTATTTATATACAAAGGAACATAAATTAAGGACCTGTTGAAGGTTTAATTTATTACACGTCTTATTCTCACAAAAAGTTCAAAATTTTGATCTCTTGGAAAAAGAATTTATTTTGTGTAAGTTTAGATTTTAAACATCGTAAAAATAAACTAATTAAAGAATAGACAGACCTAATCAATTGATCAGAGTTGATCAGTTAAACGTGGATTCATCCACCAGCGGCTTTTTTTTATTTTACATGTTATTACAAGCGTACTTTCATGTTAAATCAGGCCGGAAACAAAAATAATTTTCCTGAATTTGAAAATCGCATGTAATAAAACAGAGACGATAAAAACCATTGGAAACATCGTCCGGCTCTTTTCTTTCAAAAGAAAACAATGAGGCATAAAATATCAAAGGAAAAAAGGGTCACAAGGCGATGTAGTGTGGATGATGGCGTGTATGCAGAGAAGTGGGCTGTAGCGGTGAGAAGTATCCGACTGTCCAATAAGGTGGACATGACACGGCCCTCTCATGGACACGGTATTGATCAGACTGCTCCCTCGTGACACACTTACAAGTTCTCACCAAGATATTGTATGTATGTACGACCTGCGACCCACCCTCGGCCTAGGGCCACCCCTTTCCGCCCCACTTCAGACGAAACTTCACACCCCAATCAACCCTTTCGCCCCGGCTGACGAAATCACGGTTGAGCATCGCACTCATAGGGGCTCGTTGGACGAATACGGTAGTTTTTTCTATACAATTACGCAATTTCACACACACGGTCCAAACGGTTTTTTACAATTATAATTTATCGTCTGTTTTATTTGTCGCTGAACATGAATAAATCTGGTTAAATTAGTAGAATGTTGATCCTTCCCAAACACACCTTATGATGCATATAATAAGACAATAAACAGGTGTTTTGTTTTATACTAGGTTTTCATTGTTTGTTGTATGAAATTGTCTTATTATCCTGCTCCTCCTGGTTAAAATAAGTGTTTTCTTGTTTTTCCCTTTTGTCAGTAATTGTGAAATGATATTCTATTATGACCTGCTGAAATACGAAGGGGTTAAATCCAAAATGGCGTCTTATGTGGTGTCATATTATGTGCGACATAATCATGCGATCAATTTCACTAGGTCTGCCGGTAAGTAACTATGAGGAAACAAAGATGAAATTTTTGATCTGAGCTTGTTTCAACAGGTGAAAATTTATAAAAACACGACTATGAGTTTTATTCTCAGACCTCAATGCTTATGTACGCCATTTTTTTTTTTTGGATACAAGGAACTGGAGGAGTTCCCTTCTGAGCACTGCAGTTGTACAGCTTATTGTACTTTATCCATATTTTTGGGGGCTCGCAAAACAAGTGTGAATTTGAGCCTCCGGTGTGCCGGTGTCCTTCTATCGAAGAAACTGATTTTTGAAGAGGTTGGGACCAAATTCAGGGTCGCTGAAATCTGATCCCCCTCGTTCCATTGATGAGTGCCGTGTCAATTGCTTTCAATTGCGGTCATCGGTCCCCTTAGGCGTCAGAAAAAGTCAGAGGCGACGGTGGGGATCGAACCCACGACCGCGGGATCTACAAGCCGAGAGTCTGACGCTTTAACCACTCGGCTACCGCCAAGGTAAACATAGGTCGTGGGCAATGTTATGCTCTGCTTCATCAGTAGTAGTGGGCAAGTTTATGAAGTATTCCTGATGGATCGACGAAATGTAAGGTAGCCTGCATTTCATTTTTCTTCGCCACTGTGAAGGGTCGTTGTTCGCAGTATAGCATTGCGAAACTCGCCCAGGAGATGATGGTCTTCCTGTTCGAGTGGGTTCAACATCAAGAGCTGAAACTTGGGCAAAATTCTGAAAGGTTGCTTTATAAAAAATTGCGCAAGTGTCCTGCTCCTAAGTCGGATCCACTGCATTTTAAGCTAAGATATTTGTTGTATTTTTGTGCCTCTCGTTATGTTTTTCTTGCTCGTTGCAACGAATCTGAACTCATTTTGGTACAACTTGGCCACATGAAACCTTTTGTTCCTCAGGCTGACCTAGTTTTATACAAATCTTCAGGTTTATAAATACTCTGATGTTTCGCATACATTTTGGTCAAACCGTAATTGATTCGTTGGAATAAAATAACTGTCCACTGCATATAAATTTGTGGTCAATTATTTCAGTTGTTGTCACCAGTTGAGAAATCTAGAAGGAATAAGACAAATTTCATGTTTATGTTTTGGCCAGTACATGTATCACAGTAAATGTTTACATACTGATGAGAAGTTCGTGTCTTCAAGTGTTTTACGACGCAAGAACCTATTTCTTGTGAAACACGAGAGGCGGTGTGTTCATCCCACACATGGCAGCCATACCGTGTCTACTCAATGAAACTAGGTTACCAGGCCGGGAATCGGTTTCGGCTGTAGAGGTGTAAGTCATGCTTACGGCACTATTATTTATAATAAATCGCATAATCTGTTGACAAGCCCAACTTGATCTTCACTTTGTAGGCAGGGATTGTGAACTATGGACTTACTTCACCATATCACCATAATTTGAACGACTTGTTTTTCACAAAAATGTGACTTACACCAGTATGGTTTTAACCCCTTCATATAGTTATGCATTTTCACACTAAATTAATCTATTGCAAAAATGCGCCCTATGTCACCATGGGTAAAAATATCTTCAATTTGCATTTCTTTATCACAAATCACAACCATGCCAAGATTTTTATGGGTAATTTTTACTAAAGCTTGCTGTAAGGTTGCATGCTTAGTTACAATCGGAATATCTTTTCCTGTGTGCATTAAGTCACTGACTCTTAAGTGTTTGCGTCCTAAGCTGCCACCTGGATGAGAAAGAGCAAACTCTTCAGCGGTAAAACCCGAGCTTCAAATAACGCGAAAGCAATAACATTCCCTTTAACCAGCATCACTGTTATGCTTGTTGTTGGTGCCGAACCCAGGACAAGTTCCCGCGGTACTTTGATAGAAAGGTGGATGTCAGCTGCATTAGAAGGGCTTTTTGTCATACAGTTTAAACGGATATGTTTGTGATTTTGATCCCTCCTACTACTAATTGTATGATGATGATATTGTCTTATAATTTCACTACAGTTGATAACTGTATAGGGATGTATTTTTTTGATCCCTTACATCCTTTAATATTGGGTGATGATATTGCCACATGGTCACTTTTGCTGGCTGCACGATGATGCTTTTTTTGTTCTCACAACCACTAATTTTGGTTATATTTTATTACCTTGTTACATTTGCTAACTTTTACGAGGATGTTCTTTTATTATACTGACAACCTCCAGTTGTATAGTCATGTTGTCTTGTGACCTCGCTTGTGCTACTGACCGGCTGCAACAGGATATTTTCTTGTGGTGACACAACTGCCATCAATTCTATAGTAATCTGGACTTGAGGTTGGTGCCACCTTCAAAAACAGCATTTTGTCTTACCATTCCATAGTAGGTACTTCCATGTTGAAGTTTGTTAATACCTCTGGCCACCATGTATGGCCGTAATAGCATTTTAGAATCTGATGATAATCCTGTTATTTTTATTTTATTATTTTTTAATACAATTAATTAAGGTTTTTAGTTGAGATAAAAAAGTTAATGACACGAGCGGGATTCGAACCCACGATCTTCGGCTTGATACGCCGCTGCTCTACCACTTGAGCTATCGTGACCTCGATCCACTCGGACACTAACTTCTCATCTCAACCCCACCTTTTAAATTTTCCGTCCTTTTTGCCATTTTTCAAATGTCGTGTAATCTATTTGATTCTCGGCGACAAATGAAATGGCCACGGGGAGCTTTAGTGAAAGTATATTTCATTTTAAACTTATTAAATTCAATAGTTTCGTGGTCCGCTTGACCAAGTAGTATCTTACAATTAATTAAGGTTTTTAGTTGAGATAAAAAAGTTAATGGCACGAGCTCAAGTGGTAGAGCACGGCGTATCTAGCCAAAGATCGTAGGTTCGAACCCTGCTCGTGACATTAACTTTTTTATCTCAACTAAAAACCTTAATTAATTGTAAGATATTACTTGGTCAAGCGGACCTCAAAACTAGTGAATTTATTTTTTAATTGTGGTAATTATGTAGAGCATGTCCTATGTCAACTACAAACACTAGTCAAACTTATTCATATCCTTCAGTTGTAAGGGATTTTCTCTTTCTCTCATTGGGTGTTGTTTTTCGAAGTACACTTTTTGCTTTATGCTTTTAGGAGTATTAATTCTGTTTTTTAGTTAGCAAGCTTTCATTTATTT